>NC_041748.1:12400670-12721004 GCF_004115215.2 Ornithorhynchus anatinus | reverse complement strand
TCACTTCACTTCTCTGGGCCTCAGTTACCTCACGTGGAAAATGGGGATGAAGACTGTGAGCCCCACGTGGGACAGCCTGATTCCCCGGTGTCTACCCCAGTGCTTAGAACAGTGCTCTGCACATAGTAAGCGCTTAACAAATGCCAACATCATTGTTATTATTAATATTATTAGAGGGGAGGTAAAGACACAAAATATACAGATGGCTCTAGTTCTGGGGGGGGGGGGGGCGGTACAGAAATATATAGGACAGATAACAACGCAGTCTGAACGTGCCTGGAATTCCAAAGCAGGGGAGACCCAGGCCCAGGTCGCCTGGAACCAAACTAAGGACTTTTACTCATATGCTTTCAAGGCAATCAATCAATCAATCAATCAATCAACAACGATGATGAGTATGGAATGCTTATCCTTGAGCTCTGGCAGCTCCTTGAAGTGCTGGAAGCTCAAAGGAGATTCCCCCCCCGACCCCTGCCCGAGATCGGACAGGCGGGTCCGATCATTCAATTATTCAGTCGTATTTATCGAGTGCCTACTACGTGCAAAAACCTTGCACTAAGCGTTTAGATCGGTGATCAGCGCAATCAGAGCCAAAAGCTCTGGTCCAGTTTCCCCCGATCACCAGCGAGAAGCGGGGGCTGTTAGATAGACTAGCTGGTTCAATCCGTAGTATTTTCTCACTGTATTTGTTAAGCACTTACTATATGTCAAACGCTTTTCTAAGCTCTGGGGTAGACATGGTGTAGGGGATAGAGCACGGGCCAGGGAGTCAAAAGGTCACGGGTTCTAATCCCATCTCTGCCACTCGTCTGCTGTGTGACCTTGGGGCAAGTCACCTCGCTTCTCTGGGCCTCACTTACCTCATCTGCAAAATGGGGATTGAGACTGCGAGCCCTTTGTGGGAGAGGGATTGTGTCCGACTCTATTTGCTTGTATTCACCCCAGCGCTTAGTTCTGTGCCTGGCACCTAGTAAGCCCTTAAAGACCATCATCGTCATTACTATTATTAAAGATCATCAGGTTGGATACAGTCCATGTCTCACATGGGGTTCACAGTCGAAATCCCCATTCTACAGATGAGGTAGCCGAGGCACAGAGGCTTCAGATTGAGAGGCCAAGCCTGTTCAATCCCTTCTAAGCTGTGCTGGGGGAGGAGGAGGTGACAGGCACCTGGTAGATGGAGTGAAAATCCACGTCCCACAGCCCACGTGGTTGAAGCTCGATGCTGGGGACCCCATCTCCCTCCCCCCTCCCCCTCCGTTGTCCCTCAGTCTCTGCTACCGACCTGCCTTGCCCTTTATCGCTGTGACTGACCGTCTCTGCCCTCTGTCTCTGTGCCAGCCTCAGTCCTAATAACAAGAAGGGTATTTGGTAAGCGCTTACTACGTGCCCGGGCACTATACCAAGCGCTGGAACGGTGACCAGAAATTCGAGCCGGACACAGTCCCTGCCCCAGGTGGGGCTCACAGTCTCAACTTCCATTCTACAGACGAGATACCCGAGGCCCAGAGCGGTGAAGTTTCTTACCCAAGGTCACACAGCAGACAAATGGTGGCTCCGGGATTAGAACCCGTGACCTTCTGACTCCCGGGCCTGTGCCGTAGCCACTAGGCCGTGCTGTTTCCGTCTCCGTCTCTGTCCTCTGCGTGTCGGCCTCAGCCCGCTGACTTCGTGTCTGTCTCTGAGTCGGTGCCGATGTCTCTCCTCCGTCTCTTCCCTCTTGCCGGTCTCTGCCTCTGTCTCGTCCCTCTCTGTGCCTGTTTCTGTCTTCTTTTTCCACCCCGCTTTTCCCCCCTGAGGCACCATCCCCCAGGTCCGCTGGCAGGACGTTTTGCTCTGTGAGCCGAGCAGATGCTTTTCTGAGCAGATGCCCTTTTGAGACTTCGGGTTCCCTTCTCCTAGATTCGCATTCCCGATTCCCGCTTCAGGGGTGAGGAGATGGCACCCCAACAGCCGGGCAAAGTCAAGCTACGCCGGGGTGGCAAGCGTGGCTTCTTCATATTTTGACCCGGCTGAGGTTGTATTGTCGCTTTTAAAGCTGCTTTCTGTTTAATCAAGTCAAGTGATCCTGGGTCCCTAGTTGTGGGCACTAGTAATTAGGTTTATAAAACACCCAAGGTGCGCAAATCCCTGTATTAAATGCTGGAAATTCACTGTAGGCAGGGAACGTGTCTACTGTCGTACTCTCCCAAGCGCTCAGTCCAGTGCTCTTAGTAGAAACTCACTAGATACGTCAGGACCTGGGTTCTAATCCCAGCTCCGCCACTTATTTACTGTGTGACTTTGGGCACGCCACTTCACTTCTCCGTGCCTCAGTTACCTCATCTGTAAAATGGAGATTGAGACCGTGAGCCCCGTGTGAGGCATGGACTGTATCCAGCCTGATCGTCTTGGATCTACCCCAGAGCTTAGAACGGTGTCTGACTCATAGTAAGTGCTAAACAAATACCATGAGATAAAAAAGAAAAGAAAAAGGAAAAAAAAAGAAATAGACACGATCCCTAGACCCCAAGGAGTCCACAGCCCGAGAATACTTAAGTAGGGGTGGGCGGGGGAATTTGGAGACACGTAAAGAAAGATGAAACCAAAATATAAAAGCGAGAGATGACGCTAAAGAGAGCCGGAGAAGTCCTGTTTCAGGAGACGCTGTTTGGTATTTCTCAGGCTGGAGCGGGGCAGATGTCGTTACACAAATGAGTAGTACTATTAACGATCATCATAACTGCGATATTTGTTAAGCGCTTACTTTATGCCAGACACTGTACCAAGCGCTGGGATGGCAAATCGGGTCCCTGACAACAAGGGGCTCGTGGGGCTCACGCTCTCTATTCCCCATTTCACAGATGGGGGAAGAGCCACAGTGAAGTGACTTGCCCAAGGTCCCACAGCAGACAAGCGGCAGAGCTAGAATTAGAACCCAGGTCCGTCTGATTCCCAAGCCCGTGCTCTAGTCCACTAGACCATGTAATCGTGCTATTTGCTAAGGGCTTACTGTGTTATACTGCCGTGTCGGACTCTCCCCCAAGCACTTAGGAAAGCGCTCGGCACACCGTAAGCGCTCAGTAAATACGATTGAATGAATTAACGAGTGGATTGGACAGGAGCGAGCTGGAGGGACACACGACCAGGCTGAGGGGTTTAGGGTGGGAGCAAGCATGGCGTGCTCAGGGGGGGAGGTCACGTGAAGTCCTGGGACTTCAGGGAGCGCCACTTTATTCATTCGTATTTATTGAGTGCTTACCGTGTGCAGAACACCGTACTAAGCATTTGAGAGAGTACGACATGACAGTCCAACGGAGTGAGCCGTCGGCATTCCGCAGCCTGGCGGAGTCCGAAGGAGCCGGATTCCAACTCTGGCTCCGCCACTCCTCCGCTGTGTGACCTTGGGCAAGTCACTTCACTTCTCTCTGTCTGCCACCTCATCTTGAAAACTTTCACACTTCCAGAGCCCGGTGAGTGAGTGCTGACCCCGAGTCTCGCCTAGGCTTGAACGCGGCCTCCCCGGGCAGGGGTGAAGGGGAGTCTCTCGGGGATTGTCTCCAGCCGTTGCCGAGCTGTACCTTCCAAGCGCTCAGTACAGTGCTCCGCACGCAGTAAGCTCTCAATAAATGCGACTGAATGAACGAATAAGGGAGTGACGTCTTCCAAGTAGAATCCAGAGTGAGCCTCCATTTCCAGTTAGCCCGTGCTCCCCCAAGGCGGATCAGGAAAACCGCCGGGACCGCTGCATGATAGTTCGCGGGTCCGGCGGGAGGAGCAAGCTGAGCAGTGGGGGCTCTGTATGTCTGCTACATGACCTTGGCAGAGTCACTTCACCTCTCTGTGCCTCAGTCACCTCATCCGTAAAACGGGGATCGAGACCGTGAGCCCCACGCGGGCGGGGGACCGGGTCCAACCTCATTTGCTGGCGGCCACCCCGGCGAGCGTGACGCTTAGTAAGTGTTTAACGAAAACCACAGCTGTTATTATTATCTCATTATCTTGTGTCTATCCCAGAATATCCACAACAGTGCCTGGCACTTAGTAAACACTTAGCCCAGGTTATTCTTATCCACAGTAATAAGTGTAATTATTATTATCGTTGTCAAGGGAGGTTATCATCTTCAGGGAAAAGTGTTTCGATACGGGATTCGTTGTACCGTGGCTCAGATCCACCGCTGTTTTGGGGAGCTTCTATGTGGAATCCTAAGAGCTATGAAAGGCCTATAATTTCTGTAATTTTGGATACATTTTGTAGAAACTAAAGCATCACAGTTGATGATCTATGCTTAAGCTTCAACTCATTAAAAATTGGTTAAGAGCCTTTAGAGCAAGCAGCGTTTCTTCTCTCTAAGCAGTCAATCTATCAAGCAAGCGCTAGATAGAGAAGCAGCGTGGCGCAGTGGGAAGGGCACGGGCTTTGGAGTCCGAGGTCACGGGTTCGAATCCCGGCTCGGCCACTGGCCAGCTGTGTAACTTCGGGCAAATCACTTCACTTCTCGGTGCCTCAGTTCCCTCATCTGGAAAATGGGGATTAAGACCGTGAGCCCCACGTGGGACAACCTGATTCCCCCGGGTCTCCCCCAGCGCTTAGAACAGTGCTCGGCACATAGTAAGCGCTTAACAGATACCGACATCATTATTATTATTTTGATTAGAGTGAGTAGACAAGATCGTGCCTTCCAGGAGTTCGAGTTTCCCAAGCCATCCGAGAAGCAGCGTAGCCTAGTAGAAAGAGCAGGGGCCTGGGAGTCAGGGGTCCTGGGTTCTAATTCCAAATCTGCTACTTGCCTACTGCGTGTTGTGACTGTAACTATGTGGTCTGCCTCAGTTACCTCATCTGTAAAACGGTCGTTAAGACTGTGAGCCCCATGTGGGACATGAACAGTGTCCAACCTATCTTGTATCTACCCCAGCGCTTAGTACAGTGCCCGGCACATGATAAGCGCTTAGCAAATACACCATTTTTTATAAAAATACAGTTCTGAATGTCATGGGATGTTGGCAGCACCTTAAGCTGTGAATCCCTGGAGATGAGTTGCTAAAAGCCTCTTCTTACCTTTACCAGGGAACAGATGAGAATTGCAAAAAGCTCTGGGTGGCCAGGGTTATGTCGGATAAAACTAGATCTGCCCTTTCGCCATATAGGAGGGTTTTAACAGAAAGTCAGCCTGCATCCTAACCGTTCTGCTACGTTCTTGATCGGCCGCCACGCCGAGGTTCGGGCCGAGCATCGTTGTGGGTTTTTAAGTAGACTTTCGGAAGGACTCAGGCTAGACTCTGGCCTGTGGGGTAGAGCAAAGAGATCCCTCGGTGTCAGAGTCAGCCGAGTCCGCTTCCTTTTTGAAGATGACAAATAAGGTGACCAACTTGAAGACTTCCAACATTTCTTCGGTTTTTCAACGATTGCAGAAAAGCTCATAAAAACATTCACCCAGTCAATTCACTTTCCCTACTTGGAGATTTCTAGATGGTAGCAGGCTGTCATTTTCCACAGTGAGTGAGGTCATTTCCTCCAAATTAAGGAGGTGAGACGTTCCAAAGTTGGAACTCGGCATTCTAGGCTTCATCCTTGATGGTTAAAGGAGCGCACGGAAAATCCTTCCCCCCCACCGCCCTCCCCGGATTAGCATTAACGCTTATTCCTACACCTTAGGAACAATCTAAAAATAACAGCAATAATAATTGTGGTATTTCTTAAGCGCTTATTGTGCGTCAGGCACCGTACTAAACACCAGGGTTGATAGAAGGTAATTGGAGTGGACGCAGCCCCTGTCCCACATAAGGGCTCACACGCTCATTCCCCATTTTACACGCGAGGTAACGGAGGCCCAGAGAAGTGAAGCGATTTGCCCAACGTCACACAGCAGGCGTGACCAAGTGAGGATTAATAACGTTGCTATTTGCTAAGCGCTTACTATGTGCCGAGCACTGTTCTAAGCGCTGGGGGAGATACAGGGTAATCGGGTTGTCCCACGTGAGGCTCACAGTTAATCCCCATTTTACAGATGAGGGAACTGAGGCGCAGAGAAGCGAAGTGACTGGCCCACAGTCACACAGCTGACAAGTGGCAGAGCCGGGAGTCGAACTCATGACCTCGGACTCCGAAGCCCAGGCTCTTTCCACTGAGCCATGCTGCTTCCCTAGGATTAGAACCCGGATCCTTCGGACTCCCACGCGTTCTATCCGCTAGGCCATGCCGCTTCTCTGAATGATCTCCATTTGCTTATAAATTTTAGCCGTGGTGTATTCAATAGTATTTATTGAGCGCTTACTATGTGCAGAGCACTGTACTAAGCGCTTGGGATGAACAAGTCGGCAACAGATAGAGACGGTCCCCGCCGTTTGACGGGCTTACGGTCTGATCGGGGGAGACGGACAGACGAGAACAATGACAAGAACAATGGTGTAGTCCAGTAGGAATCACAGTAGTTAGAGTGCTTATTAAACGACTATTATTTGTCAAGTATTGCATTAAGTACAGGAAAAAAATACACAGGCGAGACCTGCGCGTGGTCCCCGGCCCCCAGGGATTCACAATCTAATGATGAGGTGTAGGAAAAATAGGAGTGGCTACATGAGGATGGATGAAACCAGAAAACAGATGAAGGACAAGAATAATAATGACTAATTATTATTATTATGATGGTACTTGTGAAGTGCTCACTGTGTGCCGACCACTGTTCTAAGAAATGGGGTAGATATAAGTTAGTCGGGTTGGAAACAGCCCCGGTCCCACATAAAGGCTCACACTCTTAATCCCCACTTTACAAATGAGGTAACTGAGGCCCAGAAGTGAAGTGATTTGCCCCAGATCACACAGGGGACAAGTGATGGAGTCAGGAGTAGAACCCGGGTCCTTCTGTGCTCTCTCCCCTGGGCCATGCCGCTTCTCTGAATGATCTCCATCCGCTTATAAATTTTAGCAGTGGTATAGTCCGGTAGGAATCACAGTTGTTAAGAGTATCTATTAAATGTCTATTATTTGTAAAGTACTGTATTTAGGACTGGAAAAAAATATACAGGGGAGACTTAGGCGTGGATTCCAAGGGATTCGCGATCTAATGATGAGGTGTAGGAGAAATGGGAGCAGTTACCCAAGGAGAGATGAGATGAAAAACCACATGGAAGACAAGAATAAGAATAATTATTAATAATAATAACGGTACCCGTTAAGTGCTCACTATTTACCAAACACTGATCCAAGTGATGGGGTAGTTACAAGTTAGGCCGGACGCAGCCCCTGTCCCACATAAGGGCTCATACTCTTAATCCCCACTTTACGGATGAGGTAACTGAGGCCCAGAGAAGCGAAGCGACTCGCCCGAGGTCACCCAGCAGACAAGGGGCAGAGCTGGGATTAGAACCCATGACCTTCTGACTCCCAGGGCCGTGCTCCAGCCACTAAGCCACGCTGCTTGGTGGAACCGAAGCGAGAGCTACGGTTACGGGAGCCTTTGTGGCTCAAAGTCCAAGATGAACCATAATCCCGGCTCTGCCACTTGTCTGCTGTGGGACTTCGGGCAAGTCACTTCACTTCTCTGTGCTTCAGTTCCCTCATCTGTAAAACGGTGATGGAGACTGTAAGCCCCACGTGGGACAACTTGATCACCCTGTATCCCCCTCCTCCCCCACTGCTTAGAACAGTGCTTGGCACGTAGTAAGCGCTTAGCAAATACCGATATTGTTATTCTCTTCAACCTTCCTGGAGGTAAAAATGGGAAGTTCTGACAGCACAGGGGTTGAGCAGCTCCTCTCATGGGCTGCAGGGTCCTGGGTGGTCCAGGAATACAGAGAGCGGCTGGGGCCAGCTTTTGTTAACTTGCTATTGAGAATATGATAAAGAAGTAAAAATCCCATCTGGGCTCATCATCAGAGAAGCAGTGTGGCTCAGTGGACAGAGCCTGGGAGTCTGAAAGACCTGGGTTCTAATCTCACCTTCCCAACTTGTCTGCTGTGCGACCTTAGGCACGTTCCTTCAGTTCTCTGTGGCTCTTGAAAATGGGGATCGAAACTGTGAGCCTCATGTGGGACAGGGATCACGTCTGACCCGATTATCTTGAATCCACCCCGGCGCTTAGCCATAGCAAGAGCTCAACAGATACCGCTATTATTAATATTATTGTTAATCATCATCATCATCATCCAGTTCTATTATGTGCAGTGGGGCCTCCAGGGGTAGACCACTGTCCCAAGTGTCTGCTGTGTGTGGAGAACTGCGTGTTAACTCTGCGCCGAGCACTCTTCTGAGTGACTTCTGGGTGCTGAACACTGTACTGGGTGACTGGTAATAACAACTGTGGCGTTTAAGTGTTTTTTGCGTGTCAAGTACTGTACTAAACACTGGGGTACATATGAGATGATCAGTTCTCCCATGGGGCTCGCTATCAAAGTAGGAGAGAAATAAGTATTGTATTCCCGTTGTGCAGAGGACGCTCAATAGATACAACCGAGGAATAATAATAATGTTGGTTTTGGTTAAGCGCTTACTACGTGCCGAGCACTGTTCTAAGCGCTGGGGTAGACATAGGGGACTCAGGTTGTCCCACATGGGGCTCACAGTCTTAATCCCCATTTTCCAGATGAGGGAACTGAGGCCCAGAGAAGTGAAGTGACCTGCCCACTGTCACACAGCCGACAAGTGGCAGAGCTGGGATTCGAACTCATGAGCCCTGACTCCAAAGCCCGTGCTCTTTCCACTGAGCCATGCTGCTTCTCCAACTGTTTGACCCACTAGAGAGGGACTGGTTTAATAATAATGTCGGTATTTGTTAAGCGCTTACTATGTGCAGAGCACTGTTCTAATCAGGTTGTCCCACGTGGGGCTCACGGTCTTCATCCCCATTTTCCAGATGAGGGAACTGAGGCCCAGAGAAGTGAAGTGACTTGCCCACAGTCACACGGCTGACAAGTGGCAGATCTGGGGTTCTATACTCTGCTATACTAAGCACCGGTGTAAATTCAACGACCCAGTCCAAGTTCCACGTGGGGTTCACAGTCTGAGCAGGCGGGAGAACGGGTATTGAATTCCCAGTTGAGCGACAAGGAAGCTGAGGTCCAGAGAAGTTAAGCGACTTGCCCAGCGTCACACAGCAGGCAAGTGGCAGAGTTGGGATTAGAAACCAGATCTTCTGGATGTGATATTTGAGCTCTTTACACTAGGCCGTGATGTTTCCTGCTTGGAACTCTCTCCCACTGCAGATTTGCCTGACCTGACAGAGTTCCCTCAACTTCAAGGATCTCCTGAAATCTCATCTCCGCCCGGGGACTTTCCCCAACTACCGTTTCCTCTCACCGGGTCATCTCCTCCCCAACATCCTCTCAGCACTTTTGCGTCACCTCAACACGTAAACAGTCACGGCCACCCCTGCTCTGATACCTATCGATTTGTACGGTCTATTCTTTAGAGATGAACCACTTCCATATTTTTCCCAAGGAAACGCTGTGGATCCGCCACCAGAACGACCGCAGGTGGAAGTGGGGCGTTCTGGGAGAGATGCGCCTGTGGCGGCGCTGGGGGTCGGACACTACTCGGCAGCATAAAACAACAACGGTTATTTCGAGAAGCAACGTGGCGTAGCCAAGAGAACATGGGCCTGGAAGGTCACGGGTTCTAATCCCAGTTCGGCCACTTGTCTGCTGTGTGACCTCGGGCACGTCACTCCACTTCTCTGGGCCTCTGATACCTCCGTAAAATGGGGATTGAGACTGTGAGCCCCGTGTGGGACAGGAACTGCGTCCAACCTGATTTGCTTCTATTGACCCAAGCGCTTGGTGAAGCGCTTGGCACACAGTAAATGCTTACCAAATGGTACAATTATTATTATTCAACTGTAAATTTCTCGTGGGAAGGATACTGGTCTTCCAACTCTGTTGTACTGTACTCTCCTAAGTGTTCAATTCAGAAACTCCTTAACTCGGTCTTAAAAACAATCCCCGTTTTTAAAAAAATGGTATTTAAGCCCTTACCGTGTGCCAGGCACTGAACTAAATGAAGGGATAGATATGAGCTTATCAGATTGGACACTGTCCCTGTCTTACATGGGGCTCACGGTCCTATTCCCTATTTCACGGACGAGGTGGCTGAGGCACAGAGAAGCAAAGTGACTTGCCTGAGGTCACACAGCAGACAACTGGGATTGGAACCCAGTCCCTGCTGATTCTCGGGCCCGTGCTCTATCCACGTGTTGCTTCACCTTGACCCCCTCCTACCTCGGCTCCCTGATTTCTTACTACAACCCAGCCCTTCTTCGCTCCTCTAATGCCAACGTACTCGTTGAACATCGATCTCGTCTATCTCCCCGCCATCTTCTCACCCAGGTCCTGCCTCTGGGCCTGGAAGGCCCTCCCTCTTCATATCGGACAGACCATCACTCTCCCCACCTTCAAAGCCTTAGTGAAAACACATCTCCTCCAAGAGACCTTCCCCACTAAGTCCTTATTTCCTCTTCTTCCCGTTCTGTGTCGCCTTCGCACTTGATTCACTCCTCCCTCCGCCCCGCAGCACTCGCGGACATATCTGTAATTTATTTACTCATATCAACGTCTGTCTCCCTCTCTAGATTGTAAGCTCGTTGTGGGACGGGAGCATATCTACCAATTCTGTTATACTGGGATCTTTCCAGTACTTAGCGTAGTGTTCTGCACACCGTATATGCTCAGTAAATATGACTGATTGAACAGCAGATTGTGCCGCATGCAGGAAATGCTCAGCTCCGCCACTTGTCAGCTGTGTGACTGTGGGCAAGTCACTTAACTGGTCTGGGCCCAAGTTCACTCAACTGTAAAATGGGGATTAACTGGGAGCCTCACGTGGGACAACATGATTACCCTGTATCTACCTCAGCTCTCAGAACAGTGCTCTGCACATAGTAAGCGCTTAACAAATACCAGCATTATTATTCAATGCCGTCGCTTGATTGATTACTATTTATCTATCGATTTACGTCTTCATCTTTCCCCCTCTTCTTCCTATCTGTAAATTATTTTGTTTCCGTCTCCCTTATTAATAATAATAATAACGGTATTTGTTAAGCACTTATTCTGCGCCAAGCACTGTGCTAAGTGATGGAGGAGAAACAATATAGTCAGATCAGAAGAAGCCTCTGTTCCTCAAGGGGCTTGCAATCTATGGGGGAGGAAGAGCAGGCTCTGAATCTTCATTTAGCAGACGAAGAAACTGAGGCACAGAGAAGTAAATACCCCCGCCCTGTCAGAGCCAGGATTGGAATTCAGCCGTCCAGATTCCCAGTGCCGTGTTCTTTCCACAGGGTCAAGCTGCTTGTGGAAGACCATTTTATTCATTTGACATCCATTTCGTGCAGCTTTCTAACATTAGCAAGTGTGATATAGTAAGACGTAGAATAAAAGAATGAACTTTTTCCGAGTGGCTAGATGACGTTTACCAAAAAGAGAGGCGCGTCAACATTTCTGTGCCGCTCGACGAAAACGTAAGAAGGGAGAAAACCGGTTCACAGAGAGAGCGGATCACTAACTGTATTGAAGCTCAGATGTTTTTTGGAAACTTCATCTGTCTAGTTTTGATTTCAGTAGTGGCAAAGCCTTCAGTCATTGCTGTTTATCTAACAGTTCGAGGAAAATCACAGCCAGATTAAAAACATAAGTTGGTTAAATAAGGTAAGTTATTTAAGCTTTACAGTGTCAGAGTATTTTTTTACAGTTGAACACATTTAAAGTGTTGTATTAAAACGGTTCAGCTGAAATTGCAGGCTGAATGAAGAGCTGCTCTCTCAGGCTTGCTTCCTGCTACCATTCTTTTTGAAGTCAGCTGTTTCCTAAGCTTCTCCCCAGGATGGAATATGAAATAATAACAATAAGAGAAATAGAAGTAGGATTTGGGAAGCCCTTGCTTTATTCGTTGTTTTTTCGTACCCTCCCAAGCGCTCAGTACAGTGCTCTGCCCAAGGTAAGCACTCAATAAATACGATAGATTGATTGATGTGCCAAGCACCGAACCTAAACTCTGGGTTAGACACGAGATAATCAGGCTGGACACTGTTCCTGTCCCACGTGGGGCTTGTGATCTAAAGGGGGGAGAACGGGTAATAGAATCCCCACTTGACAGTGGAGAAAACGGAAGCACAGAGAAGTGTAGTGATTTTCCCAAGGTCACCCAGCAGGCGACCCAGTTCCTCTGACAAGGATTGAACCCAGTTCCTCTGACTCCCGGGATGAAGCCGATCGTTGGAGGGGGAATGGCTCCATTAGCTGCCAAAATGTACTTTCCAAGCAACTCTGCGCACAGTAAGCGCTCAATAAATACAATTGAATGAATCAATCAAAAAGGTCTGTAGATATGATTTTGATCTTGAAAACGACCCGGTGAGCAAGTCCCACCAAATGCTCTCTCTCTCTCTCCACGTGGTCCCACTTGAACACTCTCCATGGTCTTAAAACCCAACGGTGCCCAAAAAGAAGTGAATCCAACGATTCTTCTCCTGGACTTTTCCAAATTATTATTATTATTACTATCATTATTATTCTAGCTAAGCAGTTACTTCTTGCCAAGCACTGAACTGAATGTTGGAGTAGACGCAAGTCGGAGACATGGGATTACCAGTCTAAGTAGGAGGGAGGAGGATTTCATCCCTGTTTTACAGCTGAGAAAACCAAGGTACAGAGAAGTTAAGGGACTTGCCCAAGATCACACAGCTGACGAGTGTGTCGGGGCCAGGATCAGAACCTAAATCTTCGGACTCCTAGGCAAGGGCTGTTTCCTCTAGGCCTTGTTACTTCTTTATTTTGTTGTTGTTACCTTGCAGCGTCATTTCTTGGGCTATTTCCCATCTTCCAATTACTAGGGTTTTTCTGACTAGATCTAGTGCTCCAAGGCGTCGGTTGCTGGAGGTGATAAAAGAGGGAGGATTTTCAGTTCACCAGGGATGGAAAAGGAGAGAACAAGGAGTGGGACACGCTGTAAAATACTAGTAACAGAGGAGTTGATCTAGATGACGGTTAGAAAAACAGAGGGGCAGGAAAAGCAGCGTGGTTTGGGGGAAAGGACCTGGGTTCTAATCCCGACTCCGCCACCTGTCTGCTGTATGACCTTGGGTAAATCAGTTCCCTTTTCTGAGCCTCAGTTCCTTCATCTGTAAAAATGGGGATTTAATTCTACTCCTACCTACTTAGACTGTGAACACTGTATGGGACAGGGACGGCACCTGATCTGATTATCCTGAATCTACCCTGGCACTTAATAGCACGCTTGGTACCTAGTAAGCGCTTAACAAACACCATAATCGTTCGGGGTCCTTCAGGCAAAACCAGATGGTCTTTTAGCGTTTTAGATAAAATACGGTTTCAGTAATTCGAAAATCCTTCAGGAACCGGCTCGTGATTTAGACATAAAAACCGACACGCTCGTAGACTGTGATATTTGGGTCACTAAAGCACGCAATGAGTCACTGGACGATCTGCAGAGAAAAATCACACAGTCTCTCTGTGAACATTATTAGTAACTGGCAAATGTTTTCTTCCCTTCTTAGAGCAGCTGCAAGGATAGAAACTTCACAAAACATTTTCACTTGCGGCTTCCGCAATCGCCCAAGCCGGAGAAATGGCTTCCAATGGGCTGCCGTTGTGAGGCTGGAGCAAAGCACTGTGGGGGCAGTCTCCCTCCCACGCACCATCCCCACCTTCCTCCTGTCCATCATCTGGCTAAGAATTGATCAGCAACGAGAGAACCTCCGGGTTTCGGAGCCCAGTTAATCAATGAATCAATCAAGCATGGTATTCCTTGAGCACCTACTTTGCTTTAATAGTATTCGTTAAGCACCCACTATGTCTCAAACACCGTTCTATGCCCCGGGTTAGATAAAGGTTAATCGGGTTAGACACATCTCTGTCCTCTGTCCTACAGGCTAAGTAGGAGGGAGAACAGGTGTTGAATCCCCATTTTACAGTTTGGGAAACTGAGGCACAGAGAACTTAAGTGATTCGCCCAAGGCCACACAGCAGGCAAGAAGCGGAGCCAGGATTAGAATCCCGGTCCTCCCACTCCGAAGACTGTGTTTCATCCACTAGGCCGTGCCGCTTGGGCAGAGCACTGTAGTAAGCACTTGCGAAAGTACAATGTAATTGATAGACACGATCCCTGCCATCGGGAAGCTTACAGTCCAGCTGGGGAGACAGACTTTAAAATAAAGTACAGGTAAAGGGAAATGACCGAGCCCAAGAATGCCGGAGGGGGAGGGATGGGAGGGACGGCGACGGGGAGACCAAAGTACTTCCGTGACTGAGGCAGAAGGGAGTTGCTCCTCTGGTGCTAACCTCCTCACTGGGCCTCCGTCTCGCCTGTCCCGTCGCCGACCCCTGGCCCCCCATCCTACCTCTGGCCTGGAACGCCCTCCCTCCTCAGATCCGCCAAACAATCCCTCTTCCCCCCCTTCAAAGCCCTACTGAAGGCGCACCTCCTCCAAGAGGCCTTCCCGGACTGAGCCCCCCTCTTCCTCGGCGCCCGCTCCCTTCCGCTTCACCTCGACTCCCTCCCTTTGCTCTCCCCGCAGGCCCCACAGCCCTTACTTACCTCTCCATAATCCTATTTATTTGTATTGATGCCTGTTTACTTCTTTCCATGTGTATATATCTATAATTCTATTTACTTACATTGAGGCCGGTTTAGTTGTTTTGATACGTATATCGATAATTCTGTTCACCTATATCGATGGCTGTCTACGTGTTTTGATATCTGTCTCTCCGCTTCTAGACTGTAAGCCCGGCTTGGGCGGGGATGGTCTCTCTCCACTGCTGCTGTTGTCCTTTCCAAGCGCTTAGTACAGTGTTCCGCAAACAGCAAGAGCTCAGTAGGTCGGATCGAATGAAGGAATGAACGGGCACTAAGATGGGGAAGATTTCCTGAAGGAAATATGATTTCAGGAGGACTTTGAAGATGGGGAGAGGGCCGATCTGGCGGATGTGTAGGAGGAAGGAGTGAGAGGCAGGAGGGTGGTTGTGCGGAAGGGATCAACAGCCCGTGAAGGGCAAAGCAGGGGTAGCAACAGAGGTGAGAGACAAGGTGAGGATTAGAGGATGACGATGATGGTATTTAAGTGCTTACTATGTGCCAGGCACCGTTCTAAGCCCTGGGGGAGATATAAGGTTATCGGGTTGGCCGAGGTGGGGCTCACAGTCTTAATCCCCATTTTACAGATGAGGTAACTGAGGCACAGAGAAGCAGCGTGACTTGGTGGAAAGAGCACGGGCTGGTGAGTCAGAGGGCATGGGTTCTAATCCCCGTTCCGCCTCTTCTCTGCTCCGTGAGTTTGGTCCAGTCACTTCACTTCTCTGGGCCTCCGTTACCTCATCTGTAAAATGGGGATGAAGACTTTGAGCCCCAGTTGGGGCAACCTGATTTACTTGTATCTACCCCAGCGCCTAGAACAGTGTATGGCACAGGGTAAGAAGCTTAACAAATACCATCATCGTCATCGTTATTATTATTATTAAATGATTTGCCCAAAGTCACACAGCTGACAAGTGGAGGTGCAGAAAAGCAAAGTGGCTTAGCAAAAAGAGCACGACCTGGGTCCTGATACCGCTCCGCCACCTGCCTGCCGTGCCTCAGTTTCCTCGGGAATGAAATGGGGATTGGAGGATTGGTGGGAGAGGAGCAAAGCGTGCAGGAGGAAGCTGAGGCACAGAGAAGTTAAGTGACTTGCCCAAGGTCACACCGCAGACAATTAAGTAACGGAGCCGGGTTTAGAATCCAGATCCTCGGACTCCGAAACCTGTGTTGGATCCACTCGGTCGCACGGGAGAGAGAAGAGAGGATAGGTAAGGGGGAGAGGGCTGACTGAGTGGCTGTTGGTGGGGAGATTCTGCTCCATGCAGTGATGGCTTGGGAAACCACTGGAAAATTATTGAGGAGTGGGGAGATTCATTCATTCATTCATTCCATCGTATTTACTGAGTGCCTCCCATGCGCGAAACACTATACTAAGAGCTTGGGAGAGAACAAAAGAACAATAAGCAGACACATTCCCTGCCCACAGTGAGCTGAAACGCTTGGAACAGTTTTTGGAAAAACGACCCGTGCGGCAGAGACATCCCGGCTCAAAGGACGACGGGGTCTCCCGCCGAGAATGACGGATGAGTTTCAGTTATGAGATGTCGGGGCCAGGAACGCGTGTGAAGGGAGGAATTGATTCAAGTCCTAGAGGTTCACACAGCTCCTCTCATCCTCTCTCCTTTACCCGTTACGTTCGCGCTGCGGGCTATCGCGTCCATCAGAACGAATCAACTCATCTCTGAATCACAGTTTCAGTATCAGTAAAAGGAACGTAATAATATCCTTCCCTCTCTGTATCACTGGGATAGCTCATGCATGTGCACCACACAGACAAACATATAAACCCACCATCAAAAATAGGCGGCTGCTCTGGTTTGGGCGACTAACGATAGATGTTTTAGGGCACAGATTTTCTGGATGGACCAAGCATTTGCTTGTCCTTGGGTTGCTTCGGAGGGCCTTAATGCTGGGATGGCGTAATGGATAGCGCACGGGGCTAGAAGCCAGAAAGTCATGGGTTCTACTCCTGGTTCCGCCACTTGTCTGCTGTGTGACCTTGGGAAAGTCACTTCACTTCTCTATGGCTCAGTTACCTCATCTGTAAAATGGGGGTTAAGACTGTGAGCCCAACGGGGGACAGTGTCCAACCTGTTTAACGTCCACCTACCCAGTGCTCAGTACAGGGCCCGACGCCTAGTCAGAGCTTAACCAATACCGTAATTATTATCGCTGTCGTGTCCACAATCATGTCACTTATCTGTTCCGGGCAGTTGCCTGCATCTCTCTGCTTCTGGTTAAATAGCCTTTTGATTTTGCCAGAGGTGGAATGTCAGGTGGACGCTGGTGACCTTCGTAGACTGAGAAGCTTTGAGTCCTGGAGGTGATCTTCACGATCACATGCTCTGAGCCGGGGAAGCGGCTCATCGTACGGATACGTTATTTTTGTCACGCGCTTGGTGGCTTTGGGGGGGACGTCGAGGTATCGGACCCTTCCCCGGGCTACGGTCAACGTAAGTGTGAGACCATCGAGGTGAGCAGCAAGGTCGGGCTTTGGCGTTCACACAGGGTCCACCGAGGTCTGGAGTGACCTTAAAATGTTGGGGTATTACTTCACA
The DNA here is from genome assembly GCF_004115215.2 of Ornithorhynchus anatinus. Taxonomy (NCBI): domain Eukaryota; kingdom Metazoa; phylum Chordata; class Mammalia; order Monotremata; family Ornithorhynchidae; genus Ornithorhynchus; species Ornithorhynchus anatinus. The sequence continues at coordinate 12,703,883 of NC_041748.1, read as the reverse complement.
ACAGCCTGGAGGCTTTTACTTCCGTCAGCCCCCACCGGAGTCCTGCCGGTCGCTTCGGTAATTTTTATGCATTTATTTAATTTCTTCTCCGTGTTCCATCGCCATTCTTCCACTTCCCTGATCGCACCTCCACTATCCCATCCTATTCCTTTGGGTAAATAAATAAATCTATTTAGTCTTCCTTCGTAGTCAAAGAAGTCACCACCTAGGATGGAGTTCACCTATAAACGCTTAGAGGGCTGTAAACACTATTGTGGGAATCCACAGTCCTGGTCGCAGTGGACACCCAAAGAGGTCGTCCGTTGTGGTGTTGCCCCGATTAATGTTTGCACAGATGGGTGCTGGATCCTTCCCACCGATATCTCAAGAAGAGATCGCCCATCTTCTCTCACATGCTACCCCATCCACATGGGCCTTCAACCACATCCCTTCATACCTTATCAGAACACCTGCGCTGTACTTCCCTCCCTCACCACAATTTCTCAATCTACACTTTACTTTCCAATGGCTCCTTCCCCGCTGCTTTCGACCATGCTCGCGTACCCCACATCCTAAAAAAACACAAAAAAAACCCCTCCCTTGAACCCGCGGCTCCCTCCAGTTACCACCCGTTCTCCCTCTTACAATTCTCTGAGCAAGCCGTCTACACCGGTCTACACCCGACTTCCTCTCCTTCAACTCTCTCCTCGACCGACTGCAATCTGCCCACCGCCCACTTGGCTCCCCGGGGATGGTTCTCTCGGAGTCCAACGGCCTCTACTCCGTCCTAATCCTCTATCTCTCTGCTGCCTTCGACGCTATCTGCTGTGTGGTCGTGGGCAAGTCACTTCACTGCTCTGTTCCTCAGTTTACTCATCTGTAAAATGAGGATTGAGGCTGTGAGCCCCACATGGGACAGGGACTGTGACTGGCTCGATTTGCTTGTATCCACCCCGGGGCTTAGTACAGTGCCTGGTACATAGTAAGCGTTTAAGAAATACCACAGTTACTATTAGGAGATGCAGCATGGCTTAGTGGATAGAGCACAGGCCCGGGAGTCAGAAGGTCCTGGGTTCTAATCCCTTCTTCTGGAAACAGTATCCACCTCGACTTCACTGACCCTATCCTCTTCTGGTTCTCTGGCCACTCATTCTCAGTCCCTTTGGCTGAACAATAAGATAATCACGGTACTTGGTAAGTGTTTACCATGTGCCAAGGACCGTTTTAAGCCCTGGGTTCGATACAAGCAGCGTGGCTCAGTGGAAAGAGCACGGGCTTTGGAGTCAGAGGTCATGGGTTCAAATCCCAGCTCGGCCATTTGTCAGCTGTGTGACTTGGGGCAAGTCACTTAACTTCTCGGTGCCTCAGTTACCTCATCTGTAAAATGGGGATGAAGACTGTGAGCCCCACGTGGGACAACCCGATTCCCCTGTGTCTACCCCAGCGCTTAGAACAGTGCTCGGCACATAGTAAGCGCTTAACAAATACCAACATTCTTATTATTATTATTATTATTACAAGTTAATCGGGCCAAACCCAGTCCCTGTCCCACATGGGGGCGCAGAGTCTCGATCCCCATTTTACAGATGAGGTAACTGAGGGCCAGGGAAGTTAAGCGACTTGCCCAAGGTCACACAGCAGACACTGGGCAGAGCCGGGATTAGAACCCAGGTCCTTCTGACTCCCAAGCCCGCGCTCTATCCACTAAGCCGGGTGGCTTCAGTAAATGCTCCTCTGTCTCCCATCCCCTAACTGCGGGGGTCCCTCAAGGCTCGGTTCTGGGTCCCCTTCTATTTTCCGTCTACACCCGCTCCCTGGAACGATTCATTCGCTTCCGTGGCTTCAGCTACCACGTGTTCAGAAAAGACCAACCCTGACATCTCTCGTTCTCTGCAGTCTCGTATTTCCTCCCGTCTCCAGAATATCTCTACTTGGAGGTCCCATTGACCCCTCAAACCTGACATGTCAAACACAGAGCTCCTCATATTCCCACTCAAACCCTGCCCAAGTCCTGATAACAATAAGATAATTGTGGTATTTGGTCAGCTCCTATTACGCTCCAAGAACTATACTAAACGCTGGGGTATATACAAACTCATCGGGTTGGACACAGTCCCTGACCTTCGTGGGGCTCACAGGCTTAATCCCCATTTTACAGATCAGGTAACTGAGCTCAGAGAAGTTATGTGACTTGCCCAAGGTTACACAGCAGATAGGGAATTTGAACCACGGCCCTTCTGACTCGCAGGTCCGGGCTCTATCGATTAGACCAAGCTGCTTCTCCTGACTTTTCTCTCACTGAAGACAATACCACTGTCCTTCCTGTCTCCCAAGCCCATAACCTCAGCATCATCCCCACTTTATCTCCCTTATTCAACCCTCACGTTCATTCTGTCGCAAAATCCTGTCAGCTCTACCTTCAAAACGGTGTACTCTTTTGTTAATCTGTACTCTCCCAAGTGCTTAGTACACTGCTTTGCACACAGTCAGTGCTCAGTAACCGCGACTGAATGAATGAATCTCTAGACTCCACCATTTCCTCTCCAACCCAGTTGCTATCATGCTAATTCATTCATTCATTCAATAGTATTTATTGAGTGCTTACTATGTGCAGAGCACTGTACTAAGCTCTTGGAATGTACAAATGCTAACATGTACCCCTGTTGATTACTGCATCAGCCTCCTCCTGGACCTTCCTGCCTTTTTTCCTCCTGAATCATAACTATTAAGCGCAGATTTTCTGCCAGGTACTGTAATATATACAAATTAATCGGGTTGGACACAGTTCGTCCCCCACATAGGGCTCACAGTCATAATCCCCATTTTACAGAGGACGTAGCCGAGGCCCAGTGAAGTGATCTGTCCAAGATCACACAGCAGACAAGTGGCAGAGCTGGGATTAGAACCCAGGTCCCTCTGACTCCCAGACCACGCTGCTTTTAGGCAACGTTTTCTATCACCATTCTACTCTGTCTCTCCCCATTCCGGTCCCTCTCACTTGGCTGCCTGGATCGTTTTTCTAAATAAAAGTTCAATCTATATCCTCCCAGTCCTTAAAAACATTCAAGTGTGGCCTCTACATCCAACAGAAACTCCTTCCCCTCAGCTTTAAGGCACTCCATCAGCTCTCTGCCTCCTACTTTACCTTGCTGATATCCTATTAAAACCCAATCCACACACTTCAGTCCTCTCACGCAACCTCCTCATTGCACGCCCATCTCATCATCTCGCCATTTACCGTGTCCTGCCTCTGGCCTGGAACTTCCTCCTCCTCACTCAGACCGCATCTCCTTCAAAGACCTTTCCTCACTAAGCCCTCATTCCCCCTTACCTGTCCCCCTCACTACATCACCTATAAACTTGGCTGTGCGTCCTTTAAGCACCCTGAGTCTCACCCCAATTCCACAGCACTTCTATACATATCTTCATACTCTATCTCCTATATCTCTAATTTTTTTTTTAAATTTCTACCTCCCCCCATAGATAGCAGATCTCTTGCGGGCAGGGATCATGTCTGCCAAATCTAACCGTGTTGTAGAAGCGGCGGGGAAAGAGTAGGGTCCTGAGAGTCAGAGGACCTGGGTTCTAATCCCGCCTCTGCCGCTTGTCTGCTGCGTGACCTGAGGCAGATCACTTAACTTCTCCGTAACTCAGTTTCCTCATCTGTAAAATGGGGATTAAGACCGCAAGCCCTTAGCGGGTCAGGGCCTGTTTCCAACCCAATTATCTTGTAACTACCCCATTACTTAGTACAGTGCCTGGCACGTAGTAAGCACTTAAATTCCACAGCTATTATTAATCCTTACTTTCCCAAGTGCTCAGAACAGTGTTCTGTGCACAGTAAGTGTTCAATAAATACCACTGATTGATGGATTGATTGATTGCTTTTTCTTCTGCCTCCTTGACTTTTCTCACAAATAAAACAAAAGAGCTGCTTCTTTCTTGATGGTTCTATCCCAGAGAAGCAGCGTGGCTTAGTAGAAAGAGCCCGAGCTTGGGAGTCAGAGGTCGTGGGTTCTAAACCCGGCTCCGCCACTTGTCTGCTACGTGACCTTGGGCAAGCCACTTAACTTCGCTGTGCCTCAATTACCTCATCTGTAAAAATGGGGATTAAAAAATATGAGCCCCAAGGGGGACAATCTGATTACCCTGTATCTACCCTAGCACTTAGAACAGTGCTCTGCCCCTAGTAAGCGCTTAACAAATACCATAATTATTATCATTATCCCATGCGATTCTGTCCTCGGCAATTGTTTCCCAGTTTTCATTCGGGATGCAGCATTTTCTGAGACTCTGCTCTCCCACGTCCCTTCCCCTGCCCTCCTGGCTTTTGGTTTCCCAAATTCCGGTCTCCGTAAAGCTGCTGTTCGGGTATCCTGTTGCCACTCATTCTCCTCACATCCCCCACCCAGCCTAGCCATGTCAATCTAACACACGAGCAATAATATTTTTTCTAAAAGTGGCAGTTGACAAGCATTTCCTATATGCCAGGCAGTGTGCTAAGCACTGGGGTGGATACCAGCAAACTGGGCTGGACAGAGTCCCTGTTCCAATGGGGCTCACAGTCTTAATCCCCAATCAGCAGATGAGGTAAATGAGGCACAGAGAAGTGAAGTGACATACCCAAGGTCACTCGGCCGCCAAGTGGCAGAACCGGGATTAGAACCCACGACCTTCTGACTCCCAGTCCTGCGCTCTATCCGCCAAGCCATGCTGCTTCTACATAGACGCTCGGGTGACTTCGCTGCAGAGTGACTAACGGCATTCCAGAACTTCACCGTTCAGGAACTTGGTGTTGGATATCGAATACGGCCCATGAGAGACGCCGGGGGAAGTGTCGAAGGAGCCGGGGGCGGAAGCCTGTCTGAGGGTCCGGGTCTCACGCCCGTAGACAAGGTTGGACAACAATACAGCTCTTGGGTGGGGATTCTGTTATCTCGTCGTCATCGCACTCTGCTTATCTGTCAATGCGTCACTGCGTTATTGGTCAGACTGCTGCCAAGGTAGCTTACTTCTGTCACGGCTCTCAGCCCTGCCTTGCCATTGTGTATTTTGGGTTGTGTGTGTGGTTTCCCAGTGCTTAGAACGGCGCTCAACACACAGTACGCACTTAAATACCGCATTATTTTCTGGTGTAGGCAGATATATCACCTTAGTTTTCAGTGAAGCAGCTTACAGTCGATGATACGTTCCCGGTTGTGCGTACTGTAATTCCCGAATGACAGATTCCAGGACTTTGGGTGACGCTCTAAAAGTGTTGAGTTGGAAGTTTTCCAGAGATGCCAAAGCACGCTCTACCACACACATCTAGGTCTCCTGCTGCACATCCCAGCGTGGCCGCTTCCAGCAAGTTGACGGCCTGGCCCGTCGCACATCCCCGCTTTACTCCATTGGCAAAGGAAAAATGGCTCAAATCAGGCCAGCCACCGTCACCACGAAGCGGTCTCAGAATCTTGATGTACGTCTCCGGGCAGGCGAACTGGCTTGGTAGTTTCCAGAGCCCAGGTCGGCTGATGGTATCAGACGCCTTGGTCTCCTGCATCGCACACTCAGCAAACATCACTCTCTCTGCGTGTCGCTGAGGTCGGAAGCCGCGCCGTAGTTTCCGAAGTGTGCGCTCGATGATATCCTTTGGCGGCTGACACAGGAGGACTCTGGCTAGAAGCTCGTTGGCAATGGAGGGCAACGAGACACTTCAATAACGGCCTCGATGGATCAATCGGTCCATCAGTGGTATTGAGCGCTTACTACGTGCAGAGTGCTGTAATAAGCGCTCGGGAGAGTACAACGCAGCCAAGTTGAAAGACATGTTTCCCGTCCATAACGAGTGTTCGAGCCCCATGCGGGACAGGGTTTCTGTCCGGCCTCATTCACTTGTATCTACCCAGAGCTTAGAACAGTATTGGACACAGAGTAAGAGCTAAACAAATATCACTGAGACCAACCAAACAAAAGACGAGCAGTCTGACCCTTTTCCTTCCTCTTGAAGATGATGATGATGATGTGGGCCACTAAATACATAAATGAGCAAACAAACAAGATTGCCAAGGCAACAGAAGACATCACAACGCTGAAAAAAAAAGATTTGCTTGCTTCACCAGGAAATTAAAGTTATCCTCCTACGCATACCTGCAGGGATGGTTTTTGGTGGCGTGAGGGAATGAAGTAGCCCTAACTTTAAAAGGAATAAAACTTCGGTAATTCATTCACTCCATCGTATTTACTGAGCACTGTACTAAGCGCTTGGAAAGTACAATTCGGCAACAGATGGAGGCAATTCCTATCCAACAACATTGTTAATACCCTTACACTTTATAGCTCAGGGAAGTGGAGTTCCAGATGGCATTAGAGAGGAGGAAACGGCTTCCTAGAGCATTTGTTCACTGCAAAATTGACCCGATTTGAATTATATCAGCTGTTCAAGTCAAAATCCGGCAAGTCATCGGCCAATTCGCACAAGACAAAGTTAATGTAAATATCACAAATGAAAATCGCCGAGTCCACACTCCTCTTAAAGGCTCTAACAATAGGGATATCTGCTACCTCTGTAGCAGTATAAGTCAGCAAGGGAAACAACACACAATGGAAAACGGACATTGGCAGGGCCGAGTTAATCCTTGTCATAGAGTACTCTAACCTCGTAATGGCTCCAAATGTCTCTAGATCTGTAAGACTCGATCTTCCCATGGTTGGCCCATCTGACTCCTTAAGCAACTCCAGGCCTCACTTCCTTGTGTTTGACCTTTCCCAAGCCCTTAGCACAGCGCACCATACCCACACTGAGAGCTCAATAAATACGATTATTATTACTGTTTGATAAACAGTGCCATCGTGCCCGCACCAAACATTATCACAGCTCAATGTTCTCATCACTGCTCTCTGTGGGCAGGGAATGGGGAACTTTTCTGTTTGTTGTTGGACTTACAAGGGCTTAGTATAACGCTTTGCACACAGTAAGCACTCAAATCCAATTGGATGAATGAATCACTATATATATTTCAAGGATATAGATAATTTGATCAAGACGGTCCCAGGAAAAAACAAGCTCCTTATTCCAGGTGAGCTTAACGTCAGAGGTGGTGGCAATTTTGAGATTTGCTCCAAAGTCCTAGAAAAGGCCTGCAGCAGCCTGACCTGGGGTAAAGAGCACCTGCCTCGAAAGTCAGGGGAGCTGAGTTCTAATCCCATCGCCACCACTTCAGGGAGGATCTCTTGTGCCCTCCCCGAGGCCGGGAGATTTACCCCAAGTGACAGACAATGGATGCCTAAACATTGGGTCACTCTACAAGTTCAGATCACAGGGACAAATGAATGACTTCTAGACTGTAAGTCCGGGGTGGGCAGCAATTGTCTCTCTTGACGGCTGAATTGTATTTTCCAGGTGCTTAGTACAGCGTTCTGCCCACAGTAAGCGCTCGATAGATATGATTGAATGAATGAAAATGAAGTCACCACCAACAGCATTCTTCTTCTTCAATATGTATTTGATTAGTGAGCTGGTTATAATAATTATGCTATTTGTTTAGCACTTACTATGTGCCAGGCACCGTACTAAGTGCGGGGGTGGATACAAGCAAATCACAATGGACACGGTCCCTGTCCAACGTGGGGCTCACAGCCTTAATCCCCATTTTACAGAAGAGGTGAGTGAGGCCCAGAGAGTGAAGTGACTTACCCCAGGTCACGCAGCAGACAAGCGTCACAACTCATGGAAACCCCATAGAAGCACTGCTCCGTGACTGGTTTCTCATCTATCATGTCATTGTCTCTACTCTCCTACTACAACCAAGCCCACACATTTTGCTCCTCTCATGCCAACCCACTGACTGCACTTGCATCTCATCTCCTAGAGCAACCTCTCGCTCACATTCTTCCTCTGGCCAGGAACACCCTCCCTCTTCAGTGGGGAAGCAGCGTGGCTCAGTGGAAAGAGCGCGGGCTTGGGAGTCAGAGGTCATGGGTTCGACTCCCGGCTCTGCCACTCGTCAGCTGTGTGACTGCGGGCGAGTCACTTCACTGTGCCTCAGTGACCTCAATCTGTAAAATGGGGATTAACTGTGAGCCTCACGTGGGACGACCTGATTACCCCGTATCTACCCCAGCGCTTAGAACAGCGTTCTGCACATAGTAAGCGCTTAACAAATACCAACATTATATCTGACAGACAATTAGCCTCCCTCCCTCCAAAACCTTATTGAAGGAACATTACCTCCAAGAGGCCTTCCCCGGCTAAACCCTCATTTCCTCTTTTCCCACTCACTTCTGCATTGCCCTGATTTGCTCTCTTTCTTCACCCCTCCCTCCTCAGCCCACAGCACTTACGCACCTAGCCGTAATTCATTTATTTATATTTATGTCTGTCTCTCCATTGAGACTTTAAGCATGCTGTGGGCACGGACGGCATCTGTTACATTATTTTTCATTCATTCATTCAATAGTATTTATTGAGCGCTTACTATGTGCGGAGCACCGTACTAAGCGCTTGGAATGTACAGATCGGCAACAGATTGACAGTCCCCGCCCTAATAATGGTATTTGTTAAACGCTTACTATGTGCAGAGCATTGTTCTAAGCACTGGGGGTAGATACAAGGTGATCAGAGGTTGTCCCACGTGGCGCTCACCGTCTTAATTCCCATTTTACAGATGAGGGAACGGAGGCACGGAGAAGTTAAGTGACTTGCCCAAAGTCACACAGCTGACAAGCGGCAGAGCGGGGATTAGAACCCATGACCTCTGGCTCCCAAGCCAGGCCTCTTTCCACTGAGCCCTGCACTGAACGAGAAGCTTGGGGGAGTACAGTGTAACGATAACAAGACGCATTCCCTGCCCACTGTCCCAAGCACTCAGTAAATACAACGGCCCGATTGCTTGCTTGCTTGATGAGGGAAACGTCCACGCTATCTGACGACCTAAATCTTGAGGCCCAGGTGTTGAGATTTCAGCTGGCATCATTACAGCACCACCGGCGTCAGTCACCTACCAACAAGCTCGACCCGTGAAATTCTCCTCGGTTATCCAACACCACAGACTAGGCAGCAGAATGCGTCGGGATCCTATTCCGACAACAGAGATCCTGAGACCGCAAGCTTAGACTTCCCGCACGACTCCAGACGTCTCTGACCTGGCCCCGGTGAAAATATTAAAGTCGGTTCTTGCAGGGACTCTACCGGAGACCGTGTACAAGTCATTTATTCATGCAGTTGCACGTAGCACCATCAACCACGGATCCAGGACAGAAGAGAGGTTTCCCATCACTTTGGGTGGCTGGCCCAGCTTTCCCAGATGAATCAATCAATTGTATTTATTGAACGCTTTCAAGTGTGCAGAGCAGTGTAGGAAGGACTTAGAAGAGTGTAATGTACATTTAAAGAGGCACGTTCCCTGCGCATAACGGGTTTCCAGTCTAGAGGGAGAGAACATTCATTCAGTCTTTGTTATAATAATAATGACAATGTTGGTATCTGTTAAGCGCTTCCTATGTGCCGAGCACCGTTCTGAGCGCTGGGGTAGACACAGGGGAATCAGGTTGTCCCCCGTGAGGCTCACGGTTAATCCCCATTTGACAGATGAGGTCACTGAGGCTCAGAGAAGTGAAGTGACTTGCCCACAGTCACACAGCTGCCAAGTGGCAGAGCTGGGATTCGAACTCATGACCGCGGACTCCAAAGCCCGTGCTCTTTCCACTGAGCCACGCTAAGCCCTTCGGAGAACACGGTGTAGCAAAAAAACAGATGCGTTCTCTGCCCACAGTGAGTTTACAGTCTAGAGGACGCTCCCAGTAGACACGACCAAGAAGTGCTGGATGGAGATAGCCAAAGAGTTTTAGGCATCAGCTGACCCCAAGGTCAGCAACGGGTTTCTCAACAAAGCAGCGTGGCGCAGTGGAAAGAGCACGGGCTTTGGCGTCAGGGCTCATGAGTTCGAATCCCAGCTCTGCCACTCGTCAGCTGTGTGACTGTGGGCGAGTCACTTCACTTCTCTGTGCCTCAGTTCCCTCATCTGTAAAACGGGGATGAAGGCTGTGAGCCCCACGTGGGACAACCTGACTCCCCCCTGTGTTTACCCCAGCGCTTAGAACAGTGCTCGGCACATAGTAAGCGCTTAACAAATACCAACATTATTAAGAATCCTGTGACCAATATCAGTGTCACAGATTTCATCCTATGTGGCTTGTTCAAAGTGACTTTGGGCAAGTCACTTCACTTCTCTGTACCTCGGTTACCCTCATCTGTAAAATGGGGATTAAGACTGCGAGCCCCACGTGGGACAACATGATTACCTTGTATCCCCCCCCCCGCCAGTGCTTAGACCAGTGCCTGGCACCTAGTAAGCACTTAAATACCATTATGAGAAGCGGCGTGGCTTAGTGGCTTAGCGGAAAGAGCCCGGCCTTGGGAGTCAGAGGTCGTGGGTTCTAATCCACGTGTCAGCTGTGTGACTTTGGGCAAGTCACTTCACTTCTCCGGGCCTCAGTTATCTCATCTGTAAAATGGGGATTAAGACCGTGAGCCCCACGTGGGACAACCCGATTACCTTCTATCTACCTCAGTGCTTAGAACAGTGCTGGCCACACAGTATGCGCTTAACAAATACCACTGTTATTATTATTATTATTTTACGTCCCAACTGTCATCAGAGAGCACTGCAGCCTGGTGAGGTGACAGAAGTCTTCAGCAAATTTCCAGTGGCCCATTGACCATCTCAGATATTGCAGATATTACAATTCAATCAATACTACGCTAGTACTTCGATCTCACTCGTTCGAATGGAAGCTCCTTGTCACTTTTTTATTCTGGTCTGCCCAAGGGCTTAGTAGAGTGCGCTGCACCACGGGGGTGCTCAATAAATGCTTTTACCACCGTGGCTCAGTGGAAAGAGCACGGGCTTTGGAGTCAGAGGTCATGGGTTCGAATCCCGGCGCGGCCACTTGTCAGCTGTGTGACTGTGGGCGAGTCACCTCACTTCTCGGTGCCTCAGAGTTCCCTCATCTGTAAAATGGGGATGAAGACTGTGAGCCCCACGTGGGACAACCTGATTCCCCTGTGTCTACCTCCGCGCTTAGAACAGTGCTCGGCACATAGTAAGCGCTTAACAAATACCAACATTATTACTCCGACTACCTAACCATGCTGGAAAGCAGTGTGGCCTAGTGGAAAGACAACGGGCCCGGGAGTCAGAGGACCCGGTTTCTCATCTGGGCTCCGCCACCCGTCTGCTGTGTGACCTCAGGCATGTCCCAACTTCTCTGGGCCTCAGTTAGCTCATCTGTAAAATGGAGATTGAGACTGTGAGCCCCATGTGGGACAGGGACTCTGTCCAACCTGATTACCTTGTATCTACCTCAGGGTTCATACCCGGCTGAAGATCAGAAGGCTCAGAACCGAGCCTCAAGTGGAAAAGTTACCGCCCCAGTGGCATTTCTGAGGCACTGGGAACATGTCTGGTGATTACAGGCTCACCAAGAAGCTCACCCGTCACCAAACTGGGAAGGGGAAGAAGCGTTGTGGGTGTTCAAAGACACGTGTGTCGTCCATCTAGATAAGAGGAAGAGCAGTCACGCCTCGTGTGATAACTGCTGTGTGGTAACTCTCCCGGGCCACTCCGGGAAGATTTCATGCCAATGTCAGTTTGAATCATCTTACCGAACAACCGACAGATACAGAAAAAAAAATACTTCCTGAAAGTCAACGTGGCTTCAGGTCTGGATGCGGTACTGCTGAAAGGAGTGTTGGCACCAGAAAACTGAGGGACTGAGGCAGAGAGCAGAACCAGGAGTAAACGTGGTTTCTCGTGACCTCACGGTGGCTTATGACTCAGGAAACAGTGGTAAACTGGGGCTGGTTCTTCAAAGGTTGAGCAATCTGGAGAAATCTTAACATCTCCAGTTCGCTCCAGGGTGGATTAATACTAATAATTCCGATGTTTGTTAAGCTCTTACTCTGTGTCAGACACTGAATGCGAGGGTGGATGCAAGCAAACTGGGTTGGACACAGTCCCTGTCCCACGTGGGCCTCACAGTCTCAATCTTCATTTTACAGATGAGGTAACTGAGGCACAGAGAAGCCAAGTGACTTGCCTAAGGCCACACAGCAGACATGTGGCAGAGCCAGGACTCAGGACACGTCACTCCCATCCTCAAAAATCTCCAGTGGTTGCCTATCCACCTCCGTATCAAGCAGAAACTCCTCACCATTGGCTTTAAAGCTCTCCATCACCTTGCCCCCTCCCACCTCCCTTGGTTTCTCTCCTCCTACAACCCAGCCCGCACACTTCACTCCTCTGGTGCTCACCTTCTCACTGTGTCTCCATCTTGCCTGTCTCACCGCCAACCCCTGGCCCACATCCTACCTGTGGCCTAAAATACCCTCGCTCCTCAAATCCGCCAGATAAGTACTCACCCCCCGCTTCGAAGCTTTAATGAAAGCACATCTCCTCCAAGAGGCCTTCCCAGATTAAGCCCCGCTTTTCCTCATCTCCCGTTCGCTTCTGCGTCACCCTGACTTGCTCCCTCTGCTCTTCCCTCCACCCTCAGCCCTGCAGCACCTATGGCTATGTCCGTCATTTTATTGATTTGTACTGAGGCCCGCTCATTTGTATCAGTGTCTGTCTCCCCCTCTCCAGACTGTGAACTCATTCTGGGCAGGGAAAGTCACTGTTTATTGTTGTATTGTACTTTCCCAAGCACGTAGTACAGTGCTCTGCACAGAGTAAGCGCTCAGTAAATACAATCGAACGAATGAATGAACCCATGACCCTCTGACTTCCGGGCCTGTGCCCTATCCACTCTTCCATGCTGCTCCTAATGACGGTCAGAGTTCTGGATCGCAACTCCTTTTGCTCTTCCTAAAGTGCACAGCACTTTTCTGTACGTTCACGGCATCGCAGGCTGGTTTAGTTGAAACGGCGGAACGTTGGGTCTACCGGTAGTACGGCCTCTCTCCTCTCTGGTTGCTCACCTCTTGCTCCCGCACTCCCTCCCGCCTGGGATTCCCTCCCCCATCACGTCTGACAGACCACTTTTCTCTCCACCTTCAAACCCTACTAAAATCCATCTCTTCCAGGAAGTCCACCCTGACTGACCTCTCGTTTTCCAACCTTCATTCCCTCTCTACTGCATGACCTACTCACTTCAATTCATTCATTCAATCGTATTTATAGAACGCTTCCGGTGTGCAGATCACTGGACTAAAGGCTTGGAATGTACGATTCGGCAACAGATGGAGATAATCCCTACCCAACAACGGGCTCACAGTCTAGAAGGGGGGGTCAGACAACAAAATAAAACAAGTAGACTTCTTTTAACTAGAGGGGCAAGCAGGCATTTTCCACAGGCACGAGAGGAGGGAAAAGCGATGAGCACACGTTCACAAAGTTGCAAGGAGGACCAGCAATGGGGAGAGGGTGTTCTGAGGGTCCCAGAGGTTGGGGGGAGAGAGTGAGCTTGCACTGTGAGGGTCTCAGGAGGACTAAGCAGCAGCCAGCAGTTTTTCCAAGGATTGCAGCAGAGAGCAGATGTCGCCAAGGTCGCAGGGAGAGTGAGGAGTGGTCAAATGACGCTCCGAGAGCCACAGGGGGAGCGAGCCACGGTGAGCGAGCATTTAAAGGGGCTCAGGGGGAGTAAGCAGTGTAGGGGAAGGCTTCCCAAGACTGTAAGCTCACTGTGAGCAGGGAATCTATCTGTTTATTGTTGTACTGTATTCTCCCAAGTGCTTAGTATAGTGTTCTGCAAGCAGTGAGCGCTCAATAAATACAATCGAATGAACGAATGAATCCCAAGGTTTGCAGCGGGAGTGAGAAGTTAAAGGGCATTCTGAGGGATGCGGGGGGATCGAGTGGGATGAGCAGGTGTCCCAGGGAATGTGGGGGGAACGAGTGGGGAAAAGCAGGTGCTGTGGGAGGTATGGGAGTGAACAACGGCAAGTAGGAGCCCCAAGGGGCACAGGGGAAAGGAAACAAGCAGTGGGTGAGCAGGTTTTTCAAAGGGCAGAGAGAGAGCAGGCAGTGGTGAGAAGATGTCCCCGGTCAAAGGTGTAGCGGCGATTCATTCATTCAGTCATATTTATTGATCACTTACCTTGTGCGGAGCACTGTACTAAGCACTTGGGAGAGTACAATATAGAAATAAGCCGACACATTCCCTGCCTACGGCGGGCTTACCGTCTAGAGGGGGAGACCAACATTAATAGAAATAAATTGCAGATATGCACATGGGTGCTGTGGGGCTGGACAGGGGGATGATTAAAGGGAGCGAGTCAGGGTGACGCAGAAGGGAGCAGAGGAAAGGGGGGCTTAGAAGCCCTCTTGGAGGAGATGGGCCTTCAATAAGGTATTGAATGGGGGGTCGGGGGGAGTAACTGTCTGTTGGATTCAAGGAAGGAGAGCGACCAGCAGCAAGCAGGTCATCCAAGGGGCTCAGGGGGAACAAGCAGTAACAAGCGGGTGGTCCAAAAGGGCACGGAGCAGTGGGCGGTGGTGAGCAGTTGGTCCTGGTCAAGGGTGTAGAGGTGACGATGAAGACAGAATCTTCCAGTTAGGACAGTATAAGGAGAAGCGGCGTGGCTTAGTGGAAAGAGCACGGGCTTGGGAGTCAGAAGATGTGGTTCTTGTCTGCTGTGTGACCTTAGATGAGTCACTTCACTTCTCTGTGCCTCAGTTACCTCTTTTGTAAAATGAGGATTAAGACTGTGAGCCTCATGTTGGACGACCCGATTAGCTTGAATCTTCCCCAGCGCTTAGAACGGTGTTTGGCACATAGTAAGGGCTTAAATGCCATCGTCATCATCATAAGGGCGAGGTTGAAATTGTTTGGCCAAGGCTGAGGAAAGGACTGGTCACCTGACCCTTCGCCGGCCCGGTCCCTCACACTTTAGGTAGCCACCGCTGTGGCCAGGAGAGATTACATACTAGTGGCAAATGATACTGTACTCTCCCGAGTGCTCAATTCAGAGCTCTACACACAGTAAGCACCCACTAAATAATACCGATCGGTAGGTTGATGGGATACATACGATTGCTCACTGATGGATTCGCAATGATTTGTGGAAGGCTTTTCCTCGGCCTAAAAAAGACCGAAGCCATACCCTTCGATCAAGGTCCAATACCAAGCTCCTGCTTCAGTGGTCTCCGCCCGAGGTGAGCAGCATAGAGCCGACTGCAAATTCTGTTACTTAGGCAGCAGCAGGCTCAATCAGTCAATCACAGGTATTTATTCAGCCTTTACTCTGGGCAAGAACACTCAACTGAGCAGCTGGGAGAGTCCAGTTGAACTCATTCTCTGCCTACAAGGAGCGTGGTCTCATAAAACGCTGACATTCCTGACCACATCAAGTCCTACCTCAACAGCCTTGGAAAACTGGATCTTCATTTCTAGGAAGAAAAGAGAGCCAACCAAAAGACAAAGATTGATAACTACTATATGTATATAAAAGTACTAATTACAGTGTTACTAGATATAAAATCACTACATATCTATATATATATATATATAAAACTATATAGTGGTCTAGTGTATACAGCACGTATATAAAACTATTTTATGCAGTGCTACTATATATAAAATTGCTATAGATACTGCTATTACATAAATAACTACAGAGTGGTCTTGTGGATACAGCATGGGCCTGGGAGTCGGAGGACCCGGGTTCTAATCCTGGCTCCCCTGCATGTCTGCCGTGGTGACCTTGTCGCTTAACTTCTCTTTGCCTCGGTTACCTCAACTGTGGAAATGGGGATTACGACCGGGAGCCCCACGTGGGACATGGACGACGTCCAACGTGACCGTCTTGTTTCTATCCTAGTGCTTAGAAGAGTGCCTGCCTTAACAAATATCATCAAACCATAACAAAACCAAAGATAAAAACATCCCGACAACGTTGCGTCAGCTGGACCTTAACCGATCATATTTATCGATCGTATTTATTGAATGCTTATTCTGTGCGGTACTCAGTGCTTGGGAGAGTATAACACAGTTGGTATTCACTCAGTCATTTACTGAATGCTCACTGTACTGAGCACTTGGGAGAGTACTATATAACAATTAATAGACATCTTCCCTGCCCTAAATGAATTGGCCCGCAATGAGCTTACAGTCTAAGGGGACCTCTTCTTCCACCTCCTCTGTGGCAGAAAACGGGTATAAAATGGCAAGTTCTCTAAGCATCAGCTCCCACAGGGTTTGTGTGGGTACACGCGGGTACTGACACAATAACAATACAGCTTGGCTGAGGGATTGAGGTCATCTAAATGCAAGTGATGATAAAAGATTCCTAAGGCCAACTTTTAAGGAGATCTTAGCGCTGGAGGACCCTTCAGATGTGTCCAGAGGAAAAGGCATCCGAAAAGCGGCGTGGCCTAGTGGACGACAGGGGACCTGGATTCTAATCCCAGCTCCTCCATTTAAATAATAATAATATTAATAATAACAATAACGATAGCGTTTGTTAAATGCTTACTATATGCCAAGCACAGTTCTAAGTGCTGGGGGAGAGAGAAGGCTGTCCCACGTGCGACCCACAGTCTTAATCCCCATTTTCCGGATGAGGTAACTGAGGTACAGAGAAGTTAAGTGACTTGCCCAAAGCCACATGGCTGACAAGTGGCGGAGCCAGGATTAGAAGCCACGGCCTCTGACTCCCAAGGCCGTGCTCTTTCCACTAAGCCATGCTGCGTGCCCTTGGGCAAGTCACATAACTTCTCTCTGCCTCTCTTTCCTCATCCGGAAAATGGGGATTCAAAACCTGTTCTCTCTCTTACACGGACTGTGAGCCCCATGTGGGACAAGGACTGTGACCCTGTATCTATCCCAGTATTTAGTACAGTGTTTGGCACATAATAAATGCCTAACAAATACCACTAGTATTACTCATGATTATTTGGGGTTAACTCAAGTCCACCGTCAGAGCAGGGGTCCACTGACAACACTGCTTGGGAGTTGGCAGCCCGGCACTACATCTGCCATTCGGGTTCTCGGTCTCCTGAGATCAAATGCACCGCTGCAGGGAAACAGAAACACAACTAGCCAAAGATGGTTTTCCAGGACTGCAGAACAACCAGTGGTGAGTTCTGCATGATTGTCTGCAGTCAGGCTTCGTGGCTTGGGCTCCAAGCGCCCCCCCCTTCCAGAGGAACCAGAACCATTTTCTCCTAAAATGTTCAGAAAATGTCACCTCCCTCCTCAAAAAAACTCCAGCGGTTGCCCATCCACCTCAGAGTCAAACAAAAACTCCTCATCATTGGCTTTAAAGCAGTCCATCCCCTTGCCCCTCCTCCCTCACCTGGCTTCTCTCTTTCTACAGCCCAGCCCGCACACTTCGCTCCTCTATGGCTGACCTTCCCATTCAATCTCGATCTCGCCTGTCTCGGTGCCTACCCCTAGCCCATGTCCTGCCTCTGATCTGGAATGGCCTCCCTTCTCAAATCCGACAGACAATTACTCTCCCTACCTTCAAAGCCTTGCTGAAGGCCCATCTCCTCCAAGAGGCCTTCCCAGACTAAGCCCCACTTTTCCTCACCTCCCACTCTCTTCTGCGTCACCCTGACTTGCTCCCTTTGTCCATCCCTCCCCCGGCCCACAGCATTTGTATATCTGTAATTTTATTTATTCGTATTGATATCTGTCTCCCCTGACTAGACTGTAACCTCACTGTGGGCAGGGAATGTCACCGTTTATTACTGTACCGTACTTTCCCCAAGCACTTAGTAGAGTGCTCTGCCCACACTGCGTGCTCAATAAATACGGCTGAATGAATGAATGAACCAGAAATAACGGGCCTGGGAAATAATCCATCATTTGTATTGAAAACTCTGGCATATGCAGATGATTCCCATCTCCAGAGTCTCATGTGCTAAACATGCAGATGATCCTGAATCCCTTAGCAGATGCAAGAGAAGCCATGTGGCATATAGGGTAGAGCACGGGCCTGGGAGCCAGAAGGACCTAGGTTCTAATCCTGGCTCGGCCACTTGTCTGCTGCGTGACCTTGGACAGGTCACTTCACTTCTCTGTGCTTCGGTTACCTCATCTGCAACATGGCGATCTAGACTGTGAGCCCCATGTGGGACAAGGACCGCCTCCAACCTGATAACCTTGTATTTGCCCAGTGATTCGAACAGGGCTTGGTACAGAGTTAGTGCTTCACAAATACCATTACTATGCACCAGTTACAAAACTAGGGTTTGACAACATTTCTTAAGAAAATGGAAGTCAAGTATCAGTGCACACCTGGGAATCCCTATTTACAACCAAAGCAGAATGTAAAGCAGTCACCAAATTCTGCTACCTAGGCAGAGCACCGTCTAATCGTGCACCGATAGACACGACAAACTCACCAAGGCCGGCATGGCTTTCAGAAGACAAGTGTGGGGACAAGAGGGCATCAAGCTCAATGCCAGATTCAAGGGCCACAAGTCAGTTGACGGGTCCAACCTCCTCTATGGCTAGGAGTTTCGCATTTATTACAGAAGACACATCGGGCTCCCCGAGCTTATCATCAGCTTCTGTCGAAAGGAGTTGCTACTTCAGAAGACGACGATAATTCGACAGTGTACTTCTGGGCAATGTCTTTATTATGGAGGGAGGGACGGGGGAATGGGTCAATATTGCAAACCAGACTCAACATCAAATGGCTGGTCAAGATGACCACCAAGGAGATCCTGAAAGGCAGTCAACTCATGGGCAGAGCAAGTGGCAGAACAGCTCTGCTGGGTGAGATAGTTAAGGGGGAAGGATCTCAGCAAGATACTAGATGGGGAACTGAAAGGGGACACTCACAACCCCGGAATTCTATCTCGTCTTAGGCTGTCAAGTCGTTTCCGACCCATAGCGACTCCATGGACACGTCCCTCCCAGAACACCCCACCTCCAGCTGCAGTCGTTCTGGGAGTTTGTCCACTGAGTTTTCTGGGTAAAAATACGGAAGCGGTTTACCACTGCCTTCTTCCGCTCAATAACCTGGAATCTCCACCCTCAATTCCCTCCCATGCCGCTGCTGCCCAGCACAGGTGAGTTTTGACTTGTAGCAGTTTGGCTCCCACCCGCCAGCCACTGCCCAAGCTAGGAATGGAATGGGTAGGTCTCTGCTTGACTCTCTCTCCCATAGCCGAGACCAGTCGGGCACTGGAAACCCTCAAGGTGCGATCTGGAGAGAGGTCAACCCTGGAATGTCCCCACACAAAATTTTAAAGCACCATCTCAAACAGTGTGACATAGCAATGAGCTGCAGGAAGACCACGGCATTAGGCTGACCCGCCCAGAGTTCAGAAATCAGGAGAGGGGTTATTCCTTAGTCAAAGGCTTCATCAAGATCAGGTATAAAGAAGCGGAGTGGGAAAAAGAGGCGGGTATCGAGAAGATAGTCAAGTTTCTTTCTCTCCTGGCGTCCCTAGAACTTTGGAATTAGTAGTAACGTTAGTAATAGCGAAAGTAACGTGATTAGTAATCACGGTAGGTGTTATATCAGTCTATCAACGGTATTCATTGAGAGCCTATTGTATTCAGAGCGCTGTACTACATGCTTGGGAAAGTACGATACAACAGAGGTGATAGACACAATTCCTGCCCACAAGAAGCTCACGGTATTAGTAGTAATAATAATTTTTAAGGTTGTAGTTGTCCTCTCAGGGTCACACCTGGAGAGTCTCCAGTACTCTACCAGTCTCGACTCGAGGAGGGAGAATCAAGCAGAGGCCTACCCACTCCATTCCGAGCTTGGCCAGTGGCTAATGAGCGGAAGGCCATCTGTTACAAGTCAAAATTCACTTTTGCTGGGCCAGCAGAGGCACGGGAGAGAGTCGAGGAGGGAGGCTCCACTTTACTGCGTAGAAGGCGGCAGTGGTAAACCGCTTCTGCATTTTTACCCAAAAAACTCTATGGATATGCTACCAGGATGACTGCAGGTGGAAGCGGGGCATTCTAGGAGAGATGTGTCCATGGCGTCGCTGTGGGCCGGACACGACTCGACAACATAAGACAACAACAGCAGTAGAAAAATATGAGTGCCTTGACTCCCCTGCTATACTCTAGACTCTTTTTTAGACTCCCCTCTAGACTGTATGCTCACTGTGGGCAGGGAATGTGTCTGCTTGATTGTCCTCTCCCAAGCATTTAGTACAGTGCTCTGCACAAGTACTCAATAAATACAATTGACTGCCTTGACCGTAAGCTTCTTGAGCCCAGAGATCATGTCTAACTACCATACTGTACTCCTCCAAGTGCTTAGTTCAGTGCTCTGCAGAGAGTGGGTGCTCAATAAATGACATTATTAATGTAGTATTACCCAGTCAGTTTAATGCCCTGTATTAGGAGTGTGGAAAGTACAGCATAAAGAAATAACTCATTCCCCGCCACTTTAGTAAATCTCCAGGTGGGCCTCAAAAAGGCCCAGGACTGATTACTCCACTCCAATTTCCTCTCTAGGTGCCGTGTGGGAAAATGTTAGGTAGAGATGAATCAATGAGTCAATTAATCAATCAATCCACCAGTGGTATTTACTGAACGCCTACTGGGTACTGAGCACTGTAAACAAAGTGCTTGCAAGCTGAAGCTGCTGGTTCCCCCGACCAGCTCACGTTACGCCTGGTGCTTTCCTTGTTTCTAAATGTTCAGAGAATGATCCTTAGCGCCCCGTTCTCCATCAACTTTTCAGCCTGCAGACTACAAATGATTAAGCCCTGCAAAAAGCCCTGTCTACTTGAGAAGGAAGTGGTAATGCAACAATTTTCTCCGTGCTTTATTATTTCATAGCTTCCCCCCCCCCCCCGCCCGCCGCCAACTCCCCTTGATTTGGTAGTGCTTGGATCAGCCCTGTGGAGGATTTAACCAGCACGGATTTCTCTTGGCTTTCAAGTCATTTCCACCATAGGTGAGTAGCAGGGGAAAGGTGGGATTGAGAAATCAGGTCAAAATATTTTTTTCAATCGAGCTTCGTTCAGTGATGGGACTAAGGTGCTACGTCACAAAATTAGTGAACTGCAGAACAGTGAGGGTCTAAAAATGCTATTCTTTTAAAAGTATTTGTTAAACACTTACTCTGTGCCAGACACTGTACTAAAAGCTGGAGTAGATGCAAGCTAATCGCTTTGGACACAGTCAGTGTCCCACATGGGGCTCACAATCTTAATCCTTTTTCTAAAATGAGGGACCTGAGGCACGGATAAATTAAGTGATCACGCAGCAGACAAGTGGTAGAGCCAGGATTAAAACGCAGATCCTCTGATTCCTGACCTGATTTCTGATTCTGGGACACGCTGCTTCTCATGTTAGAATGCAGTTTAGACATTCTGGTCTTCTACAAACTCACCTAATCTTCTGGGAAGAGTAGTAGTGAGTACCTCATTTGTAATTTATTTAAATTAAACTTAGAAGTGAAAACTTACCTCCTGTTCTGGAGAGAATTTTATCCTGGGCGCTGGCTAGGAGATCTGTCATTATTTAGCAAAGTGACCCCAGACTATATATTTTAAATGCCGGTTGTGCCCAACTACTATAAAAGAGGTTCCTTTTTAGATCAGAGTTGATGACCTGTTACTTGAGTTTAAGAAAAACTTGCCTGAGAATTACTCAAGCCACACAATGTCTGGAACTACCCTCGGCTGCCAAGTTGACTAAAGGACTGTTTTAGAGGAAATAGAATCGTAAAAAGCAAAAAAAAAAAAAAAGAGATGAAAGCAGTGGATCACTTTCGCGAACTTTAGTAAATTCGTTGGGAAAACACAAAAAATTAATTCTGCACAAGATCTACCTTGGATGATTATTAGAGCTTAATTTGAACGGTTACCCAAATGCCTAAAAAATGCAAATTCCTCCAAAGCAAAGCAAAAGCTAAAAAGCCCCGAAGTATATTGAAGGAAAGTGTCAGTGGAAAGAACCCTCTGGCTTCTTTTTTAACCACTATTATTCAAAAGCAGAAGGAACAAGTATAAAGACAAATAAGTATTTCAGCTCCAAAGGGGCTTGAAAAGCTTTTTTTAAAAAAAAAAACGAAAAAAGATTTTCTCCAAAAGCTGAATATGTTGTGACTTGGACATTTTACAGATTGAAAAATAAGCCGGATTATAATGTCCCTTTGGGTTCCAAAGCCACGTAATAACTAGGGAAATATCTGGGGGGAATTCAGATGGGCAGAGATGCAGGACAAAAAAAAAAATCATGTAAAGTGGAAGAGACAGAGAGAGAGTCATCGGTTCTAGATCTGTGACTATGCCATCAAGGTTTGAGAGTATCAAGATAGATTTAAAAGATTTCTTACATAATACCCACTCCTGCTCTATTGCATATCTACACCAGACTAAATTTATACTATCTTTATTTAGCCTGTACTGAGTTTCGATAAGTGGCTTAATGGAAAGGACACGGGCTTGGGAGTCATTCATTCATTCAATCGTATTTATTGAGCGCTTACTGTGCGCAGAGCACTGTACTAAGCACTTGGAAAGTACAATTCGGTAACAGATAGAGATAATCCCTACCCGACAACGGACTCACAGTCTAAAAGGGGGAGACAGACGACAAAACAAGTAGTCAGGCATCACTACCATCAAAATAAATAGAACCATAGATAAATGCACATCATGAAAAAAATAAGTAGGACAATAAATATATACAAATATATACAAGTGCTGTGGGAAGGGGAAGGGGGTATAGGGAGGGAGTGGGGGTGATGGGGAGGGGAGGAAGAGCAGGAGGAAAGGGAGAGCTCAGTCTGGGAAGGCCTCCTGGAGGAGGTGAGCTCTCAGTAGGGCTTTGAAGGGGAGAAGAGAGTTAGTTGGGGGGATGTGAGGAGGGAAGGAAATCCAGGTCAGAGGTAGGATATGAGCCAGGGGATGGGTCGTGGCTTCTAAGCCTGGCTCCGCCACTTGTCTGCTATGTGACTTTGGGCAAGTCACTTAATTTCTCTGTGCCTCGGTGACCTCATCTGGAAAATGGGGATCAAGAAAGTGAGCCCCACGTGGGACAATCTGATTATCTTGTATGTACCCCAGCACTGAGAACAGTGCTTGGCACATAATAAGTGCTTAACAAATAGTGTCATCATCAACTATCTTTAAGCATCCTCTTCCACCTCAATTATAGCTATTGCTTTTTCAGACAGATCCATTGCTAATGATGTTAGAAAACCAGTTTCTATTATTCTAATAATTGAGATAATTGGTCTCCCTCACTTCAATGTCTTACAAAAGGCATATCTCCTCCAAGAAGCCTTCCCTAAGTCCTCTCTTCCTCTCCTACTCCCTTCTGCATCACCCTGATCTGTTCCCTTCGTGCATCCTCCCTCCCATCCCCAAAGCACTTATGTATATCTGTAATTTATGTATTTATTTATGTGTATTAATGTCTGACTCCCCCTTTAAACTGTGACCTCGTTGTGGGCAGGGAATGTGTCGGTTGTTACTGTGCTCTCCCAAAATCGTAATATAGTGCTTTACACACAGTAAGCACTCAATAAATACAACTGAATGAATAATAAAAATGTAATCAAGTATGAATTTTTCAAACGCAGTCGACGACACTATTGTAAAGTTCAAAAACCACAGTTCCATAAAAGAGTGTGCAGATGGCAAAGGTGTGATTTCAACAGGTCCTTTGAACTTGACTTATCTTTGTTATAGCGTTATCAGTTTGAGTTTCTTGTCAGAGTGTGACCCATTCATGGAGTTTGATACAATATACTGCTAATGCAGAAGTAAAAATAAATTTCAGTCCTGAATGTACAATAGGTGCAAAAATTGGTTGTTGGAGTGGGGAAAACTGGGGTTGCTACAAATCTCAAGAAAGGTTCAGAATGCCAGAATTTATGTGTTGCATTTTTATTCCAATTCTCGAGAACCACATATACATACATGTTTACAATGGATTGTCAAATATTTTTTCTACTACTTCATCCTGATCCACCTATGCAAACTACCGGCAAATCATTTTTTGTCTGTGCTTGCCCCCCTTTAGATTGTCAGTCCCTGGAGGCCAGTAATTTATATCTTGATTCTGTGGTACTTTCTCTCGCACTTTTACAGAGTTGGGTGCTCACTAGATTCTCAGTAGAAACGTGGACAGATTAAAGAATTGACTGATCGATTAATTTAGGGTTGGGAGGTTATAAATAGATTTTTTTTTTCAAGAGAAAGGTATATTCCTAACCACTGCGGATTCACATCAAGAAGGGCAACCGGCCCACTGCCTTTCGGGTGCCATTTTTTAGAGACAGAAAGCTGTGCTCGGTAGATATTTCGTCCGTGACCAAATACGGAATTTGTCCTGTTCTGACTGTGAGATGTCGCATCTTCTTAAACGGCCATAAGGAATCTAAAAGTTCTCTGCTAGATGCTAATTAAGAATAGACATTCGGACTTTTGAAGGCCGAATCATACAGACTTCAAAATGTCTATTTCCTATTGGAGATTCCTTTTTCTGTGTTTTGTGCCCCACCTTCTAAATAACTTCCTAGAGTCTGTGCTCATTATTTAATCAACTCAAATATAATTCTAACATATACCTATTACATACATACATATATATATCTATCAAATCTGTTCATAATCCATCCACATAATCACATGATTAAAGCACATCACCTGGTTTTAATTTTTTCTCAGTATCGTGTGAGAAGTCATGTCCTGTGAGTTCTGGACCCAGTGTCCGGCAGGCACCGGGGTTTGGGGATGTAGGTCAAAGACACAAAATTTGAGAAGCGAAATGGCCTAGTGGATAGAGCACGGGCCCTGGGAGTCAGAAGGACCTGGGTTCTAGGCCCAGCTCCGCCATTTGTCTGCTTTGCTACTAAGTTTAAGTCACTCAGCTTTTCTGTGCCTCAGTTACCTCCTCTAGAAAATGGGGATTAAGACTATGAGCCCCATGTGGGACAGGGACTGTTGCCCAACCTGATTAGCTGGATCTGCTCCAGCGTTTATTACAGTGCCTAGCCCCTAATAAGTGCTTAGTACATACCATTAAAAAAAAAAAAGACACCCCATACCCAGCAATTTTACTGAAGCACACAGCATACGGATATAATAATAATAATAATAATAATGATAGTATTTGTTAAGTGCTTAGTATGTGCCAAGCACTGTTTTAAGTGCTGGGGTAGATACAAGGTAGCCAGGTTGTCCCATGTGGGGTTCACAGTCTCAATCCCCATTGTACAGATGAGGTAACTGAGGCACAGAGAAGTAAAAGCACCGAGTCCTCCTACCTCGGTGGATCTGGAGGTCTGGGCAGCTCTGTCAATCAGTAAGTCGAACACTTGGTGTATGCTGAGAACTTTACTGAGAACATTTGGGGGACTACAGTACAGCAGAGTAGGCGGATGTGATCTCTGCCCACAAGGAGCTTAAGGTCTAGAGGGGAAAGCAGCCATATTTTAACGTCATTCATTCGTTCATTCAATCGTATTTATCGAAAGCTTACTGTGTGCAGAGGACTGTACTAAGCGACTGGGAAAGTACGCTGCAACAATAAGCACTCACATTCCCTGCCCACAGTGAGCTTCCAGCCCAGAGGGGGAGAGATAGACATCAATACCAATAAACCAAATACCAGATATGTATCTAAGTGCTGCGGGGTTGGAAGCGGGGAAGAGCTAAAGGAGCAAGTCGGGGCGTCGCAGAAGGGAGCGGGAGATGAGAAGAAGTGGGGCTTAGTCTGGGAAGGCCTCTTGGAGGAGAGGTGAATTCAGTAAGGCTGCGAAGGGGGTGGGAGAGGAATTGTCTGACGGAATAGAGGAGGGAGGGCATTCCAGGCCAGGGGCAGGATGTGGGCTAGGGGTCGGTGACGAGACAGGCGAGATGGAGACACAGTGAGAAGGTTAGCACTAGAGGAGCCAAGTGTGCGGCCTGGGTTGAAGAAGGAGACGAGTGAGGCGAGGAAGGAGGGGGCATCTCCCTCCCACCATTCCTCTCCAAACTCCCTTAGGTGTCTATAAACCCGCTGCCTCAAATTCCTCTCCTCCAATTCTCACACTTACCCCATCCGACTTAGATCCCCTTTGCTCCACAGAAACCGAGTAGGGGAATTGGCGGAGCTCACTGTGGGCAGGGAATGTGTTCGTTGATTGTTATATTGTACTCTCCCAAGTGCTTAAAAAAGTGCTTTGCACACAGTAAGTGCTCAATAAATGTGATTGAATGAATAAATACTGTGGGGCTGAGGGTGGGGTGAATATCAGGTGTCTGAGGGATACACAGACAAGTGCAAAGGTGATGATGATGACAGTATTTGTAAGGTGCTTACTATGTGCCGGACACTGTATTAAGCACTAGGGTGGATACAAACTGAGTTGGACACAGTCCCTGTCCCTCACGGGACTTAAAGTTTCAATCCCCATTTTACAGATGAGGTAATGAGGCACAGAGAAGTGAAGTGACTTGCCCACTTGCACACACAACAGACAAGTGGGGGAGCCAGGATTAGAACCCATGACCTTCTGACTACCAGGCCTGTCCTCTATTCACTACACCAGGCTGCTTATGTGACACAGCAGGGAGGGTGGAGACCCCAGGGCCAGCGGAGCTGAGGTACAAGCAAACCAAAGAGGCTTAACGTTAGGTCCATCCCCCTCCCTCCATCAATCATGGGTCCTAGTCCCTGCTCCGTCACTTGTCTATGTGACACTTCACTTCTCCGTCCCTCAGTTACTTGGAGATTGAGACTGTGAGCCCCATGTGGGATAGTGACTGTGTCCAACCTGATTTGCTTGGCTAATAATTATAAAAGTAATAATTATGATTGCATCTGTTTAGTGCTCAGTACGTGCCAGGCAGTGTTCTCAGCGCTGGGATAGGTACGAGCTAAACAGGTTGCCCCACGTGAAGCTCACAGTCTCAATCCCCATTTTACAGATGAGGTAACTGAGGCACAGGGAGGTTAAGTGACTTGGCCAAAGTCACAGAGCTGACAAGTGGCAGAGCCGGGATTAGCGGGGATCCACCCCAGTGCTTACTAAAGTGCCTGGCAAAAAGTAAGTGTTTAACAAATGACACAGTTATAATTATAATCAATGTACTGAACGCTTACTGTGTGCAGAGCACTGTACCACAGAGAAGGCAGGTTCCCTGCCCACAACAAGCTCATATCTAGAAGAAGAGAATAATCTGTGCAGAAGTAGGGAGAAGAGGATCACTCTGTTTCTCCTTGAAATACTCCTTCACACTTTCTACTCATTTCTTGTGAGAACAACCTCAGATCGAGTCAGAGATGCTTCTCGAGATGTGGAAACTCTCCCCAGATGTTGCTACCTGAGCAATTATGTAAGTATAGATAAGAAGTGGAGACTCCCCTGTTTGAAGACACTTTACGTTGATAGATTTCTAACTAAAAATACCTAGTAATCCACAAAATGGAGAAACCTCGCGGGCTGAAACTACTGAACCGTAAGGGGCTGGCTCAGTAATATAATCATTAAGTTGTATTTTGGTAGGCTTCCTCTTAGTGCTCTTCACACAGTCAGTGCTTTTGATTTTGTTCTCAAATAGTGCTCTTCGTTTGTCAGATACAATGCTACATTAAAGAGATCGCCTTCAATCAGAAGACGATGCTCAGTGCCTAATTAGGAAGCTCCGTGAGAGCTCTGCCACTTGTCTGCTCTTTGACCTTGGGCAAATCACTTCACTTGTTTGCGCCTCAGTTATATAATCTGTAAAATGGGGATTAAGACTGTAAGCCCATAGGGGACAGGGACTGTGTCCAACCTGTTTAGCTTGTACTTACTTCAGCGCTTAGAACAGTGCCTGCCACATAGTAAGCACCTAACAAATACCATTAAAAAAAAAAAAAACGACTTCTTTGCACCTCAGCATCCTCAACTGTAAAATGGGGATTCGATACCCGTGAGCCTCATGAGAGACAGAGCCTGGGTCCACTCTAATTGACCTGTACTTAACCACAGTACTTAGAACAGTGCTTGACACATAGTATGCACTTAACAATAGCATTTAAAAGAGTGGGAAGAGCCCCATTTTAAAGATGGGGAAGTGAAGGGTGTGAGCTTAGGGGAGCTTGGCTTCCTATCCCAGAATGCGGAGGCGTGAGCCGATAATCCGAATCCAGTCCCTGACAACAGAGTATCAAGGGCTTTGTGGCTGGAAGGGGGTAGAGGGTTGTTGAGGGAAAGGAAAGCGCAGGAATTGGGCACTGTGAAGCATCCAGTGAAGTAACATGACCAATGCCCAGAGAAGCCGACAGGACCCCCGGTGAGAAGTCTCTTTTCCTCGTAGAGAAGCAGTGTGGGCTAGTGGGTAGGGCACCAGCCTGGTAGTCAGAAGGACCTGGGTTCTAATCCCAGTTCCACCCCTTTTCTGCTGTTAGATCCTGGCTAAATCACTTCACTTCTCTGTGCCATGGTTCCCTCATCTGTAAAATGGAGATTAAGACTGTGAGCCCTGGGTGGGACAGGGACCGAGTCCAACCTGATTAGCTTGTATCTACTCCAGGACTGAGTACAGTGTCTGGCACACAGTAAAGGCTTAACAAATACCATCAGAAAAAACAGGGCTCCCTCAAGAACGGGTTCACCTCAGAAGAGGGGCCTGGGCCCTAGAAAGCATCACGGATCCGGCAGCGTCCGGTGAGCTCTCGTTGGGCCTTGTAAATCCGGGGGAGAGGGTATAAATCTTCCTCCAAGACTACCCGTATCTGCAGGAGGCCTTTAAGGCAAAATGACTCTGGCCTGTAAGAGCAATGAGGGTAGGGGAAGTTGGATTCCGAATCCAGAACTTCACCATGAGGACTCATTCTAAGTAAGGTGTCCGTCAGTCTGCTTATGAGTCCCTGCCCTTCATGTCTCCTTGCGTTCATTCATTGAATGAATGAATTATATTGATTATATGTTATATAATATAAATTATATTATATTTATTGAGTGCTTACTCAGAGACTGTACTAAGCACTTGGAAAGTACAATTCGGCAACAGATAGAGCCAATCCCTACCCAACAACGGGCTCACAGCCTAGAAGGGGAAGACAGACCACAGAACAAGTCCTATGCCCCGACATCCCCTCTTCACAGTCCTAACCCTCTCAGGACTCTTTGCACCATAAGCTGTGATAGCCAAGGGCTCCCGGAAAGGAGCAGAAGCACCAGAAATACAACAAAGCAAGTAAGGGGGAGTCAATTCATGAGAATACAGCAGCACATCAGAGGGAGAAATTTAGTCAATGGCGGCTTGTCGCGTGCAGGACTTGGATGAACACAATAGAAGTAAAAAAAGAGAACTCTCTTGGGTCCTCCTTTATTCTTCTCATTTGTGTTCTCCTCCTTTATGCCTATAATTAATTTTTATATGACTCCAATAGGTCCACCACTAGTTTTAATGATACAGATATTATCGCAAGAGGTGAGGCACTTATGTGAGTAAATGTTGTATTTCAGCATGGCCTACTTACATAATATCCTACGGAAGTAGTTTACGGTACTTCTCACTTTCAGATCCAAGTCCCCCTATTAGACTGAAGCAAAGAATGCTTTTCCTAGTTGGAAGAAAAATACAGTTTCCCAATGTAGATGTCTCAAACTTTAAACTTTTAAATTTAAACTTTTCGAGTTACGGGGCTAAGGAAAATGGGTCCATGATTTGTTTGTGACCTGTGGTAAGATGGATGCCAAAATGACATTACCACTATTTCCTGAGATTTAATGTGTGTGCTTTTTGTGGTTTGGGGTAAACTGGTTCGTTTCCAATTACTGTCACTGGCATGCAAGCAAAATCAAGATGATAATCATCTTTTCGTTGCTGTGATTGGAAATGATACTCAAAAACTAGCCCTGGCGGTAGAATTCCCCTTCCTCATAATCAGCAGCCAATGTTTCATAAAAGACTACAGGGACTGGGTAGCACTATAGATCTACGTTGACACAATTCAAATTTTCAGGGTCCCAGCCTAATGTGGAGATGCTACAGGACGTGACACCATTTAAACCTATGGACAAAGGCTTGGACTGGTGCCGATGAAGGAAAATCAGTTGGAGGCTCGTGGCAGGATTGGTGGACACTCCCGGTTGAAGCGGGAAGAATGGGAAGAAGCAGGCCGGGAACAAGTTAGAAAGATCCTGGAGTAAGGAAGGAGACCATATCATCGGGAATTTGGAGTAGATTGGAAGGTGGTCTCTATGGGGCGAGAGGCTAAGAGGCAGGCAAGACAGAAATGATAATAATTATGGCATTTGTTAAGCACTTACTATGTGCCAAACACTGTTCTAAGCACCGGGGTAGATACAAGGTAATCAGCTTGTCCCATGTGGGGCTCACCGTCTTAATCCCCGTTTTACGGATGAGGTCATTAAAGGACAGAGAAGTTAAGTGGCTTGCCCAGGGTCACACAGCAGACAAGTGGCAGAGCGGGGATCAGAACCCACGTCCTCTGACTCCCAAGCCCGTGCTCTTTCCACTAAGCCACTAGAGAAGGGAAGAAAATGGAAGGAGACCAAGGAAGAGATCAATAAGGCGAGAGGGAAGGAGGGAGAGACAGGGAGCAGGAAAGAGCCATACAGAGACAGAGAGACAGAGAGACGGAGAGAGAGACTAGGCCTGGAAACAAAAAACACACGCATACGCACACACTCACTATTCACGCAACTATTTCCTTCTCTGGCTGGAGGGGCAGTGATATTTATTGAGCACCCCTCTGGGGCAGTGCACAGGACTAAGAATCGAAAAAGTACGCAAGAAGCAAGAGGAATGTTCCCTGCCCACAGATAAGCTCTATCTGGGCGAGTCAGACATAAACTGTTTGCAAGCAGAGTAATCAGAAAGAACAGACTTTTGTTTGTACCATTGAATGTACACACATACTCAACTGGGGAGGAAAGATTAAAATATAGAAAAGCTGGAAATGCCCATTAGTTGAAATGATTCTGAGTGTTGTGAAGCTGTGTGACCTAATGGAAAGAGTCCAGGGCTGGGAGTCAGAGTTCCTGGGTTCTAATTCTGGCTCTGCCACTTACCTGCTGTGTGACCTTGGGCAAGTCACCTATTTATGTACATTAATGTCTGTCTCCCCGTCTAGACTGTGAGCTCGCTGGGGGCAGGGAATGTGCCTGTTCGTTGTTGTCTCTCCCAAGCATTTAGCACAGTGCCCACACTAAGTGCTCAATAAATACGATCCAATGAATGAATGAACCTAACTTCTCTGCGTCTCAGTTCATCTGTAAAATGGGGATTTCATACCTGTTCCTGCTCCTACTTACTCTGTGAGCCCCATGGGGGACCTGATGGTCCCGCATCTACCCCAGAGCTTAATGCAGGGCTTAGCGCACAGTAGACACTTAAATACCACAGTTATTATTAAATAGGAAAGGCTTAATGGAGGAGGTGGGTTGTTCAACACATTCAACACGTGGAGAGCCGTGGTGTGTCAGATCTGGGGAGGGAGAAGTTCCAGGCTCGCAAGACAGCACGAGGGACGCGGGAGAATAGAAGCAGGAGAATCGAGAAGTGGAACGGGTAGGAAATTAGCTTAGGGAGGAATGAAGGGAGGGAGCCGGGGAGGGGCAGGTGAAGAGAACCCGCCCATCTGTCGGGTGGAAGGAGTTGGTGTAACTCGGCCGTAAGGACTCTCGGTTGGATGTGGAGGGAAATGGGAAGACGATGGAGGGTTTTGAAGAGTGGCGCGTCACGTGCCAAGGAAATGCTTTTAGAGGATGATCTGCTCAGCGGTGTGAAGTATAGATTAAAAGGGAGATAAGGAACCCAGGGACGAGGCTGATATAACAGTCTAGTCACACTATGACAAGGGCTTGGCCTAGATCGGTAGCTGTTTCGGTGAAGAGGAAGGGACAGGTCATAATAATAACAATAATAATAGTAATAATAATAATGTTGGTATTTGTTAAGCGCTTACTATGTGCAGAGCACTGTTCTAAGCGCTGGGGCAAACACAGGGGAATCAGGTTGTCCCACGTGGGGCTCACAGTCTTAATCCCCATTTTACAGATGAGGGAACTGAGGCACAGAGAAGTTAAGTGACTCGCCCACAGTCACACAGCTGACAAGTGGCAGAGCTGGGATTCGAACTCATGAGCCCTGACTCCAAAGCCCGTGCTGTTTCCACTGCGCCACGCTAATAGTACTTGTTAAGTCCTTAGTATATGCCTGGCACTGTTCTAAGCACTGGGCTAGATATTAATCAGGTTGGACACAATCCCTGTCCCACATGGGGCTCTCACTCTTAACCCCCCATTTTACAGACGCGGTAACTGAGGCACTGAGAAGTGAAATAACTCACCAAAGGTCATACAGCAGATAAGTGGCAAAGACAGAATTAGAACGCAAGTCCTTCTGACTCCCAGGCGCACTATCTATCCACTAAGCCATGCTGATTCAAGATCAAGGGGAGGATTTAGCAGTGGAATGAATGTGACGGATAATAATAATTGTGGAGTTTGTTAAGCGCTTACGATGTGCCAGGCACTATACTAAGCGCTGGGTAGAAGATAATCAGGTTGGACCCAGAACCTCATAGAGTTCACAGCCTTAATCCCATTTTACAGATGAGGTAACTTAAGCACCAAGACTCTGTGTCTTGCCCAAGGTCAGCAGGATTAGAACCCAGGTCCTTTTGACTCTGAGGTCTGTGCTTTATCTACTGGGCCACGGAGACAAGGATGATAGAAAGGTTGTGGGATTCTGGGCCAGGGAAGATGAATGTTTTATGGAGTATTAGTGGACTGATGAAGGAGTTGGTTGAGGAGGGAAGATTCATCTTTTAGACACACTGAGTTTGAGATTCAAGTAGGGTATCCAAGTGGAGAAGTCCAGGAGACAAAAGGTCATATAATAATGTATTTGTTAAGCGCTTACTACATGCAGAGCACTGTTCTAAGCGCTGGGGGAGAGACAGGGGAATGAGGTTGTCCCACGTGAGGTTCACAGTCTTCATCCCCATCTTACAGATGAGGGAACTGAGGCACAGAGAAGTGAAGTGACTTGCCCACAGTCACACAGCTGACGAGGGGCAGAGTCGGGATGGATTTGACAGTAAAATGAGTAATCCCGGCTCCATCACTTGCCAGTGACCTTGGGCAAGTCACTTCACTTCTCTGGGCCTCAGTTCCCTCATCTGTAATAGGGATTAAGATCCTGAGCCCTATGTGGAACAGGGACTGTGTCCAACCCGATCATCTTGTCTCTACCCCAGAGCTTAGTACAGTGCCTGGCACATGTAAATGCTTAACAAATAGCATAATTTTTATGAGAGGACAGGAGTTCAGAATGAGACTGGGGAATAGGCTGCTATGGGAGTGGATGGCCTCTCTGCAAAAAATACTTTAAATGAGAAGAACAGGGGACGCAGAAAATAATCTTGGCAGAACCTCGGTTACGGGGTATAGAGGTGAAAGAGACACCAGCCAACTGGGAAGGAACAGAGTCACAGGAGAACAAAGTTCACTTTGGGTGACAAAAAATGAGGCCTGATAGAATTTCAAAGAGAAGGGACTTTTCACAGAGAGTCAAAGGGAGTGGAGAAACAGAGTAGAACAGAATAGTCTAGTGGAAAGAGCCTGGGCTCGGGAGTCAGAAGATCTGAGTTCAAATCCCGGTTCTGCCACTCGTCCGCTGTGGACCCTGAGACAAATGACTTCATTTCTCTGCGCCTCGGTTCCCTCACCTGCAAAATGGGTATTTGAAACCTGAACTCACTCCTACTTTGGACTCTGAGCCCCAGATTGTCTCGTATCTACCTCATTCTGCCCTCCCTGCTTGAAGATGCTCCACTTAGCTCACTTACGTTACCTACAGCTGCCGCCGGCCACTCTTCTCACGGGGTCTGCCTGCCGAAGCCATATTGGCAACAAGCAATATTTTGATGTCACGGGCTCACTGCAGTCCTGGGCTTTGTCGTGGGTGGTCCTTTACTGTGCCCGGACTCACAACACTTACGTATATGTCTATAAGTCTATTGATTTACACTGATGCCTCTTAACTTGTTTTGATATCCATCTCCCCCCTTCTAGACTGTAAGCCCTATGTGGGCAGGGATTGCCTCTCTTGATTACTGAATTGTATTTTCTAAGCGCTTAGTACAGTGCTCTACATACAGTAAGCGCTCGATAAATACTACTGAATGAATTGAATGAACTCTTAGTTCGGTGCCTGGCACATAATGAGCACTTAACTACTATAAACAAAAGAAAAGTAAACTATGAGACCTTGGGAAGAGACACCGAGTTTCTCTGGGATGAAACTAGACTATAAGTTCCTCGACTGGCAGGACAAATGTCTACCATTTGTTGAAATATACTCTCCCGTGGTCTTTGTAACAGTAAGCACTCAATAAGTACTAATGATGGATTAATCGATGGGATGCTAACCTTTGTGCCATTCTAACTCTTTACTAGAGGAGGAGATTGCAGGACCTAAATCCACCCACCCGGGAGATGTCAAGGAAGGGGGCAGACCTGAGAGATGTTCCCTAGAGTTGGCAGGATTTGGAAAGGAATCGACCGGCTCGCAACTGGGGAACGATTGAGCATCCAACATCCACTTGAAGAAGAAGTGGGGCTAGGTGGAAAGAGCACTCGACTGGGAGTTGGGGAATCTGGGTTCTGGATCCCCTACTTGCCTGCTGTGTGGCCTTGGGAAAGTCATTTCGCTTCTCTGTGCCTCAGTTTCCTCATCCGTAGAAAGGGGATTGAAAACTCGTTGTCCCTGTTAGACTGTGAGCTCTGCATCTGATCTGATTAACTTGTAACTATCCCAGTAATAATAATCACCATGGTACCTAAGTACTTACTATGCACTAAGCACTGCTCTAATCCCTGGGGTAGACACAAGGCAGTCAGGTTGTCCCACGTGGGGCTCACAGTCTTAATCCCCATTTTCCAGATGAGGTGACTGAAGCCCAGAGAAGTGACTTGCCCAAGGTCACAGAATGCCTAGTAAATCACACAGTGTCTAGTATAGCTTCAGTTTGGCCCACTGAAGATGTTTAACCAATATTATTATTATTGCTAATATGTGTCCATCATACCACACATTATCCTGAGAAGGACATCAAACAGTGGTACTTACTGAGCACTTACATATGCAGAGCACTGTCCTAAGAGCTTGAAGAAATCCAGTAGGGCAGAGTTGGTAGACACATTTCCTGACCACACTGAGGTGAAGGTACACTAATATCCATAAGTAAATTACAGATATGCACATAAATGATGTAGGGCTGAGGTTGGGTTGAATACCAAGAGGTCAAAGGGTACTATGTGTTTCTAGATGACACAGAAGAGAGAGGGAGTTGGGGAAAGGAAGGTTTAATTGGGGAAGGGCTTCTGGGGAAGATGTCATTTTCGTAAGTCTTTGAAGGGGGGGGAGAGTGGTGGTCCGTTATACATACAGGGGAAGAGAGTTTGAGGCGAGAAGGAGGATGGGGGAAAGGGGTCGGCAGCGAGATAGATGAAATCAGGGCCCAGTGAACAAGCTGGTGCTAGAGGAGCCAACTATGCAGACTAGACTGTTGTGGGAGATGACCGAGGTAAGGTAGGAGGGAGAGAGCCGATGGTGTGCTTTCAAGCCAGTGGTAAGGAGTTTTTGTTTGATGGGGAGGTGGATAGGCAACCACTGGAGGTTTCTGAGGGGTGGGGAGACACGGACTGAACTTCTTTTTTCTTTTAAGAAAAATGATCTGGGCAGCAGCATGCCCCGGAAGGACCAGGGTGGGGAGAGACAGGAGGCGGGGAGGTGAGCGAGGAGGCTGATATGGTAATCAAAGCAGGATAGGCCAAGGGCTTACTTGGATCAGCACACTAGCAGTGTGGGTGGTGAGGAAAGGGCGGATTTTAGCAACATTGTGAAGGTAAAATTGACAGGATTTGGTGATAGTGAATATGGGGGCTGCATAAAATGAGTGGAAGATAATGCCAAGGTTATGGTGTTGGGAGCTAAGAAGGATGGCGATATTGCCTACACTGATGGGAAACTTCTGGGAAGATAAGGAGCTCTGTTTTGGACATGTGTAGTTTGGGCATATTAGATAATCTAGGAGGCAAACTCCAAAAAGAATGTGCTGATATCCTGAGAGCGTATAAACATGTCCAGGGAATGGTGCAGAAGGGAAGAATTAGGCAAGGCCAGACTTCAGGGGATGTTTCTGGGAGGGATATACCTGTAGTGCATAATCTGCAGAGTTGTGGCCTGAAGGGCTTCACTTGGGCAATCCCGATCCCGGCCCGCTGGGGAATCCCATGCCTTCGGGAGCAAGAGGCAAGACAAGTAGCTGCTGAAGGGAGCAGTGTTAGAACAATATAAAGCACCATCACCATTTTAACAGTTTCTCTGATTCTGGCTTTTGCAACTTGCCTCTTCCTCCTCTTCGAATAGTAATAATAATGACGATAATAATTGTGATATTTGGGAAGTGCTCACTAGGTGTCAAACACTCTCCCAAGCACTGGGGTAGATACCGAATATGCCGATCAGACACAGTCCCTGCCCCACAAGGAGCTCACAGTCTGAGGAAGAGGCAGAACCGATATTTTAGTCCTATCTGATAGAAGATGAAACTGAGGCAAGGAAAAATAAAGTGACTTGCCCAGGGTCACCTAGCAGGCAAACGGTAGAGCCGGGACTGGAAAGCAGGTTCGCTGACTCACGGGCCTGTGCTTTCCTCCTCCTCCTTTGTCTTTGGAAACGTAATTGGCCAATAATATCCCCCAGCTAAGAGGTGGGGTGGGTCTAGTACAGAGACCTTTCCATCCTACAGCAATTTTTTGCTTCCAAAACCAGAAGCTTCCATTCCCCAACCACTTGCAGTCATCGTGCACTGCACAGGAGGAGTCACATAGGCCTGCCTGATAACATGTAGCCTAAGAAATAGTTTGGAAATTTTCACCTAAAAATATACCCTTTCGTTTCTGAGTATTTTCCCCCCTGTGATTTCCTTCATTTACAATGTTTTTCTTTATTTTGCTCCTTAGATCCCTCTCCGCTATTTCAGCTTCTCGTCAGGGGATCCAGAGATAGCATCGCTGACCAGTCTATACATTTTCCTCTACCGTTCGCTTACTTAATTAAGGTTAATTGCCAAAATGAATATGGTAAGACTCTGAGGAATGTCTTTGAGAGGACTTTTTTTTTTTTTGTATCCTGGCACTCCAGGGCCAGATTAAGTGGCTCCACAAGCAAAAGTCAGGAATTTCAAGTTCAAAGTTTACTTCCCCCCATCTTTTAATTAATCAATCAATCATGCTCACTGAGTACTTAGTCAATGGTATTATTGAGGGCTTACTATGGGTAGAGCACTGTACTAAGTATTGGGGAGAAGGCATGCAACAGCAGTGGAAGACCCATTCCCAGCCCGTAAGGAACACATTCCCCTGGTCCAAGGTGGACAGAGTCCTGTTTCCAGCCTCTGGGCTCTCTTCAGCAGTTCTAGTAGAGCTAAAGTGATGGTAATATTAATAAGCTTTTACTAGTATCGAAGTCAGCCCGGGAATAGATACTGGAATAGACACCCTCTGTCCAACACGTGGGACTCACAGACTAACTGCAAGGCAGCACAAACATTAATTCCTCATTTTACAGATGAGGAAGCTGAGGCACGGAGAAGTGAAGTGACTTGTCCAGGATCATTCGGCTGACAGGTGGCCGAGCCGGGCTTAGAACCCAGACCCCCTGATTCCCCAGCCTGCAGTGTTTTCATGAGATCATGAGCCTCAGTGGTCACTTCCCAAATTAATCATTCAATTGTATTTATTGAGCACTTGCAATGTGAAAAGGACTGTGCTAAGCATTTGGGTGGCTACAGTTTAAAGGACATATTTCCTGCTCACAGTGGAGTTTGGCCTAAGGCAAATTTGCCACCCAACGATATGAATCTGTTGCTTGTGGCAGATGAATTGTCTGAGCTGGCCATCTCATAGGATGCCATTCACAACACAACCCCTTGACTGAAACCAAACATGTTTGAAGTTTCATTAAGAGTTACTGTCAAGTGATAAGAGCGTGTTGGAGGAATTTCATCCAATTACCCCAGTGGATAGAGCACAGGCCTGGGAATCAGAAGGACTCGGGTTCTAATCCTGGCTCTGCAATGTGTCCGCTGAATGACCTTGGGCAAGTCACTTATCTGTGCCTAATTTGTAAAACGGGGATTGAGACAGGGAGCCCGATATGGGACAAGGACTGTGTCCAACCTGCTAAACTTGTACCTGAGAACAGTACTTGACACAGTAAGCCCTTAATACTATTATCATCATCATCATCACTATTATTAACGACCCAAGACCTTGTCTAGGCGAAGGGGTGGGATCGAGAGGGAGAAGGTGGGCCAAGGCTGGCTGGATGTGAATCAAGACAGGCCACCAGCACGCCTTCTCCATATGGATGGCCCTCAGCCAAAATAAAGAGAACACACTGTAAAAAGCGGAAACTTGGAAAGGAAGAAAACCACAGGCAACTCCCAGTTAGAGAGAAAGAGTGAAGTCGAGTGCAAGAATACCCACTTGCGAGTCAGGGTACGTGAGTTCTGATTCCCTTCCTCTTGCCTGGTGCATGCTATTGGGAAGACAATTACCTTATCTTAGCCTCAGTTTCCTCATCTGTGGAGGGGGAACTCAATACCCGTTCCCCTCTAAACTCTTAAGTTCACTGTGGGCAGGGAATGATATATTGTACTCTCCCGAACGCACAGTACAGGGCTCGGCACTCAGTAAGGGCTCAATAAATCTGACTGATTGATTAATTGATTGTTCCCTGGGTCTTACTTAGGCTGTGAGCCCCACATGGGGCAGGGGCCGTATCATATCTCATCATCTTATACCTCCCGCAAGACTTAGTACCATGCTTATCACATGGTAAGCACTAAACAAATACCACTATTATTTTGGGGGGTTCAGGGATGGAGTGGATAAACGGAATCTACATATTTCCCCAACACGTCAGATCGCTCCTTGTCCACAAAATCAGCACAATGATCCCTTTCAGCATGTGACTTTCATTCCTCCTTCTGACCATTAGTCAGGTACTGAATCGTATTTATCGAGCGCTTACTGTGTGCGGAACACTGTACTAAGCGGTTGGAAGAGGTTGGAAGTGCAACAATAAACAGACACCCCGCCCACAACGAGCTTACAGTCTAGAGGGGGAGACAGACATTAATATATACATTGTGGATATGTACATAAATGCTGTGGGGCTGGGAGGGGGAATGAATACAGACAGCAGGTCAGGACAAGGCCAAAGGGAGTAGGAGAAGAGGAAAGGAAGACTTAGTCAAGGAAGGCCTCTTGAAGGAGCTGTGCGTTCAGGAAGGCTTTGAAGGTGGGGAGACTAATTGTCTGCCGGATATGAGGAGGGAGTGCGTTCCAGGCCAGACGCGAGAGGACAGCGGCAAGAGAAATGAGATGTAGGTTGCCAAAATTGGCTGGGGATAAGGGCTAACTATGAGCTCACTGTGGGCAGGGAATGTCCCTGTTTATTGTCTTTTTGCACTTTACCAAGCACTTAATACAGTGCTCTGAACACAGGAAGCGCTTAATAAATGAATGCTGGGTGAACTGATTTGTACCTCTGAACCTGCCGGGTGGCTTTAAGCAGCCCTGGGCCCATGTTAGTCAGGATGGGAACGAGACCAGGAGGCTCCTTCTTTCTAGTCCTCCCAAGGACTCCGCCCTGGGTGCTGCCCTTCCCTCCTGATTCGAGGAACCCTAGAAGTGCAGGTCTCTGAGCCCTCGCTCAGGGTCTGATGAGCGTGGGGGAGCCATTTTAGGTCCAGAAACGCCTCTAAACTGAACGGGACCCTCGGATCTGGGGTCCTCCCTGCCCAGGCATCTGCCTGGTGACCTCAGAAGGTCACCAAAAGGAAGACCAGACGCTCTCCCTAAACTCTCCCTAAAGGCATCTCGGTTTGAATCTCTGAGGGGCTGTGAGGGTGTGGGCGTCCCTCAAGGTTCAGTTCTGGGTCCTCTTCTATTCTCCACCTACACCCACTCCCTTGGAACCCACTTGCTCCCATGACTTCAACGACCATTTCTAAGTGGATGACACCCAAAGCTACATCTTCATTGCTGATCTCTCTCCCTCTCTGCAGTCTCTCATCTCCTTCTGCTTTCCAGACATCTCTGCTTCTAGAGAAGCAGCGTGGCTCAGTGGAAAGGGCATGGGCTTTGGAGTCAGAGGTCATGAGTTCGAATCCCAGCTCTGCCACTTAGCTGTGTGACTGTGGGCAAGTCACTTAACTTCTCTGTGCCTCAGTTACCTCATCTGTAAAATGGGGATTAAGACTGTGAGCCCCACGTGGGACATCCTGATTCCCC
The DNA here is from genome assembly GCF_004115215.2 of Ornithorhynchus anatinus. Classification (NCBI taxonomy): domain Eukaryota; kingdom Metazoa; phylum Chordata; class Mammalia; order Monotremata; family Ornithorhynchidae; genus Ornithorhynchus; species Ornithorhynchus anatinus. The sequence goes on along the minus strand of NC_041748.1, from coordinate 12,663,670 downwards.
TGTGTCCACCCCAGCGCTTAGAACAGTGCTCGGCACATAGTAAGCGCTTAACCAATACCAACATTATTATTATTATTATTACTTCGATGTCCTCCCATCATCTCAAATCTCAAAGGTCTAAAACACAACTTATCTTCCCACCCGAACCCTGTCCTCCCCCTGACTTTCCCATCGCTGTAGATGGCATCCCCAGCTTTCCTGTCTCTCAAGCCTGCAACCTCTGTATTATCCTTAATTCTTTCCTCTCATTCAACCCACCTATTCAATCACTAATCCTGTCAGTCCCACCTTCACAGCATCGCTAAAATCCACCCTTTTCTCTCCATCCAAACTCCTACCGCATTAATCCAATCGCTTATCTGATCCCACCTTGATTACCGTATCAGCCTCCTCGCTGACCTCCCAGCCTCCTGTCTCTCCCCACTCCAGTCCATACTTCACTAGGCTGCCCAGATCATTTTTCTACAGAAACACTCAGGCCATGTTTCCCTTCTCTTCAAGAACCACCAGTGGTTGCCCAACTACTCCGCATCAAACAAACTGCTCAATACACCCCCCTACTTCAAAGCCTTATTAAAGGCTCCCCTCCCCTCAGAGGTCTTCCCTAAGCCCCCCTTTCCTCTTCTCCCACTCACTTCTACGTCACCCTGACTCTCCCACAAAGCAGGTCACGCACCGGTCAACCGGCAGAGGTGGGATTAGAATCTAGGTCCTTTGACTTCCAGGCCACTACTCCTTCCACTAGGCCATGCCGATTTTCCTCGCGTCTCACGGTATATTTTGCCCAGGTGTGGATGGTTGTTCATCTGGGGTCTCACTAATAGCTAGAGGCTTCTCGAGTGTGTCAGTCAACTATCCTTTGTGAAGTTTCACTTTTTTTTTTCCCAGGGACAAGTGAATTTGAGCATCTTTGAAGAGTATTCAGATTATACGGAAGCCACGAGCACTCTGGATTACGAGGATGCCTTACCGTGTTCGATGCAGGAAGTGCGAAATTTCACAAAGACATTCCTCCCCGTCGCGTACTCTCTGATAAGTATCTTTGGCCTAGTAGGTAACGTCTTGGTAGTCGTAACCTTCGCTTTCTACAAGAAAGGGAAATCCATGACCGACGTGTACCTCCTCAACATGGCCATCACCGACATATTGTTTGTCCTCACTCTGCCCTTCTGGGCCGTGAATCACGCCACGGAATCGTGGATCTTCGACAACTTCATCTGCAAATTGACTTCGGGCATCTACGCCATCAACTTTAACTGTGGTATGCTCTTCCTGGCCTGCATTAGCATGGACAGGTACATCGCTATCGTGCAGGCCACCAAGTCCTTCAGACTGCGAGCCAAATCATTCAAGTTCAGGATGAGAACTTTGGCCTACAGTAAAGTCATCTGTTCGGTGGTCTGGATGTTTTCCATCTTAATCTCCAGTGCCACTTTCATAGTCAGCCAAAAGTACCAAATGCAAGGAAAATACATCTGTGAACCAAAATACCAGGTAGTCTCGGAGGCCATCACCTGGAAACTGCTCATTTTAGGCCTGCAGCTTCTGTTCGGCTTCTTTATTCCACTGCTGTTCATGATCTTCTGCTACACGTTCATCGTCAAAGCCTTAGTCAAAGCCCAGAATTCAAAGAGACGTAAGGTGATCCGGGTGATCATTGTGGTGGTGGTCATCTTCTTAATTTTCCAAGTGCCCTATAATATGGTTCTCCTCATCAATGCCATCAATTTGGGCAAGTTGAACAGGACTTGCAAGAGCGAACAGCAAAGAGCCTACGCGAGGAATATCACTCAAGTTCTGGCTTTTCTGCACAGTTGCCTCAACCCTGTTCTGTACGCCTTCATCGGGCAGAATTTTCGCAACTACTTTATGAAGATCATGAAGGATCTGTGGTGTGTGGACAGGAAGCACAAACCGGGGACCCCCTCCTGTCCCCGAAAATACTCAGATACCTGTATTTCTAGACAGACGAGCGAAATCGCCGAGAGCGATAACCCGTCATCTTTTACTATGTGACGCCTCGTGGAGGGGGATAACTGGCATCGTTCAGAAACACCCTCATCAGGCTATACGCCCATTTTGCTCTTGGAGATGGAATCAGCTGCTGTGATGTAGGGGTCGGGAAGACCTATCATAGCTTTACTCCTGAGTATTTGTGACAATGGGAGATAAGACAGAATCGGTTCCACCCTCAGATAAACTTCCAGCTTCATTTTAACTGACAGTTTCACCCTTCTCCCCATCAGACATTTCACCGGAGCTAGCCAGGAATCAAAAAAACTGGGAAAAAAAAAAAGTTCTCGGGCAACCGAGAATGTCTATCTGCATTGGTTGAAGAACTGCCACGGAGGAATAAGTTGCAAATAGAAATAGATGGTTGCCCCCAAAAATGTAGAATGGTCCATTTTCCGCCCCCTGCTACGTCGAATACTTCTCCGGGGCCATTTACAATCAGCTTCTGTTTCTTGTGAATTATAAATGAAAGAAATAGAAAATCTATTTGGCTGGTACTGAATATTTTACGAGCGCCAAAACTTGCCATGAATATGGAGGCATCAGAATTGCTTGGTGGACTCTTCCCTCTCGATAGCTTTAGCCTGAGTCAAAGATTAGATCAATATTTGAGTTTGACGAACTATTTCTCTGCTGTTTAGGCGATTTAAAATTGCATGTAAATGTAGGTGCACAATCAAGGAAATAAGTGTCATGAGAAGAGGTTTTCATTAAGTGTATACTTTATTATTCTTTTCTTGTCTTCACATGTGCATGAAAACAATAAAGTATAATAGCATTTTAACGGGTGCTTTCAGCTGAGTATGCATATTCGATTAGAATACAAGGAAATGGTTTGCACTAGAAAATGGAGAGTCTTTAAATATGCACGTAACTGTCAAAGGGAGTACAGTAACTAGAGAGTGAATGACCACGTTCCCGAATGCACAGAGCTTTTTCCCCGAATCACTAGAATCCCCGCAAAGCTATCTCGTTCTGTCACCATGCCTACCACGAGTGCATACAACCCTTGGAAAATGACACAGATATTCCTTCGGGATATGGAAACCTATCCACATGGATCGTGGAAGCCGTTGCTGCGTTAAGCAGCTTAAGCGGCGGCTAGTTGCTGGTCTCAGGAGGGACAAGTTACACCTTAAAAGGAGAGTCGTTCCCTCCCTCTGGGAGAGAAGGTTAAACCAAAGGTGAATTCTTTCATTTTATGACTTCTATTCTTCCTAAGAGGAGGCCGGCTAAGTACAGAAATGATGAACCAGAAAACTCTTCACGATTCACATTCTTATAAAACTCTTTCCGGACCTGGGAGGTGCTCTTGATGATAAGAAGAAGAAGAATTATGGTATTTCTTAAACGCTTACTAGGTACCAGGCACCGTACTAAATGCAGGGGTGGGTACGATCAAATCGAGTTGGACACAGTCCCTGTCCCACATGGGGCCCACAGTCTCAGTCCCCATTTTACATGTGGGGTAACTGAGGCACAGAGAAGTCAAGTGACTTGCCCAAATTCACCCAGCAAAGTGGCGGAGCCGGAATTAAAACCCGTGACCTTCCGAATCCCAGGCCCGAGCTCCATCCAGGGCACTATGCTGCCTCTTCATGTAGAAAATGTCCAGTTTAGTGCTCTTCAAACTAACGGAGTGCAGTGGGTTTCACTTTACACAGTGCGGGTCCAGTGCAGTGTCCCTACGCCGTAGAAGGACGGCGCAGGACTCCTCACAAAGTAACAGCCAACTGTGTTATCCCCGCCCACTGTAGGAATCTAATACAGGGTTCCTCTCGCTGTCGGGGCGCTCACACACTTCTCTCCTCCCAGTAAATTCCTAGTGTAAAACTCCTGAGACTAGAGGAATCTAGGATAGTGCTCCTCACACACTAGGGATCAAACGCAATGCTGCTCATTCATTTGTATTTATTGGGCGCTTACTGTGTGCAGGGCACTGTACTAAGCGCTTGCAAGAGTACAATTCAACAATAACCAATCACATTCCCTGCCCACAATGAGCTAGTATTTCAGGGGAAGAGATGGACATTAATATGAATAAATGAAATTACAGATAGGTACGTGGCTGGGAGGGGAGATGAACGAAGGGAGCAAGTCAGGGAGACGCGGAAGGAGAAGAGGAAAGGGGGGGCGGCGTAGTCGGGGAAGGCTTCTTGGAGGAGATGTGCCCTCAAAAAGGCTTTGAAGCCGGGGGGGGGGGCGGGGAGAGGAATTGTCCGTGGGATCTGAGAGAGGAGGGTGTTCCAGGCCAGAGGCAGGACGTGGGCGAGGGGTCGGCGGCGAGACGGGCGAGATGGAGGCCCGGTGAGGAGGAGCCGAGTGGGAGAGGAGAGGTGAGGTGAGGTAGGAGAGGCCAAACGCTAGTAGCAGCAGCAGGAATTATGTTGTACGAAGAGTCATAGCAGTGGTTTTTAAGCGAGCATCCAGTGGGTGGGATGCACTGTTCTGATGAGTTGGGAAAGTACGAGAGAAACCCAACAGACACACTGCCTGCCCCCTGTGAGCCTACATGCTAGAAGGGGAGACAGATATTAATATAAATAAATGACAGATCCGTACATAAGGGCTGTGGGGCCGGGAGGGGGGCTGAATAAAGGGAGCAAGTCAGGACAAGGCAGAAGGGAGTGGGAGAAGAGGAAAGGAGGGCTTAGGCAGGGAAGGCCTCTTGGAGGGGATATGCCTTCCCTGAGGCTTTGAAGGAGGGGAGAGTGAGAAAAGGAGAGTCTGTAAAGAGGGAACCAGAGGCGGGATGTGGGCGAGAAGTTGGCGGCGAGGAAGACGAGGGCTGGAGAGCCCATATTTGGCTGGATGAGGGGTAAATTCCCTGCTGGGTGAGCTGGTTTGTACCCCTGAACTGGCTCCCAGCCATAACCCCACGTGTAATCCCGGCACTGCCGCGTGTCTGCCGTGGGACCTTCCCTTCTCTGTGCCTCAGTTCCCTCTTCTGTAAAATGGGGATTGAGGATGTGAGCCCCAGTGGACGGGGACTGCGTCCAACCCGATTTGCTCGTATCCCCTCCAGCGCTTGGTACGGCGCCTGGCAACATAGTAAGCGCTTAACAAATAACAGAATTATTATTAAGTCACAACTTCTCTGGGCTTCAGTTCCCCCATCTGCAAAATGGGGATTCAGAGTGAGAACCCTACGTGGGAAAGGGACTGCGTCCAAACGGATTAATTTCTGTCTCGGCACTTAGAACAGTGCACGGAACACGGTAAGTGCGGTGGTTCGATCAGGGAGCGGGTGATTCAGTCAACTCTGCTAGGGGACACAGCATCCCACACCTCAAAACTCGGGCCTGAGGAAAGGCCCAAGACAGTGGGTCTCCGTTATTATTATTATTATTAACAACTCTCCCTCATTAAAGCGCTTATTCCCTCATTAAAGCACTCAGTACAGGGCTCTGCACACAGTAAACGCTCAGTAAATTCGATTGAATGAATAAATTATCCTCAGTGCCACCCACCGGTCCCCAGTCTCTAGAATGTAAACTCGTGGGCAGGGAATGTGACCGTTTAATGTTGGATTAATAATAATAATAATGTAGGTATTTGTTAAGCCATGCCAAGCCGCATGGCTTGGTGGATAGACTAATAATAATAATGTTGGTATGTGTTAAGCACTTACTATGTGCAGAGCACTGTTCTAAGCGCCGGGGTAGATACGGGATAATCGGATTGTCCCACGTGAGGCTCCCGGTCTTCAGAAGCAGCGTGGCTCAGTGGAAAGAAGCTGGGCTTAGGAGTCAGAGGTCATGGGTTCGACTCCCCGCTCTGCCTCTTGGCAGCTGTGTGACTGTGGGCAAGTCACTTCACTTCTCTGGGCCTCAGTTCCCTCATCTGTAAAATGGGGATTAACTGGGAGCCTCACGTGGGACGACCTGATGACCCTGTATCTCCCCCCAGCGCTTAGAACAGTGCTGCGCACGTAGTAAGCGCTTATCCAATACCAACATTATTATTCATCCCCATGTTCCAGAAGAGGAGAAGCAGCGTGGCTCAGTGGAAAGAACACGGGCTTTGGAGCCAGAGGTCATGAGTTCGAATCCCAGCTCTGCCACTTGTCAGCGGTGTGACTGTGGGTGAGTCACTTCACTTCTCTGTGCCTCAGTGACCTCATCTGTAAAATGGGGATGAAGACTGTGAGCCCGATGTGGGACAACCTGACTGCCCTGTGTCTACCCCAGCGCTTAGAACAGTGCCCTGCACATAGTAGGCACTTAACAAAGACCAACATTATTATTATTATTTTTCAGGTGAGGGAACGGAGGCACCGAGAAGTCAAGTGACTTGCCCAGAGTCACACGGCGGAGCTCGTGCTCTTGCCACTGAGTCACCCTTGCCTTGCACTCCGCCCAAGCGTTTAGGACAGTGCCCTGCACACAGGAGGCGTTCAATAAATCACGATTGACTGAAAACCCCCTCTCCACCCGTTGGGCCTCCGTGCAGGGCGCCCCCTGGTGGCAACGGCCGGGGCCTGGCTCCGTTTGGTCCGGAACTCCGCCCCGCCGCGCCAGCGCCCCCTGGCGTTCGCCGCCCGGAAACAACACCCCCTCTTCCCCTCCACCGCCCCCCACACGCTTGATAATAATAATAATAATAATGTTGGTATTTGTTAAGCGCTTACTATGCGCAGAGCATTGTTCTAAGCGCTGGGGGAGATACAGGGTAATCAGGTCGTCCCACGTGAGGCTCCCAGTTAATCCCCATTTTCCAGATGAGGTAACTGAGGCCCAGTGAAGTGACTCGCCCACAGTCACACAGCTGCCAAGCGGCAGAGCTGGGAGTCGAACCCATGACCTCTGACTCCCCAGCCCGGGCTCTTTCCACTGCGCCACGCTGCTTCCTTTTACACGCGGAGTAACTGAGGCACGGAGACGTTCAGCGATTTGCCCCAAGTCACACAGCTGCTAAGTGACGGAGGCAGGATTAGAACCCAGGACCTCTGACTCCCAAGCCCGGGCTCTTTCCACTAGGCCACGCTGACGAACCAAGCGGCTCCTAGGCGTAACCCCTTCCCCGCGACGACCCGTCTACCCCGTGAGGGTGAGGTCTTTGTGGCTCTTGTTGTGTTGCCATAATCATGGTATTTGTTAGGCGCTTACTACATGCCAGCGACTGTACTAAGTGCCGATGCGTTAAGCGCCGACTACGTGCCTAGCACCGTTCTAAGCGCTGGGGTAGATACAAGGTAAACTGGTCGTCCCGAGTGGGGCTCGCAGTCTTAATCCCCGTTTTACAGATTTACTGAAGCACAGAGAAGTTAAGTGACTCACCCAAGGTCACAGAGCAGACAGGTGGTGGAACCCGTAACCTTCTGCCTCCCGGGCCTGGGCTCTTTCTACTACGCCACGCCGCTTCCCTGTCCTCTCCCAAGCCCTTAATACGGCGCACTGCACGTAGTAAGCACTCAATAAATACAATCGATTGATTAAATAATAGATCCCCCAGCACAACCCCTTTTCCCTCTGCTCCCTCTACCCTCCCCTTCACCTCTCCGCAGCTAAACCCTCTTCTCCCCCCTCTCCCTCTGCTCCTCCCCGTCTCCCGTCCCCTCAGTGCCGCACTCGTCCGCTCGACGGTCTCTATCTTCGTCGCCCTATTGATTTCGTTAATGACACGTACATCACCCTGATTCTATTTATTTGCTATTGTTTTAACGAGATGTTCTTCCCCTCGATTCTATTCATCGCCCCTGTTCTCGACCGTCCGTCTCCGCCGATTAGACCGTGAGCCCGTCAAAGGGCGGGGACTGTCTCTGTTACCGATTTGTCCATTCCAAGCGCTTGGTACGGCGCTCTGCCCATAGTAAGCGCTCAGTAGATACTACCGAATGAACGAACCACCAGTCCCAAGGTGTATCCCCAGCGGCAACCACGGGTCCCTAGCTGGACTCCTTCTCGCTCGGAATCCTCGGCCCTACCCGCCGGTCCGCAGACGCAAGCCCTGGCCCTCGTTATCCTCCACCCCGCCCACCAATCCCTCTTTCATTCCTTAATTCGTTTATTCATTCGGTCGTATTTATTGAGCGCCTACCGTGTGCACAGTGCAATGATAACCACCGACCTTCCCTGCCCACGGCGAGTCTACAGAGGGGGAGACGGACAGCGATATGCATAAATGAGATGACGGATATAAGAGCTTTGGGGCGGGGAGAAGGGGAGAGCGAAAGGAGCGAGGCAGGAAAATGGCCCAAGGGAGTGGGAGGTGAGGAAAAGTGGGGTTTAGTCTGGGGGGGGGCCTCTTGGAGGAGATGGGCCTTCAAAAAGACTCTGAAGCAGGGGAGAGTGATTCCCTGTCAAATTAGAGAAGCAGCGCGGCTCAGTGGAAAGAGCGGGGGCTTAGGAGCCGGGGGTCGTGGGTTCTAATCCCCGCTCCGCCACCTGTCAGCCGTGTGACTTCGGACCAGTCACTTGACTTCTCGGTCCCTCCTCTGTAAAATGGAGATTACGACTGTGAGCCTCACGTGGGACAAGCTGATTATCCTCTATCCACCCCAGCGCTTAAAACAGTGCTGGGCCCATAGTGAGCGCTTGACAAATACCAACATTATTGCTATAAGGAGTGTGGCTTAGCGGAAAGAGCACAGGCTTGGGAGTCAGAGGTCATGGGTTCTAATCCCCGCTCCGCCACTTGTCTGCTGTGTGACCTTAGGCAGGTTACTTCACTTCTCTGTGCCTCAGTTACCTCGTCTGTAAAAATGGGGATTAAAAAATAAATGTGAGGCCCCTCGTGGGACAATGTGATTACACTGTAGCTACCCCAGCGCTTAGAACAGTGCTCTGCACATAGTAAACGCTTAACAAATACCAACGTTATTATTATTATTGGGGGGGGGCGGCGTTCCTGGACAGAGGCAGGTCGTAGGCGAGAGGTCGGCAGTGAGACAGGCGAGATGGAGGCACAGGGAGAAGGTTAGCACTAGAGGAGCGGAGTGTGAAGTCTGGGTTGTAGATGGAGAGAAGCGAGGTGAAGTAGGATGGGGCAAGGGGATGGACTGCTTTATAAAGCCAATGGAGAGGAGTTTTTGCGTGAAACTTGGAGGAGGATGGGCAACCGCTGAAATTTTTTGAGGAGCGGGGTGATGTGTCCAGAAATGGGCAGCAGAGTGAAGTATGGACCGGAGTGGGGAGAGACAGGAGGCCGGGAGGTCAGCAAGGAGGCTGATACAGTAATCCAGGCAGGACGGGGGAATGATTATATTAACGTGGTTGGAGTACGGATGGAGAGGAAAGGGCGGATTTTAGCCACGCTGTGAAGGTGGGACCGACATGATTTTGTGACGTATCGAATATGTGGGGGGAATGAGAGAGAAGAGTCAACGACAATGCCAAAGTTATGGGCTTGTGAGACGGGAAGGATGGTGGTGCCGTCTACGGTGATGGGCAAGTCAGGGAGAGGACAGGGTTTGGGTGGGAAGATGAGGAGCTCAGTCTTGGACATGTTAAGTTTGAGGCGACGGGAGGACATTCAAGTAGAGATGTCTAGAAGGCAAGAGGAGATGAGAGTCTGGAGAGAGGGAGAGAGGTCAGGGCTGGAGAATGTAGATTTGGGTGTCATCTGCGTAGAAATGGTTCTTGAAGCCACGGGAGCGAATGAGCTCTCCAAAGCAGTGGGTGTAGATAGAAAATAGAAGGGGACCTGGAACCGAACCCTGAGGGAGCCCCACAGGGACACCGGCAGAGGAGGAGCGGGTGAAGGAGACTACGAGCAGCCAGAGAGATAAGAGGAGAACCAGGGGAGGACAGAGTCAGTGAAGCCAAAGTTGGATAACATTTCCAGGAGAAGGGGATGGTCCACGGTGTCAAAGGCGGCTGAGCGGTCGAGGAGGAGTACGATGGAGTAGAGGCTGTTCTCGTATTATCTTTGGCCCCACCCATAGGTCTCACTTGGGGCTCCCAGTCTTAATCCCCATTTTCCAGATGAGGTGAGTGAAGCACAGAGAAGTGAAGTGACTTGCCCAAGGTCACACAGCAGGCAAGTGACAGGATCCCAGATTAGAACCCAGGTCCTTCTGACTCCCAGGCCCGTGCTCCATATTCTAGGGCACGCTGCTTCCCTGGAGTTTCTCCTCATAAGTGATGAGAGGTCTGGCGCCTCTGCTCTGAAAGGTGAAGGAAGATTCATTCATTCGTTCCATCGTATTTATTGCGTGCGGAGCACTGCACTAAGCGTTTGGAAAGTACGATTCAGCAATAAAGAGAGACGATCCCTGCCCACGACGGGATCTCGGGCCTCTGCTCTGATCAGCGATGGAGCCTACTGTGGGCAGGGATTGTCTCTATTTGTAGCGGAACTGTACTTTCCAAGCACTTAATGTAGTGATCCGCATGGAATAAGCGTTCGGTAAATACGACTGAATGAACGAAATGGCAGCTCTGGGGCCTCTGCTCTAAATAATGATCCGGATTCTAGGGCCTCTGCTCTGACCGGCGACGAGAGCATTAAGCCCTCTGCTCTGACCGGCGACGGGAGTTTCGCGTTCTCCGCTCTGACGGGCAAAGGTAGCTCTGGAGCCTCTGCTCCGAACAGCGACGCCGTCCCCGAAGCCTCTGCTCTGCCCAACGACGAGAGCCGTGGGGCATCTGCTCTGACCGGTGACGAGAGCTCTGATGCTCTCACGCCCCTCCCTAGGCCTATTCAAAATATGACAAACAGCCCTCTCCCCACCCGAGAGACAAAGGAGGTGATGATTTCACCTATTTTTTTTGGCTTTTGTTACCCAGTTGTGAATAATGTCTCTCTCCTGGTGTTGTGAAACTTCTTTTGACGCGAAATGTCACTCGAAAGAAGCAGCTCCCTCCCTGCCCCTGCTATCAGCCTACCCGCCCGTTGATAATGACAGGCCGCCGTCTGTTTTCATTGGCATCTGCTGCCATGACCGTTAAACACCCTTTCCTTTTTAACGTGACAGGTTTCTGATCTCTCCTTTCCTCAGACCAGGTGGGGATGGATGGGAAAAGACACAGAACCCTTTCTTCACGGTTTTGACAGAGTGAGGGATGACACAATCGAAAATGAATTCCGACCAGCGCCGATATTTCTTGCAGTTGTGACAGAATGGCAGTTTTCACTTCCCTAGTCTATCCCCTCACCTGTCTGTGCTGCCCAGATCGTTTTATCTAAACTGTTGATTTTCTCACGACTCTGCCCTCCTCCAGACATTCTTACCAAACTCTGAGCATCCTTCCCGCAGATCCCAGCTCAAAGTCTTCCAAAACTGGAACTCTGACCCACATTGCCCCTCTGAGCCTTTCTTTCTCATCTTCACACTGCCTCCTTCTTCTCCCACTCCCTTCCGCGACTTCCCGATCTGCTCCCTTTATTCGCCCCCTCGCTCGACCCCACAGCGCCTACGTACAGATCCGGAATTTGTTTATCGATATTAATGTCCGTCTTCCCCTCTTGATGACTCTTAGCTCCTTGTGGACAGGGGGCTTTTCTGTGGACAAGCGCTTAATACCGTGCTCTGCACACAGTAAGTGCTTAATCAATACGACTGATCGATTGACCCGCTCTGCAACGGCGGATCAGGGCAGCGGGGTTTGGGCAATGGCAGCGTGAGGCCGCCCCAAATTTTTGATCATTATTATTGTATCATTATTATCACTATCATCGGGATGGCTCTTTTGGGGGTTGGCTCTGCACAACTTGGCGGCCCCAAGACACCGCCTGACCTCCGTCGGACTCTGATTCGCCATCCAAGCCACCTCATTCTTCCAATTACATTTATTATTGTCCTAATCTTTGACGGGGGTTGTGTGAATGTAATTCCCACCTGTGTATTTTTCTCAGCATCCAGTGCAGTGCTTTGCACAGAGGAGATGCTTAATAGGTACTATTTCTACTCCTCTCGGCATCCTTCTCAACGCAAGACTCCACCGCTTACCGTCGGCGAAACTTCAAGTAAGCACTTGGGAAAACACACCTGAAGGATGACGTTATCTGATCTCAAGGAGCGCTGACAATCTAGTGGGGGAAACAATGACACAAAAAATACGGGGGAGGACTGTAAGCTCTCTGAAGGCAGGAATCATATCTAGCGATTACACTGTACTCTTCAAGTGCTTATTTATCCATTCGGTCGTATTTATTGAGCGCTTACTGTGTGCAGAGCACTGTACTAGGCTGCCGCTTGTCAGCTGTGCAACTGTGGGCAAGTCACTTAACTTCTCTGTGCCTCAGTTACCTCATCTGCAAAATGGGGATGAAGACTGTGAGCCTCACGTGGGACAACCTCATTACCCTGCATCTCCCCCAGCGCTTAGAACAGTGCTCTGCACACAGTAAGCGCTTAACAAATACCAACATTATTATTATTACAGTACAGCAATAGAGACAATCCCTGCCCACAGCGGGCTTACAGTCTAGAAGGTGGAGGAGACAGACGTCAATACAAGTAAACGGGCACTGATATTTTTATATATATATGTGTATATATATAGTAGCTAAATTGTACTTCCCAAGCGCTTCGTATAGTGCTCTGCACACAGTAAGCGCTCAATAAATACGATTTAATGAAGGAATAAATGAATAAATAAAAAGAATTATAAAAGTATACTTATATACCTAAGTCCTGTGGGGTGGGGAGAGGGGGGAAGAGCAAAGGGAGAGAGCCGTGGTGATGCGGAAGGGAGGGGCAGCTGAGGAAAAGCGGGGTTAGTCTGGGAAGGCTTCTTGGAGGAGTAGGACCCCGAAGGGCGGAAGAGTGGTGGTTTGGCGGATGTGAGGCGGGAGGGCCTTCCAGGCCAGGCGTAGGACGTGGGCCGCGGTCGACAGCGGGGCGGGTGAGATGGAGGCACGGTGAGAAGGTTAGCACCAGAGCTCCGCACACAGAAGACACTCAGTAAATACCGGAGATCGATTGACTTACTGACCGACTGATCGAAGAACGCTGTCGTTCTCCACGGCAGCTGGGTGGTCAGGTTAAAAAGGCAGGATATTTGATTGTCCCTGCGATCTGAAGCAGCGTAGCCAAGTGGATGGAGCAAGGGCCCGGGAGTCGGAAGGACCTGCGTTTTAATCCCGGCTCCGACACTTGTCTGCTGGGTGACCTTGGGCAAGTCACTTCACTACTCTGGGGCTCAGGTACCTCATCTGAAAAACGGAGATTAAGACTGTGAGCCCCGCGTGGGGCAGGGATATTGTCCAACCTGATTTGCTTATACGCACCCTAGCCCTGGGAAAGGGGAAAGGGGAAACAGACCGCAAGGGACAGGAAATGTGTTGCACCGTACTTTCCCAAGAACACCATGCTCTGCACACAGTAAATGCTCAAAAAATACAATTGATTGACTGGTTGATTGCTTGCCAACTAAATCCTCAATCTCAGATCCTGCTGGAGATTGAGAACAAATAGCCCATCCGTCTGTGACCAACTAGAAGAATCCGAGATTCTTTTAGCCTTCAGTGTGACTTTTTGAAGAGCAAACGACCCAGTTGAGTCTCCCAGGACACAGCTGGATGGGACACAGGGGCAGTCAGGAAGACGAAAAGCGGCATGGCGTACCGGCCTGGGAGTCAGAAGGTCATGGATTCTAATCCCGGCTCCGCCGGTTGTCCGCTGTGTGACCTTGGCCAAGTTACTCCCTTCTCTGTGCCTGTTACCTCATCTGTAAAATGGGGATTGAGACTGTGAGTCCTACATGGGACAGGGACTGTGTCCAACCCGATTTGCTTGTACCCACCCCTACACTTAGTATAATACCCGGCACACAGTAAGCGCCAACAAAAACCATTATTATTATTATTATTATTACTGTTACGTGCCAGGTGTGATCTGCGACACTTCTGGTAGAGGCCTTGTGTTTTCATCCAAATCTTCGGCTTCTCTTTCTCCCTCCTGAGTTCTGACTTCTGGCCGTTTCGTTACGGGCCAGCCCCAGTTCCAGTGAGCACAATGGGAGAGAGAAAGGTTGTAAAGCCCATATGGATTCGTTTGGTCCTTCAGCTTTAGGACAAGCTGCTAAAATAAGAGTCTTAGGTAATCCGTGCTGTCTCAATCTTTTGTCATGGGTTTCCTCCCCTCCTTTCAAATGGGAAAATGGAGATTTTAAAAAGGCACTTACCCCGATTTAGAGAAATCTTAATTAAGAAAACAACATTGCTTGTTCTTGGTAATACAAGAGGGTACTTCTTAGAGTGTATGCTCAGTATGGACGGCGAACGTGTCCGTGAATTCTTGTTGTACTCTCCCAACCGCTTAGTTCAGTGTCCTACACATATTTAGCGCTCAATAAATACCCCTGATTGATTGACCGATTGGCCCCGTTTTCTTTCGAAGCAACCATTATATCACCGGCACTCGTTTCTTGAGTCCAGATCTCCATCTCTGCAGCAGTGAGGCTCAGATTCTTTGATGTCAGAGCCAGAATAGGAAACCCTGAACAAGAGGAACTGATGGAAATGATTAAATGATTTAATGAGCCCCAGTGGCTTTATTCAATCCTCTTCCGTCTCAAGTTCCTTCGCCTCTTCGCATACTTTGTGAAACTGTGGCGTGTTGGGACTTGGAGACAATGATAACCTGTGTGTTGAAGCGGAGTGAGACGGAATGAGAAATGAGCACATTTGGGTATTTCCTTTAGACTATTTCTGCTTTGTTCCAGAGACCTAAGAGTGGCCCGGGGGGGTAAAATTACAAAATCGAGATTCATAAGTCCTGGATTCTAATTTTGCATCTGCCCTTGGTTCTAATCTAACTGGTTCTTGAGAAGCAGCGTGGTTTAGTGGAAAGAGCCCGGGTTTGGGAGTCACGTGTCATGGGTTCTAATCCCAGCTCCGCCGCATATCAGCTGTGTGACTTTGGGCAGGCCACTAAACTTCTCTGTGCCTCAGTTCCCTCATCTGTAAAATGGGGATTAAGACTGTGACCCCTATAAGGGATCTACCCCTTGTATCTACCCCAGTGCTTAGAACAGCGCTTGACACACAGTAAGTACTTAATAAATACTATCATTATTATTATTATTATTATTACCCCAGTGATTACAACAGAACTTGGCACAGAGTAAGTGCTTGACAAATTCCATCATTATTACTATCATTATTATTATTATGAATCCCGGCCCTCCCATTCGTCTACTGGAAAAGTCGCTTTACTTCTCTGGGCCTCAGTTACCTCACCTGTAAAATGGGTATGGAGACCGCAAGCCCCTTGTGGGACAGGGACTGCGTCCAACCTGATTTGTTTGGATTCACTCCAGCACTTAGTACAGTGTCGGGCACAAAGTAAGAGCTTAACAAATACTATTATTGCCATTATTATTATTATCGTTCATCCACTGTGTGACCTAGGGCAATCCTCTTTACCCCTCTGACTCTCAAGTCTCTCATCTGTACGTTGGAAAGCCTATGAGCGGGCAACAGAGGAGAGAGCTGATGTCTGGATGTGCTTTTTCAGATTGGAGCAGACCCATTTCTGCTTAAATGGAGAAAAAGGAATTCCTCCCAGCCCCCAGCCCTCACCTCTCACCCCCCAGACCCAGGGGGGTTATCTTATAACGGCTGGAATGTCAGGAAAGGAGCCTTAGAAGTTTTCTCTTCTGTCTGCAGGCCCTGCAGGAGACACAACTAGAGACGCAGGCTAATTTGAGGCATTTCTGTCACCATTTTGGGACATTTAGAGAAGCGGCGTGGCCTAGAAGAGAGACCACAGGTCTGGGAGTCAGGAGAACTGGATTTGAATCCCAGCTCGGCCACTTGCCTATTGTGTGATCTTGGGCGAGTCATTTCAATTCTCTGGGCTTCAGTTTCCTCAACTGTAAAATGGGGATTCGATCCTCCTCCCTTTTACTTAGACTGGGTGCCCCATGTGGGACAGGGACCGCGTCCACCCTGATAAACTTGTATCTACCCCAACACTCAGGGCAGTGCTCGACACGTAATAAGCACCTAACGAATACCATATAAAAACAACTACACCACGCCGTGGATACCGTTGTGGCTCTCAGCCGTTTTTCTAAGTTACAGGTCTCTGGGAGACCATTTATTTGGGTGTCGGTCCTGGTGATATGAAGCGGAAACGCCACCTGCCTCACTCACGCTTGGGGACGGCGGTGAGAGGGGAGTGAATTTTCAACTTCTCAGGGCTCTTTCTCCAGCCCCTCTCATCTGAAGCTTGGTTTGGGCTGATTGGCAAGCGGGGATGAGGATGAACACAGCGTGGTCCAGCAGTTACCACTTCCAACCCTGGGTTCCGTCCCTGGAGGTGACTTTACTCCATTGGTAATTGGGAAGGATTTAAATCCTCGCTCACGGCGGGCACCTGGCCAGGAAGGAGGCCCGAGACCCGCTGCTCCTCCCGGGTGAGAGCCGGTTTTTGTCTGGATTCTTTTTCCTGGGAGAGATGGAACAGTGGACCCCATTCAGGGCTGCCATCACCGTGACTGGTCTCCCCCAGATCAGTTTCCTGGGTGGCTTGGCATGGGAGGCAGAGAAGCGGCGTGGCCCGGTGGATAGAGCCTGCGTCTGGGAGTTTGAAGGGCCCGGGTTCTAATCCTAGCTCTGCTGTGTGACCTTGGGCAAGTCACTTCACTTCTCTGTGCTTCAGTTACCTCATCTGGGAAATGGGGATTACGCCTGTGAGCCCCACATGGGACAGGGACTGTGCACACTCTGATTTGATGGTATCCACCCCACTGTTTAGTACAATGCCTGGCACAGAGTAAGCACTTTATACATACCACAGTTATTATTATTATCAATATTAAGGGATTATTATGATTAGTATTATCAGTATTCATGGGAAGGTGAGGAGAGGGGCAAGAGGGCGTTGGAGGAGGCCCAATCCCAGACCTCCTTGGCCACGTGATGTCCCCGACCTCCCGAAGATCAGGCAAGGGTCACGGGTCAGAAAAGCTGAGTGCAGGAATGGCTAGAATGAGAGAGCCCTTCTGGGGCGTGATCTCTGCTTTCAAATGGGAGAGTGGGGAGGGAACTGGGGGATTCACTACACTTCATTTATTCATTCATATTTATTGAGCACTTACTGGGCGCAGTACCCTCCCAAGGACTTAGTACAGTGCTTTGCACACAGTAAGCATTCAATAAATACGATCGAATGAACATATATGTCCGTAATGTACTTATTTATATCACTCTCTCCCCCTCTAGACTGTAAGATCACTGTGGGCAGGATATGTCTACCAACTCTGTTATACCGAGAAGCAGCATGGCTCAGTGGAAAGAGCCCGGGCTTGGGAGTCAGAGGTCACGGGTTCTAATCCCCGTTCCGCCGCTTGTCAGCTGTGTGACCTGGGCCAAGTCACTTCACTTGTCGGTGCCTCAGCGACCTCATCTGCAAAATGGGGATGAAGACTGTGAGCCCTGTGTGGGATAACCTGATTACCCTCTATCTACCCCAGCGCTAAGAACAGGGCTTGGCACATAGTAAGCGCTTATCAAATACCAATATTATTATTATTATACTGGATTCTCCCAACTGTTTAGTACAGTGCTCTGCACCCAGTAAGTGCTCAATAAATACGATTGAACGGATGAATGCTCGGCACAGAGTAAGTGATTAATTCATTGGAATAATAATGATAATAGTGGCATTTGTTAAGCATTTATTGTATGTCAAATGCTGGGGTAGATACAAACTAATCAGAACACAGTCCCTGTCCCATACATGGCTCTCAGTTCTAATGGGGAGGGAGAATAATAATACTGATGGCATTCGTTAAGTGCTTACTATGTGCAAGGCACTGTACTAAACACGGTGGAAGATTCAAGCAAATCGGGTTGGAAACAGTCCCTGTCCCCCGTGAGGCCCACAGTCTCCATCCCCCTTTTACAGCTGAGGCAACTGAGGCCCAGAGAAGTCAGGTGATTTGTACAAGGTCACAGAGTAGACAAGTAGCGTGGCCGGGATCGGCGCCCACGATCGTCTGACTCCCAGGCCCGTGCTCTATCCGTTAGGCCATGCTGCTTCTGCAGAATAGGTACCGAATCCCCATTTTACAGATGAGGAAACTCCGGCCCAGAGAAGTTAAGCGACTTTCCCGAGGTCACACAGCAGGCAAGGGGTGGAGGCGGAGTTAGCCCAGGGCCTCTGACTCCCAGGCCCGTGCTCTTTCCACGAAGCCCAGCTGCTTCTCGACTGTGGGATTGTTAAGGCCCCTCTCTGGAAGGGTTGTCTTTAAGTCTCTGAGCGGGACTGCCTCCGGATTGAGGACACAGAGTGTGGCAGGCGCCTTTTTCTCTGCACGTTCTCCATGCCTAGGGCTAACGCTGCCCGCTGTAAGTCCCAGAAGATCACGTGGGAGGATGGCGACGACGGCGTTCCACCCCATTTTGACGCCCCACATCGGCTGGCACCGCGTCCCGACACCGCACCTGGCCCGGAACAGCACTTCCACTGGCACCGCACCCCATTCCAGCATCGTACCCCGACTGGTCATGCAGCCAGGCAGCACTGCAAGGCTGCTGGCACTGCATCTCCACTGCCACCGCACTCCGGGTGACCCCGTCCGCTGCTGACCCAAACCCTGATGCTGCAAATTCTTGACACTGCACTCCCGGGGGGCACTGCGCACTGCTGGCCCGACACTGCCGCTGTCACTGCAGCTGAGCCGCCAAGCTACAGATGGGTTGTAGGAGAAGGGAAAGAGCCCTCCCACCGAGGGGGGGAACCTGGCAAGCCAAGGAGAATGAACTGATTCCCAGGGGCCCGGGGAGCTCCACCCCCGGGCCTCAGGAGCGGCTAAGGTGTGCGCGGCAGCGGTCACCATCCCAGCGGCTTCCAGGGCTTTATTTCTGCTGTCCACAACCGACACGCTCCGGGCTTGCGAGAATTCAGGGAAAATTTATTCATTCAGTCTTACCGATTAGGCACCTACTGTATGCAGAGCACTGTACTAAGAACTTGGAAAGTACAATTCAGAAATGAAGAGAAAGAATCCCGACCCACAACGGATTTACAGTCTAGGGCCGGGGAGACGGACGTCGAAACGAGGCAGGGTCTGGCCGGGGGCTGAATGGAGCAAGGCTCTGACCTAGTGTTGAGAGAAACAGGGGTCTGGCCCAGGGCTGAGGAGAGCAGGCTGTTGTTCTACAATTGAAAAGAGCAGTGGTCTGACTCAGGGCTGAGAGAAGCAGGGGTTGGGCCCGGGGCTGAGGAGAGCAGAGTCTGGCCCGGGCCTAAGGAGGGCAGGAGTCTGGCCCAGGCCTGAGGAGAGCCGGGGTCTGGCCCAGGGCTGAGAAAAAGCAGGGAACTGGCCTAGTGTTGAGACGAATGGGAGTCTGGCCCAGGGCTAAGGAGAGAAAGGGTCTGGCCCAGGGGTCTGGCCCAGGCCTGAGGGCAGCAGACAGTAGGTCTAGGTCCAGTCGGCCAGTCTCCCCTCCTTCCCAGCAGAGTCTTCCCTGTGAGCCGTATTGGCTTCCAGCTTTCAGAATATTCCAAGAAACACGCATTAGGTGTGAATTCCCAATACGGGAGGAAAGAGAAAGTGAGCAACCGAGAGCCAAGACCCAGCAAGGCCACAATCCTCACTCAGCCCAAAGGCCATCCTTTCTCTCAGAAAGAAGCAGCAGGCCTCTCCCTCATGGTCCTCCCTGAACAGGCCACACCCTCCACCCACCCTCCGCTCCGGCTCAGGGGACGGACAGAGACACCGTCAAGGCTTGAGTGAGCTGTCTACACCCGCTTCCTCTCCTTTAATTCTCTCCTCGACCCCTCCACTCTGGCTTCCGGCCCCTTCACTCCACAGAAACCACCCTCCTAGGTCACAGATTTGGTCTTTTTGACAATCCAGATTCCATCCTGATCCTCCTCCATCCCTCAACGGCCTTCGACACTGCGGACGACCCCTTTCGCCTGGAAACATCGTCCAACCTCGGCTTCGCTGACACTGTCCTCTCCTGGTTCTCCTCCTGTCGACACTGGAGTGGTTGCCCATTTTCAGTCTCTTTCAAAGGCTCCTCCTCTACCTCCCACCCACTCAAGAGGTTCAATTCCGGGTCCCCTTCTATTCGCCATCTACCCACTTGCCTGGAGAACTCATTCACTCATATGGCTTCAAGGACCACCTTTAGGCAGATGATTCCCAAATCTCGCTCTCCTGCCCTGATTTCTCTCCTCTCCAGTCTTGCATTTCCTCCTGCCTGCAGGACACCTCTACTTGGATGTCCCGCCGACACCTCAAACTCAACAAAGCTCTGCCGCTTTGAGAAGAGAGAAGTTTGGGTGGCTCAATGAGGAGCACCGGGAAGGAGGCCACAGGTCCCAAGCCTCCTAGCAGCATGGCCCAGTGGGTAGAGCATGGGCCACTTGTCTGCTGTGTGGCTTTGGGCAAGCCACTTAACTTCTCTGCGCCTCAGTTCCCTCATCTGTAAAATGGGGATTAAGACTGTGAGCCCTATGAGGGACACCTGATTACCTCGTATCTATTTCAGCGCTTAGAACAGTGCTTGGCACGTCGTAAGCGCTTAACAAATGCCATTATCATTATTACCTGTCGTGGGTTCTAATCCCGGCTCTGCCTCGTGTGCTGGGTGACCTTGGGCAAGTCACCTCACTTCTCTGGGGGTGTATAAAATGGGGATTAAGACTGTGAGCTTCAAGAGGGACAGGGATTGGGTCCAACCCGATTTACTTTTACCCACCCGAGCACTTAGTACAACCTTGGCGCATAGTGAGAGTTTACCAAGTACCGCAATTATTATTATTATACTGTACTCTCCCAAGCGCTTTGCACAGTGCTCTGCACGCAGTAAGCGCTCAATAAATGTGACCGACTGACTCTCAGCTCCTCGATCACATGTGAGGAAATTCGCACTTCCCATCCCTTAGTACAGGCTTGACGTATAGTAACAGCTTACCAAATATCACAATTACTATTATTATTATTATATTGCACCCTCCCAAGCGCTTTGCACAGTGCTCTGCACACAGTCAGTGCTCAATAAATTTGAGTGACTGCCTGACCGACGCTCAGCTCCCCGACCACGGCCGAGCAAATTAGCACCGCCCGTCCCGGGCGCGGTGTGGGCAGGAAAACAACACTTGCATCTCAAGGCGTCACGGAGCCAGTGGCTTGGGCAGCAGGTTCTGTGGCTACAGGTGACTCTCAATAAATAATAATGAAGGTAGTTGTTAAGCGATTACTATGTGCCAAGCACTGTTCTAAGCGCTGGGGCAGATGCAAGCTACTCAGTTCATCCCACGTGGGGCTCACAGTCTTCATCCTCATTTTACCGATGAGGTGACTGAGGGCCAGAGAAGTGAAGTGGCTTGCCCCGGGTCACACAGCAGACAAGTGGCGGGGCCGGGATTAGAACCCACGTCCTCTGATTCCCAAGCCCGGCCTCTTGACGCTAGGCCACGCTGCTTCTCTGTGTGAATCACGAGGAGCCTGAAATTCCGCCGCCGTAGTCTCACCTCGCCACCGGCTTTTGTTTCATTTTGCGTATTGCGTATTTATCCTTGTCCAAGCGAACAATTGTTTCATTGTTCCCTCTGTGTCTATCTCCGGTCTTCTCCCCTACCTAGACTCCTAGACTGTGAGCTGCTCCTCCGGGGACAGAATCTGGCTTTCATTCCCACCCGTGTATTCTTTCCCAGCGTTTAGTACACTGCTCTGCACACAGGAAGCGCTTCATAGGTAGCATCGCTACTATTCCTATTGCACACAATAGGTCCTCAATAAATGCTCTCGATTCCATCTGTCACATCAAGCCCTTTCCCATTCCCACTCGAGACTGTGAGCTCCTTGTGAGCAGGGAACATTTCTACCAACTCTGTTGAAAGATCCCGGGCTTGGGAGTCAGAGGTCATGGGTTCGAATCACAGCTCTGCCACTTGTCAGCTGTGTGACTGTGGGCAAGTCACTTCACTTCTCTGTGCCTCGGTTACCTCATCTGTAAAATGGGGATGAAGACTGTGAGCCTCACGTGGGACAACCTGATTACCCTGTATCTACCCCAGCGCTTAAAACAGTGCTCTGCACACAGTAAACGCTTAACAAATACCAACATTATTATTATTATTATTATTGTTGTACTCTCCCAAGAGTTTAGTAGAGTTCTCTGCACTCAGTAAATAGAGAAACAGTGTGCTCAGTGGAAAGAGCACAGGCTTGGGAGACAGAGGTCATGGGTTCGAATCGCAGCTCTGCCACTTGTCAGCTGTGTGACTGTGGGCAAGTCACTTAACGTCTCTGTGCCTCAGTTCCCTCACCTGTAAAATGGGGATTAAGACTGTGAGCCTCACGTGGGACAACCTGATTACCCTGTATAATAATGTTGGTATTTGTTAAGCGCTTACTATGTGCAGAGCGCTGTTTTAAGCACTGGGGTGGATACAGGGTAATCAGATTGTCCCAAGTGAGGCTCACAGTCTTCATCCCCATTTTACAGATGAGGGAACTGAGGCACAGAGAAGTTAAGTGACTTGCCCACAGTCACACAGCTGGCAAGTGGCAGAGCTAGGATTCGAACTCATGACTACCCCAGTGCTGAGAAAAGTGCTCTACACATAGTAAGTGCTTAAGAAATACCAACATTAGTAAACGTTCAACAGATACCACTGATTGGGTAAAAATTCACATCTAGTTTGTGCTTTTGTCAATTAGAATGTTCTTAAGATTTTCACACCTGAGATTTTCCAGGTATTGTTATCCACTTGGTGCCCTAAGCATCTTCCCCACCTGTCTATAAAATAACCCAAATAATACGCTTCATAGTTTACAGCCTTCTTCCAAGGCGCTTAGACTTTGTTACATACATTATCTGATTAATCCTTACATAATTTTTATTAAGCATTTGGCTAGGGCGACACCCTCAGAGGGAGGGAAGAGGCAGCGCCTGCTAAGCATAATTAGCCCCAGCGGGAAAATGGAGGCAGAGGCTATATAATCTTGGCCAGGGGCAAGAGGTGGAGTGGCAATTGAGACTCAGAGTCCTCTGCCTCCAAGAGTGGGATACTCCAGCCTTGTGGGATGTGGAAGGTTGGAAATCACTCCAGGAACGGTATCAGGGTAGAGAATCGAATTGGCTAATTTGGGAGCCTCTGTGGATAATTTGACATTTAAAAAATCCCGAGATAGGAATGAATCGATCCTTCTGACTACCCTGACCCAATTCAGCCGACAAATCCCAACGCTTCTTTTAACTTGGTCCTCTGTCCATAAAGGTCGCCCACTGAGGCCTTAATAATCCCGATGGATTTGGCCGAGCGCTTGCATGTGCCGAGAACCGTGCTAAGCGCTGTGGGCGATGTCAGATAATCAGGGCGGCCACAGTCCCTTTTCCCACAGAGTCATTGTCTAAGGGGGAGGGAGAAGGAGAACTGAATCCTCATTTTACAGAGGAGGAAACGGAGGCCCAGAGAAGTGCGGTGATTTGCCCGAGGTCACACAGCAGGCAAGGGTGGGATCAGGGATTAGAACCCAGGTCCCCTGACTCCTAGATCTTGTACTTTCTAGTTCGCCATGCTGATTCTCAGGGGCAGACAATGGGAGGAGAGACCTCTCCACCACTCCGGAGTGGCAGAGTTTAGATTGAGTTGGAAATGTCCTGGGAACTCTGGATGGGTTGCACCAAAGAGAGCACGGAGAAATCTCTTCCATTCTTTGAAGGAGGTTTGGTGCAGATTCTCTGACAGTCCTTATCTCACTTAGGTGGAATCTGCCCCATGCAATTTTAAAGACACAACAAAACGGTTAACCAGCCCCTCCTGATTCCTGACTGGTTACGAATGCCCCCCACCTTCAGTTTCACCCACATGAGAAGGCCACCTCGTGCCCTAGCGGAAAGAGCACAGGCCTGGGAGTCAGAGGCCCTGGGTTCTAAATCCCAGCTCTGCCACTTGCCTGCGGTGTGGGCTCGGACTAGTCATTTAACTTCTCTGTGCCTCAGTTATCTCCTCTGTAAATTGGGGATTAAGACTGTGAGCCCCATGTGGGACGTGGACTGTACAGTGCCTTGAGCATAGTAAGCAAATACCATCAAAAAAAAAAAAATCACAGCAGAGGACAAGGACGCTCCCAAATCTGCAACCTTTGCACTGTTTTCATTCATTCAGTCAATCGTATTGTTGGGCACTTACTGTGTACAAAACGCTGTACTAATACAGTGGGAGAATACGACAACCGACGGACACATTCCCTGTCAGCAACGAGCTCTTTCTCGACATTCTCCTGTACAACAGATGCAGACCGGGAATTGTATTCCCGTATTTCTTTATTCTTCAGAAGTGAAAGGAAGTTTTTGTGAGAGCTTAATAACGGCCACGTATATTTTCTTGCCCAAAAAAAGGAACTTCCTCTCATTGACGGTGATTATTTGCATAAGGTTGTGAACAGAAGTGTTTCTGTTTTGCTTTTATATTTCTTAGTCCCTCTGGGCTTCAATTACTTGTGCTGTTTGTTTTGATCAGGGTTTATCTTTTGGCTCTGAGGTTTACAACAAACCATTGTAGAACTAGTTAAAGTAGACTGAAAGATCTTCAAAGCTTCTGAACACAGGAAGTAATCAAATCAACCAAGGAGATAATTAGGGAGCTGGTTAGAGTAAGGACAAACTTGAGTTAGCCTCTATTTGTATTTGTGGGTAGTCGAATGTAGAAGGAGATAAAATTAGGAAAGAAAACCCAGATCCCAAAGTAGTGAATAAAGAGGTCTCTGTGAAAAAGAAGACTGGCGTGTCGGCTTAGCTTGTGCAACCTTAAATCATATTGTAAAGATACAGGATACTTCCTGCGGTTACACAGGCGGCATTTATTTGGCCGCCTAAGAAAATGACTTGAACAATCTAAGCATTCAAGTGACTCTACTCACCAGCTCCTGCCAAACTTAGTCCAAACAACTTGGCTGTCTCAAGACCGTAATGATTTCCTACTGTCTTTAAGTCCAAGGCAAGTGGGGACCTTAGCTTTGACTTTCCTTGACTGTGCCCATCCCAGATGTGTTCTCCAGCTGTATTCTCCCCCCCCCAGAGATAAGCTCCCTTTGAAGATTTGATGGGCTTCCTGGGGAAGCAGGTGTCTGACAGCAGGGGAAGGAAGACCTCTCCTCCTTGACCCCTCCCCTGCCAAAAAAAAGGCTCTGTTGTGAAGGGGAGTGAAGGGGTGGGACAGAGTAGAAGGGAGAGCAAACACTTATCCTATCCCATCTTGATTATTTAATCAGCCTCCTTGCTGACCTCTCTGCCTCCTGTCTTTCCCCACTCCTGCTGCCTGGATCATGTGCCTTCAAAAACTTTCAGACTATGTTTCTCCACTCCTCAAGAAACTCCACTGGTTGCCCATCCACCTCCGCATCAAACAAAAACTCCTCACCATTGGCTTTAAAGCACTTAATCACCTCGCCCCCTCCCACCTCACCTGGCTACTCTCCTACTACACCCCAGCCCGCACACTTCGTTCCTTTAATTCTAACCTTCTCGCTGTACCTCAGTCTTGTGTATCTCACCGTCGACCTATTGCCCACATCCTGCCTCCGGCCTGGAATGCCCTCCCTCCTCCTATCAGACAGATAATTGCCCTGCCCCACTTCAAAACGTTTTTGAAGGTACATCTCCTCCAAGAAGCTTTCCCTGACTAAGCCCTCCTCTCCTCTTCTCCCATTCCCGTCTGTGTTGCCCTGACTTGCTCCCTTCATTCATCCTCCCTCCCATTCCCACAGCACATAAGTATATATCTGTAATTTATTATTAATGTATTTATTCATCTATTAATTTATATTCATGTCTGTCTCCCCCGCTAAACCGTGAGCTCGCTGTGGGCAGGAATATGTCCGTTTGTTGTTATATTGTACTCTCCCAAGTGCATAGTACAGTGCTTTGCACACAGTAAATGCTCAGAAAATACGACTGCATGAATGAATGTTTGAGAGAATGAGAATAGCACTCTATAGACTGTGAGGCCTGCCAGGAATAAGCACTCTATCTGATTAACGTGTATCTCTCCCAGTGCTGGAACAGTGCTTGGCACATAGTAAGCACTTAATAAACATCATAAAAAATACCACTTAAACTCGTGACTTTAATGTATTAGCAGCTTGGCAAAGTGGAAAGAGCATGGGCTTGGAAGTCAGAGGAAATAATAATAATAATAATAATGGTATTTGTTAAGCGCTTACTATGGGCCAAGCACTGTTCTAAGCGCTGGTGTAGATACCTGGTCATCAGGTTGTCCTACAAGGGGCTCACGGTCATAATCCCCATTTTTACAAATGAGGTAACTGAGTCACAGAGAAATTAAGTGACTTGCCCAAAGTCACAAAGCTGATAAGTGGCGGAGCTGGGATTAGAACTCACAACCTCGGACTGCCTAGCCCAGGCTCTCTCCACTAAGCCACGCTGCTTCTCATGGGTTCTAATCCCAGCTCCACTACATGCCTTTGTGTGAGCCGCTTCAATCAGTAGCATTTATCGAGCACTTACTATGTGCAGGGCACTGGACTAAGTGCTTGGGCGAGTAGAGTATAGCAGAGGTGGTAGACACGTTCCCATCTTCCCACCCCAAACCTGTCTTCCCTTGGACTTTCCCATTCCTGTAGACGGCTCCACCATCCTTCCTGTCTCGCAAGCCCCTACCCTTGGCGTTATCCTCGACTCTTCTCCCTCATTCAACTCACATATTCAATCCATCTCTAAATCCTATCAATTCAACCCTCACAACAGCACTAAAACCTGCCCTTTCCCCTCCATCCAAAATGCTACCACATTAATGCCATCACTTATCCTATCCTGCCTTGATTACCGTATCGGCCTCCTTGCTGACTTCTCTGCCTCCCGTCTCTTCCCACTTCAGTCCGTACTTCACTCTGCTCCCCGGATCATTTTTCTACAGAAAGGTTCAGTTCGTGCTTTCCCCCTTCTCGAGAAACTCCAAGTGGTTGCCCATCCATCCATTCATTTATTCATTCACTCTCATTTATTGAACGGTCGCTGTACTCAGCGCTTGGGGGAGTAAAATATAACACTAAACCGACACATTCCCGGCCCACAGTGAGCTCACAGTCTAGAGGGTGAGACGGCCTTCAGTATAAATCAATCAATCAATAAGAGATACACACAGAAGTGCCGTGGGGCTGGTGGGGGGGAGGATGAATGAAGGGAGCAGGTCAAGGTGACGCAGAAGTGAGTGGGAGAAGAGATGAGGGCTTAGTGAGGGAAGACCTCTTGGAGGAGATGTGCCTTCAATAAGCCTATAAACGTGGGGAGGGCATTCCAGGCCAGAGGCAGGATGTGGGCGAGAGGTCGGTGGCGAGATAGAGATAGAGTGAGAAGGTTAGCCCCCACCTCTACGTCCAACAATAACTCCTCACCGTCGGCTATAAAGCATTCAGTCACTTTGCCCCCTCTTACCTCACCTCACGACTCTCTTACTACCACCCAGCTTGAACCCTTTGCTCCTCTAATGCTAACCTTCTCACCGCACCTCCATCTCATCTATCTCACCCATCACCTCGCACCCATGTCCCACCTCTAGCCTGGAACGCTGTCCCTCCTTATTTCGGACAATTACTCTCCCCGCATTCAAAGCCTTATTGAAGGCACATCTCCTCCAAGAAGACTTCCCTCTTTTTCTTTTCTTCAACTCCCTTCTGCGTCACCCTGACTTGCTTCCTTTATTCACCCCCGTCCCAGCCGCACAGCACTTACACATTATTTCTATACACGTCCGTCTCCCCCTCTCGACTGTGAGCTCGTTGTGGGCAGGGAAAGCGTCTATTATATTGTCATATTGTACTCTCTGAATCAATTAGTAATAATAATGTTGGTATTTGCTAAGCGCTTACTATGTGCAGAGCACTTTTCCAAGCGCTGGGGTAGATACCGGGTAATCGGGTTGTCCCACATGAGGCTCACAGTTAATCCTCATTTTACAGATGAGGGAACTGAGGCCCAGAGAAGTGAAGTGACTTGCCCACGGTCACACGGCTGACAAGTGGCAGAGCCGGAATTCGAACCCATGACCTCTGACTCCCAAGCCCGGGCTCTTTCCACTGAGCCACGCTGTACTCTCACAACCGGTAACTACAGTGCTCGGCACATAGTGTTCAGCACACATTTAGCCCTCAATAAATACAGCTGACTGCCCAAACTGGGCTTACAGTCTAGAGAAGGAGTCAAAAGAGCCCAGGATTGGGAGTCAGAGGTCATGGGTTCTAAACCCGGCTCCACTGCTTGTCAGCCGTGTGACCATGGGCAAGTCACTTGTCTTCTCTGTGCCTCAGTTACCCCATCTGTAAAATGGGGATGAAGACTGTGAGCCTCATGTGGGACAACCTGATTATCTCGTATCTTCCCCAGTACTAAGAACAGTGCTTGGCACATAGTAAGCACTTAGCAAATACCAACATTACTATTATTATTATTATATTATTATTATTAAATAAATCAATAAATTATAGATAGGTACATAAATGCTGTGGGACTGAGGTGAACAAATCCGAGTTCAAGAGCTACACAGAAGGGAGTGGAAGAAGAGGAAATGAGGGCTTAGTTGAAGAAGTCTTCTGCTCAGAGGTCACTTCAGTCACTTAAAGTTTGTGTGCCTCAGCTTCCTCATCTGTAAAATGGGGATATAAATACCTTTTCTCCCTCTTACTTAAATTGTGAGCCCCAAGAGGGACAGGGACTGAATCTTAATGCTCTAACTACCCTTAGCACTTTACACAGTGCTTGACACATAATCAGCACTTAGCAAACGCTGTAATTAACACTTGGGTTAAAAATTACGTTAAAAGAGTCAGAAATGCTGAATCCAAGGTTTCCTCGATGACATAACTTTGAGAACACCATTCATTTTAAAGATTACGCCTCCCACCATCTGCCAGATATCATTCTTCGTGAGAAAGACAAGGAAAATATCATGGCCACTCTTCATCCTCACCGTTCTGAAGTACTTCCCATTTCCGAGACCAAATGCTATCACAACCAAATATCTAGCTCGATTTGGGCCATCAGTCACTTGTATTTATTGAGTGTGAAATGTTGTGCAGGACACTATATTAAGTGTTTCAGAGAGTACAGTATGACAATATAACATTCCCTGCCCACAGTGAGCTCCCAATCTAGAGGGGGAGACAGACATGAATATGAATAACGTACATTTATAAACGCTGTGGGGCTGGGACGGGGGATGAGTAACCAAATATAGAAGAAATGGTCCTTAGGTTCAGATTTGTTGAGGATGCAGGAGAAGCAGAGTGGCCCAGTGGATAGCGTATAGACGTGGGAGTCAGAAGCACCTGGATTCTAGTCTGCTGTGTGACCGTGGGCAACTCACTTCACTTCTCTGTGCCTCATCTGTAAAATGGGGATCGAGACCGTGAGCCCCTTGTGGGAAAGCGACTGTATCCCACCCGATTTGCTTGAATCAACCCCATTGCTTAGTAGAGTGCTTGGCACGTAGTAACCACTTAATGAATGCCATTATTACTATTACTATGAAGAGCCCATGCTATTTTACTGGGCGATCTTCCACTGAGCGTAGGATTCCAGTTCTAGGATCCACAACTTCCCTGTTCTGTCGTCCTCTCTCCTCTTGTCTAGGTGACGAAAGATCTTCGGGCTCGGGGAAGCCTTAGGAGAAACAAACTTAGGGGCACTTGAGTTGCACCATTTGCTTGGCACTCAAAAATCCGCCCAGAGAAAACCTGCAATATTGGGAAATAAAATCGCACGCAAACAAAACTACCTGCAGATGCAGGACAGTCGGGCTGAAAATATGAAGCCAAAGCGGAGCGCAATTGCATAATCTCTGATTACCTGGGGCAGTAAATGCAACAATTAACTTCATCAAGTTGGCTTTCAGTGCAGGCACGAGAAAAGTTCTGGCTCTCGATTCATTTCTTTCTCCCTCTTTTCACTTTGGGAGCCATCTCTCCCTCCCTCTCAGGTCCTGGCTCTCTCTCCATCCATCCTGAGAAGCAGTGTGGCTCAGTGGAAAGAGCCTGGGCTTCGGAGTCAGAGGTCATGGGTTTGACTCCCGGCTCTGCCACTTGTCAGCTGTGTGACTGTGGGCGAGTCACTTCACTTCTCTGTGCCTCAGTGACCTCATCTGTAAAATGGGGATTAACCGTGAGCCTCACGTGGGACAACCTGATTACCCTGTACCTACCCCAGCTCTTAGAACATGCTCTGCACATAGTAAGCGCTTAACAAATACCAACATTATTATTATTATTATTACCCAATGTGAAAATTGGGGAAAATTGTTTTGGGAAACATCATAACGGTCAATGAGTGGCAAACTTCGTTTCCCCATCCCAGCCAGATATGATGCTTGAATTCAGACGGGCAGAGACAGAATCTGCCCAGGACTAGGGTGTTTTCCGGTGATTGTTTTTCCATTAAAAAGTCCTTACTCTTCCCAGTTTCCCCAGAGGGACTCTGCTGGGGTTGCTCCCAGCAAAACTTTCTGACACCCACAGCTCCCAGCCCTAGAACCAAAGGGACTCCACCAATCAATCCATCAGTTAATGGCATTCATTGGGCGCTCACTGTGTGCCCGGCGCTGAACTTGCGAGAATACAATACAGTAGAGTTGGTAGACACAATCCAATCAATAGATCGGTCAATTTATCGAGCGCTAACGGTGCGCAGAGCACTCTATTAAGCTCCCGGGAGAATACAGTCTAAAAGGAGGGACAGACATTACTTTAAATAAATACATGAATCACGGATACGTATATGAGTACTGTGTGGTTGAGGGAGGTGTGAGTAAAGGGAGCAAATCAAGGTGATGCAGAGGGGAGTAGGGACGGAGGAAAAGAATGCTGTCAGGGGAGGCATTTTGGAGGTGTATCTGCAACAGGGCTCTGAACAAGGGTAGAGTTATGTTGGATATAAAGAGGGAGGGCGGTCTAGGCCAGAGGCAGGACGTGGGCAAGAGTCCGGCAGCGAGGTAGACATGATCGAGCCTCGGTGAGTAGGTTGGCGTCAGAGTAATAAAGTGTGCAGGCTGAGGTGAAGTAGGAGAGCAGTGAGGTGAGGTAGGAGGGGGCAGGGAGACAAACATAATAAATCACAGGTAGGGAGAGTGGCAGCATATAAAAATATGGACATGAGTACTCTGGGGCTGAGGGTGGGGTGAATAGCAAATGCTTAGGGGGTACAGATCCAAACGCAAGGGTGACGGAGAAGGGGGGGGGTCAATAAGAGAAATGAGAGGTCCGTCAGGGAAGGCTTCTCCGAGGAGCTGTGATTTCAGGAGGGCTTTGAAGTTGGGGAGAGTGCTGGTTTGTCCGATATGAAAGGGGAGGGAGTTCCAGGCCAGAGGAAGGACACGGTCAAGGGGTGGATGGCCAGATCGACGAGATGGAGGTGCAGTGAGTAGGTTGGCGTTAGAGGAGTGAAGTGGGCGGGCCGGGTTGGAGTAGGAGAGCAGCAGTGAGGTGAGGTAGGAAGGGGAAAGGTGATTGATCGCCTTCATCTTCCCGACGGCCAAGCGGGGTATTTCTGGCTAGTCAACTCCTGAGCCCTGCCCCTCCCCACAATCCAGCTGGGGGTCACAGGCCTTGGTCCCTGCTTCCGGGGGGCCCAGGGCAGATCGGGCAACCTGGGCCATCTCCGATACGGGCTCGTCCCGCCAACCCGGGCTCAGAAGGACTATGGGCCCGTCCATCTGGAAGTGAACCAGTTCAGGCCCTCGTGGCTGCTCTCCGCTTCTAGTTTCTCCCCATCGCTGGGGCACCTCAGGCCAACAACTGTGACGAGGTTGGATGGCCAGAGACCTGCTACCCCTGATGAACCCAGAAAGGAAATCAAGGACTAGGCTGGGCTTTTTTTTTTTAATGGTATTTGTTAAGTCTGTCGTTGCAAACACTGTATTAAGCGTTGGGGTAGATATAAGATAATCAGGTTGGACACAGTCCCTTATGAGGCTCACAGTCTTAATCTCCATTTTACAGCTGAGGTAACTGAGGCCCAGAGAAATGAAGTGACTTACCCAAGGTCACACAGCAGACAAGACTGTATTAAATCATTACTCCTATGACCGTTAAAAAAGGACCATTTACAGTCCCTGGGGATTCACATTTCAAAGAGCAGTACATGTTCATCAACATGTCCTTACGCTCTATTTCCCCGCTCTATCATTTAAAGATCTGTCTTCCCCATTAGATGGTCGGTTTTTTGAGGAAAGGGATCACGTCCATCAAAACTCTCTGATGTTATACTTCCCCAAGCACTTAGTACACACAGTGTTCTGCACACAGCAAGTCCTCAGGCGGTACCAGTGATCGATGGCACCCTTCCTGCCTCACAAACCCGTAACCTTGACATTATCCTTGACTCCTCTCTCTCATTCAACCCCCATATTCAATCCATCACTAAATCCTGTCGGTCCCACCTTCCCAAACATCGCTAAAATCCGCTCTTTCCTCTCCATCCAAACTGCTACTCATCCTATCCCACCTGAATCACTGCAGCAGCCTCCTTGCTCAGCTCCCAAGCTTCCCATCTCTCCCTACTCCAGTCCGTTCTTCACTCTGCTGCCGGGATCATTTTTCTACAAAAAAGTTCAGGCCACGTCACCCCGCTCCTCAGAAACCTCCAGTGTGATTGCTCATCCACCTCAAGCAGCATCAAAGACTCTTCACCACTGGCTTTAAAGCAGGCCAACACCCTTCTCCCTCCTATCTCCCCTCGCTTCTCTCCTCCTACAACCCAGCCCGCACACTTTCCTTCTCTAGTGCCAACCTTCTCACTCGCCCCCATCTCGCCAACCGCCAACCCCCGGCCCACATCCTGCCTCTGGGCTGGAACTCCCTCCCTCCCCAAATCTGACAATTAAATTTCCCACCTTCAAAGTCTTATCGAAGGCACGTCTCCTCCGAGAGGCCTTCCCAGACTAAATCCCCCCCTTTGCCCTTCTCCCACTCCTTTCTATGTCACCCTGACTTGCTCCCTCTGCTCTTCTCCCCTCCCAGCCCCACAGCACTTATGTACATAACTGCGATTTATTTGTACTGACGTCCGTCTCCCTCCATCTCGACCGTAAGCTTGTCGTGGACTGGGACTGCCATTCTTCATTGCCGCAGCGTACTTGCCCAAGCGCTTCATACAGTGCTCTGCACACAGTGAGCGCTCAATAAATGGGATCGAATGAATGAATGCCCCTCCTCACAGCACTCATGGATATATCTGTCATTTTATATATTTACACTGATGCCCCTTTCTTCGTATCGATGTCCGGCTCCCCCAGCCTTAACTAGCGGGCGGGGATCGTCACCCTCTACCGCTGCAGCGTCCTCTCCCAGGCGCTTCGTACGGTGCCGTGCCCCCAGTAAGCGCTCAATGAATAGGATTTAAGGAAGGAGGGAATGAAAAGAGTGCGTTGGGGTGGGAGCCCTGGGGATGGGGCAGGGGGCTGAAGACTGCGGGGGTGCGGGGGGGGGGGAATACTGCACTATCTCCCCCTCCTCTAGGAGCCTCTACAGGAGGGGGTGGGCTAAGGATGAGAGGGGGCGTGGCCAGAGTTGGAAAGAGGGGTGGGGCCCAGAGGAGGGGCGGGACTAAGATGGGGAGGGGCGGGGCTAAGGCAGGAGGGGGGACCTGGAGGAGGGGCGGGGCTAAGGGTGGGGAATGGGAGGGGCTAAGGCCGGAAAGTGGGCGGGGCCTGGAGGAAGGGCGGGGCTAAGGGGGGTAAGGGGCGGGGTCTGTAGAAGGGGCGGGCTAAGAGTGGGGAAGGGGAGGGGCTACGGGAGGGAGAAAGGGGAGGGGCCTGGAGGGGCGGGGCTAAGGGTGGGAGAAGGGGAGGGGCTAAGGCTGGGAAGGGGGTGGGGCCTGGAGGAGGGGCGGGGCTGAGTGGGAGGGGGCTGTGGGTGGGAAAAGGGGAGGGGCTAAGGCTGGGGGGTGGGCGGGGCCCGGGGGAGGGGCGGGGCTAAGGGTGGTAATGGAGGGCCTGGAGGAGGGGCGGGGCTAAGGGTGATAGGGGGCGAGGCCTGGAGAAGGGACGGGGCTAAAGTTGGGAGAAAGGGAGGGGCTAAGGCCGAGAAGTGGGCGGGGCCTGGGCTAGGGGCGGGGCTAAGGGTGGTGAGGGGCGGGGCCAAGTCTGGAAAGGGGGCGGGGCAAAGGGCGGCCAGGGGGCGGGGCAAAGGGCGGCCAGGGGGCGGGGCCCGGGCCGCCAGGTAGCCCTCCTCCTCGGGGCCGGTCTGGACTCGGCCTTCAGTCCTGGGGCCGTAGAGGCCGCGGGGATGGGGGCGAGGAGCGGGTGGGAGCGGTGCCGGGTGGGCGAGCGGCTGCAGGCCGCCCTGGCCGGGCTCCAGGAGCTGGGCCAGCTGCGGGCCAGGCAGCAGGAGCTGGTGCGCGGGGCCCTGGCTCTGAGCCCCGGGGTCCCCCGGCCCCCCCCGGCCGCGCCCGCCGGCCACCCCGACAGCCACGAGAGACGCCTCCAAGCCTCCCTGACCGCCCTCAAGGAGCAGCTGGTAAAGGGGGCGCCGGCGGGGCGGGAGATGGGCAGATCCTGGATGGGGACGGGGCAGAGCGGGGGCAGATCCTGGATGGGGACGGGGCAGAGCGGGGGCGGAACCGGGCTGGGGCAGGAGATGGGCAGACCCTGCATGAAGAGGGGGCAGAATGGGGCTGGGGCAGGAGATGGGCGGACCCGAGCCGGGGAGGGTGAAGGGGGCAGAGCCACACAGGGGACGAGGATGAGGGCCAAGGCATGGGCAGAGCCGGGCAGAGGAAGGAGAGAAGGGCAGGGGAGGGAGAACTAGCCCCAGGACTGCGCTCAGTCTTTGCCCCGTCCCGCTCCTGTCACACGAGGGTGACCAGAGCCTGGCCTTCTCCACGTGCTGGGGTGGACGATGAAGCACACGTTTAAGGGTCGCAGCCCCCTAATGTAGACGAAGCTTGATGCTGGGAGTTCATTAGGGAAAGAGTTGGGGGAATTTTGGAGTGGCTTCCTCTCTGCAAAAGAAAATGATCGATTATTTCCCGGAGACCGGGAGACCCGTTTCTCCTAAAAGGGAGCTGAATGATCAGCCCGTGGAAGATCAAATCCCGCTTTCTTTTTCTGCGGAGAAACTCTGAAAAATCTGTATGTTTGGACACGCTATGGCCTGGCATCGAAGCCCCGGCTCCTTGTTCTAATTGCCATTTGGTGTTCGGTTTTTTCCCTTGGGCCGGTCCCGAATAGTCTACTTTAACCAGCAGCTCCCCACAGAACTCTTCAGAAAAGAGAAAATAATAGTAGCTGCCTTGTAAATCTGAGCAAAACCTCCCTCCCTCTTCCCCGTAGGGTGTCCTAAAAGTCCTTAAAAATGACTTGGCCGAGTGTACGTTTCTTCAGCGTATCTGCTTTGGGATTTATATTTTCTTATTCAAGTTTAAACGTTGCTGGCTTCAAGAACGTTAGGGTTCTACTGATTAGAAAGTGAGACTTCATTCTTGCTAGCAGTGAGAGCAGTATGAATAATTTAATTTAACGTTAAGAGCTTTCTAGGTGCCGAGCACTGTACGAATAATTACCTGGCCCTGCTTTCTCAGATACTCCTGAACAAAGTCCAATCTCACCCGTTGCAGCAACCTTGTTCTAAAAGAGCAGGGGTGTTCACCTACCGAGGTAACCGAAAAAGAGGTTTTCCCCCAAGCTTCTCCAGGAAAGATGATGGGGTAATAATAATTATAGTATTTAAGCGCTTACTATGTGCCAAGCACTGTTGGAACCCAGATCCTCAGAATCCAACAGTTCCCTTTTCAAACATCCTAACCTCTGCTGCTGATCAATTACTTGTCACCGCTGGAAACTTAGTCCTGTGTTCTGCACACGGGAGGCGCTCGATAAATAAGATTGAACTGCGTGGTGCATAATAATGATGGGATTTGTTAAGCGCTCACTACGTGCCAGGCACTCTTCTAAGCGCGGGGGCAGGTGCGAGGTGATCAGGTTGTCC
This sequence comes from Ornithorhynchus anatinus, assembly GCF_004115215.2. Classification (NCBI taxonomy): domain Eukaryota; kingdom Metazoa; phylum Chordata; class Mammalia; order Monotremata; family Ornithorhynchidae; genus Ornithorhynchus; species Ornithorhynchus anatinus. The sequence goes on along the minus strand of NC_041748.1, from coordinate 12,627,803 downwards.
CAGGAGGGGCTCACCGTCTTAATCCCCATTTTAAAGTAGAGGGAACCGAGGCACAGAGAAGTGAAGTGACTTGCCCAGAGTCACACAGCTGCTAAGTGGCGGAGCCGGGATTAGAACCCACGTCCTCTGACCCCCAAGCCCGAGCTCTTTCCACTAAGCCACGCTGCTTCTCGTCTCTTCTCTTGACCAGCATACACGCTGGTCAAGAGACGCGGCAAATTCCGTTTCATCGCCATGGTTGTCGCTGTTGTCATAACAGCCCGTTGGTATGGCCATGATGTAATGGCTTTTGGGGTGAATCTTTTGCTGTGGATTTTGTTACTCGCCCTTGACTCTAAATCACATCTTCAGAGGCCCAAGTACAAACGCTGCGTATCCTGGGTGTACAGAACCCTTCATTGCCAGCCAGATTGTCGTTGAGATGCTAACTCGAATTGTCCTGTCAGAAGGGGTATGAAATACAGCTGATGATTAACTTGACTTAAGTAATATACAAATCAAACTTGTGAGCGCTCAGCCTCTAATTATAAGTAGCCTTTTGGAACGGAACATCAAACGATTTTTATTTTATTTTTTCTTTAATTTTTTATGTGGAGACCAGAAGGAACACGCCGCCTTCTGTCTTGCAACTTTGTTCTTGGAATGGATTATGTGATCAAAAGAGGAGAATAATTGAATCTGTGTGACATCAGCCTAGCATTTAACAGGCAGGGTACATTTTTCATGCAGGGAAAATTTAGAATTGATACTATTCCATAAAGAAGAATACAGTCAAGAGGCTTTAATCTCTCAATTACTGCCAATTACACACTCCAGTGGCTCCAACTTAATGCTCAGTTCTTCTCCTACCTCCATCCTGCTCATCAGATAGCAATCGGGTGTGAAGACAGAAAGACTATTCATGTAAATGGCGCTAGACTCTTCTAACAGGATATCCCAAGGGAAAATTGGCTTCAGACTTGAAAGGAATTTTAACGGCTAGTGCCCATCAATGGTCAATCAAATTCCTACCCCAATTCTTATTGATCACATCCTCGATAATGGAAACAGAAGCAGAGGGTTCGTGAGCGGTAGGGAATAAAATCGTAAAGTACTTTGACTATTTCTTTCCCCCTTGAGGCCGTGAGGCTAACCGAAGCAGCCTCCGTAGCCTTGGTTACTCTAATAATAATAATAATTGTGGTATTTGTTACGTGCTTACTATGTGCCAGAAACTGAACTGAGCACCGGAGTGGATATAAGCAAATCATTTGGATACAGTCCCTGTCCCACGTAAGGCTCACAGTCTGTATCCCGCTTTTACAGATGCGGTGACTGAGGCCCGGAGAAGCAAAGTGACTTGCCCAAGGTCACACGGCGGACGAGTGGCCGAGCCCCTTCTAGACTGTAGGCCCGGAGTGGGCAGGGATTGTGTCTATTTCTGAATTGTACTTTCCAAGCGCTTAATACAGTGCTCTGCACACAAGTAAGCGCTCTATAAATACGATCGAATGACTGAGGGGGGACTAGAACCCAGGTCCTTCTGACTCCCAGACCCCTGCTCCTTCTCCATGGTTCTGCTGGCTTCTTTTCTCAACTGCTGGTTCTTTTTATGCAAGTTTTAAATCCCCTCCTTGCTGCTTTTCTCCTTTCTCTTCTGACCCCGTGCCGAACCTCCCTTCCCTAGCCTCCCCAAAATACCACAGCTCCAGAAAAACTAAGCAACCCCACCTTGCCTTTTGGAGAAAACCTCTTCTTCGGCAGGGGCCGCTGGAGTCCCGAACCCAAAGCAGCCCCTAAGCAGCGTTTTCTGTCTTTGTGATGTTACCTTGAAATAGTTCTTTTCCTGACTTGCCTTTGTTTGCTTTATCGTAGCGATAATTTCATTTTAAAAGCTTCTGGGCTACCTGAAAGGATCTGAATAGATATGCAAGTTCGATGGGCTAGTTTTAACCCCAGAACTGAAGCTGTTTTTGCCTTCAGTCAAATCTTTTTGATCTTTACTTTTCCTGCCCGGTGCGTATGTTATAATCATAGTGATAATAATAATAATAGTGGCATTTGTTAAGTGCTTACTATGTGCCAGGCATTGTTCTAAGCACTGGGGTGGATCCAGGCAAATCGGATTGGGCACGGTCCCTGTCCCACATGGGGATCACGGTCTTAATCCCCATTTACGGATGAGGTAACTGAGGCATAGAGAACTGAAGTGACTAGCTCACAGTCACATAGCAGACATGCCACGGAGGCGGAATTAGAACCAGTTCCTTTTGACTCCCACGTCCGTGATCTGTCCCCAAGGCCAGGCAACTTTTTATTTGTCCTCTCCAGGCCACAGAGAGGAAGGACAGGGTTATGGTTCATTGGACAGATGGAGAAAGGGAGGCCCAGAGACACTGTAGATCTTGCTCAGGGTCACACAGCATGCTAGGGGATAGTTCTCGGCCAGGGTGGGAAGTTAGGGGTGTTGGTATTGCGGGCATTACGACCCTGCAGTTGAGTCTTAAATTCATTAAGCAAAGGGGAGTGGGAGAGGACATCCGTCTGTGATGTTTCCACACCCTTGGGAAGGGGCCCAGATCTCTTTCCTGGGGATCCCCTGTAGGGTAGAGCTAGCTCTGCTTTCCACATTCCCAGCTCAAACTAACCTGAGTCCCTTTTGTTCTTTTCCCTCCCCTCCCTTCCCTCCTCTTCCCTGTCTCTGGGGGAACCAGGGGCAGGAGAATGCAGAGTTAATGAGTTACCCGGGGCAGGTAGATGCTCTCTTAACCATTTCCCTCTGGAGTTTAAAAAGCTAGCAGCTACAAGAAAAAAGAAGTGTCATTAGAGACAAATTCAATTACCCTGAAAGGGCAGAATGGCAAATAGAAGAATCAGTGGAGAAGCCTAAATGGAAAGGGCACAGGTCTGAGAGTCCTTGGATCTGGGTTCTAATAATGACTCCACCACTTGCTGCCCCTGTGACCTTGGGCAAGTCGCTTCATTTCTCTGTGTCTCAGTTTCCTCATCTGCAAAATGGAGATTCAATATCGATTCTCCCTCCTACTTAGTCTAGGAGTCTCATGTGGGACAGGGAGTGCTTAGAACAGTGCTTGGCACATAGTAAGTAATTAACAAGTACCATCATCATCATTATTGTGTCCAATGGGCAAGGAATGTGTCTGTTTATCGATGTATTGTACTCTCCCAAACACTGAGGACAGTGCTCTGCACACAGTAAGCGCTCAGTAAATATGATTTAATGAAATACTACTGAATGAGTACATGGTAGTATAGTGGTTGGCACATAACACTTATCATCAATGGTATTTATGGAGCTCTTACTACATACAGACCGCTGTACTGAGTGCTTAGGAGGTTACAGTACAACAGAGTTGGCAGGTTCATTCCCTGTCCCCATTGAGCTTACAATCTAGTGGACTGTAGCAAGTTCCAGAATTATTTACAGATCCCAATCACTGAAACAATCCCCTGCCCTTCTGCAGAAATCAAATCCAAATCAAGTGGAGAGTTGATGCTAATTTCATCCAAATGATCCCAGGAAAAACCTCTGCTGTTGATGAAAGAGTGATTGCCTAGATCGAGGGTGTCAAAAGGACCTGGGTTCTAATCCCCGCTCCGCCACTCCTCCGCTTTGTGACCATGGGCAAGTCACTTTACTTTTCTGGGCCTCAATTACCACATCTGAAAAATGACGATATGAGACGGTGAGCCCCATGTGGGACAGAGATTGTGTCCAACCCGATTTGCTTGTACCACCCCACAGATCTGTACAGTGCCTGGCACATAGCAAATATGCACTTAACAAATACCATTAAAAAAAAGCCTAGCACATACTAAGTGCTTAATAAATATCACAAGTATTATTACTGTTATTATTATTATCATCAACATTACTTTTCTCCCTTTTATTTAGACTGAGAGGCCTATGTTGGGCAGTCACAGTGTCTACCCTGATTACCTTGTACCTTCCCGGAGCTTAGTAGAGTGCCCAGCATGTGCTTTATAAATACCATAAAAAAGATTAGTATGGATGTAGAGAGTGGAATTGGCATATCCAGATTAGCACTAACATTGATCCACTTCCTTGCAACAGCAAAGTTATTTTTTAGATGTCTTGGCTTACCCTCAAATTTTAGGCCAGTTTGTTTGCTTGGATTGTGTCTACCAATTCATTTATATTGCATTTTCCCAAGCTCTTCATACAGTATTCTGAAAATACTAAGTACTCAGTAAATACCATTGATTGATTCTATTGTATTCCCCCAAGTGCTCAGTACAGAGCCCTGAGCAGATTAAGCACTCAGTAAATACCACCGATGGACTGATCCCTGACACCTTAGCTTCTGCTCCTGTCAAAACCAACTGCCTGGCTTCCCGTGCAGATACTGAGAGAAAATGCAAAACTCCTCACCATTTGCTTTAAAGAATTCCATCATCTTGCCCCGTCCTACCTCATCTCACTTCTCTCCTTCCACCACACTTCGCTCCCCTACTTGCCAACCTTCTCACTGTGACTCCATCGCACCCATCTCCCTGGCGACCCGTCGCTCAGTGGCCTGGATTGCCCTCCTTCCTCAAATGCAACAGATAATTACTCCCCACCCCCCCCCCCCAACCCGCCTTCTCAAAGCCTAATTGAAGGCCCATCTCCTCCAGGAGGCCTTCCCCGACTAAGCCCCCACTCTCCTCTTCTCCCAGGCCCCTCCCAGCCTAGCATCATTCCCGCTTCTCATTTGCCCCAAACTTACAGTTGATAAATTTGAACAAGAGAAGCTTTCTTAGTCCAGTCAGCCAGATATATAATTTCCAAATACTACTCCAGTAAAACCCTCAACCGATGTAAATAAAGCATATCACAACTTGTGATAAAGTCCTGCCCTCCCCCACACCAGCCAAGAAAGAATGATTGCCTCCGGGGATGCGGGTAAAATTGTGGATGCAAATAGAGCAAGCAAGTACCATACAGTTTATTCTACCCCAAAACTGAATGAATCCTCAGGACCTCAGAACCCAGGAGTTCTGGGAATCCTGTCACTTCCATTGTCCTCTCTCTGCTGTCCTGCTCAGGTCATGACAGATTTGGGGCAGGCTTCCAGGGCCTCTGTGGAGATCTCGGAAGGACAAGGGGGAGAGGAGAGCGGAAAGGAGAAGGGGGAGGTTGGGAGAGGAAAAACAAGGGGGAGAACAAAAAGCTCTTACAGCAGAATGGAGTTGGGATGGCCCCAGGTGAAGCCAGCTTCCCTAGTCCTGCCACCCAGTAGAAGCAGCAGTGGAAGGGAAGGGGGAAAAGAGGAGGTAGATGAGAGAGGAGGGATGGGGGGGACAGAGAGGGGAGGGGTGGAGTCTGGTCTAGGTGACCTAGTAGTGTTGCGACTTCTGGGATCTGAGCATTCATTCATTCAATAGTATTTATTGAGCGCTTACAATGTGCAGAGCACTGTACTAAGCACTTGGAATGAACAAGTCGGCAACAGATAGAGACAGTCCCTGCCGTTTGACGGGCTTACAGTCAGAAGCAGAGGGGCCTCAGCCTTGGCTAGGGCCTGGAACAAATAGATTTTTTATGCCCCTGTAAACACACTGTTTTGTCCACACTGGAAATTCAGATTCCACTTCAGACCAGTGAGGGCCAGCAAAGCCACAACAACTGCTGCCTTTGCAGGATGAAGGAGTGGGGAGGGGGCGGGCGGTTTTCTCTTCCTCCTCCTCCTCCACTTCTCTCTCCTCCTTGTCTTCCCCCCTTCATCTTCCTCCTCTTCCCTTCTTCCTCCTCCTCTTCCCTAACACCCTCCTACTTTTCTGTCCCACCATACACTTCCTCCTTCTCTTCTTACCTTCTCCTCTCTCCCCCTCGGACCTCCCCGCCACTGACCACAGCTGACTGGTCTCCCTAATTCAGGAGTGGGGTGCCTGGTCACTGGGCGGAAAGAAGAAGTTAATGAACAGCGCGGAGATTGGAAAACCCTCAGTTCAGACAATGGGAGAGACTGGCAAGGGCAGTAAATCATGCAGGTTGGTTAGAGTGCTGTAAAAGTGCAGACCGGTCCTGGGGTGGCAATAAATAATCTGTGAATACCTGGGGGCCTCGTTGGCATTTGTGGCCTCTCTGCCATTAATCAGAAACCACAGGCTAAAGAATTGGTCTGGTGAAACGTTAATCACTCAGCAGTTAATTCCACCACAAAGCCAAAGGCACCTGATTTTCTGGGGGAGGGGACCCCGGTGGTAGGAACCATCTTTTTCATCTGTAAAATGGGGATTAACTGTGAGCCTCACATCGGACAACCTGATTACCCTGTATCTCCCCCAGCGCTTAGAACAGTGCTCGGCACATAGTAAGCGCTTAACAAATACCAACATTATTATTATTATCTTTAATGTAGTTTCCTCAGAATAGGAAGTAGAAAGAGTAAAGATGGCAACTGATTTAAATCCTTTAGGAATCTATGAGGAACTCAACCCCTGCTTCCCCTACATGGCCTTAATAGTTGCATTTTATGACAGGAAGAGGGACATCCTTATTATCACTTTGTGCCTGCCTGTATTTAACTACCAGGGATGGAAAATAACAGCCTCTTTCTGGTGTCATTTCAGGCCTGAGGCAGGTTCCAGACCTTTTCTACTCTGCACAATTAAAAAAAAAAAAAGGTTTTCTTTTAAAAACATTCCAGGAGTTTTCTCCCTCTTGAAAGAGCACCGTGGCCTAGTGGAAAGAGCACAGATCTTGGAGTCTCAGGAAGGACCTGGGTTCAAATCCCAGCTCCTCCTCTTGTCTGCTGTGTGACCTTGGCGAAAGTAGTTTACTTCTCTGTGCCTCAGTTACCTCAGCTGTAAAATGGGGATTAAGACTCTGAGCCCTATGTGGGACATGGACTCTGTCCAACCCAATTTGCCTGTATACTCCCCAGTGTTTAGTATGGTGCCTGGAACATAGTAAATGCTTAAAAATGCTATTATAAGTAATAGTGACGATGATAATAATAAAAAAATACATATCCCATATCTTCTAAACTGAAATACTCATTTTGTTGACAAAGAAGATTGACCCCTCTAAATGATCTGGGAACTTGCATTACCTGCTTCAGCAAACAAGCCCAACCCCTGCTGAACCTCCTCAAAGGGAGAATCCCTGAGAGGTGATTCTCTAGACTGTAAACTCCTTGAGAGCAGGGATTATGTCTCCCTACTCTATTGGGTTGTACTTTTCCGGCTGCTTAGTACAGTGTTCTGCATAAAGTAGACATTCAGAAAGTGCCACTGATTAATTGAGACAGTGTCTGCAGCCTCATGAAGACCCCACCACCCAGATGTCTGCCGTTCTCTTTCGAATCAGCCTCCTGTGTCCACCTCCAGGATGCTGCATCTGTAGCTTTCCACAGCACTGGCTGTGAGGCTCTGAGATGCAGGGAGTCTCTTTGAATGTAGTGGCTCAAGGAAATTTGGTCTGAACGAAAAGAAACCAGGCTGAGGGCAGTTGTGAAAGATTGAAAATACAACTTCATGTTCTCCCTCTAGACTGTAAACTAACTGTGGGGAGGGAATGTATCTGCTATAGTGTATTCTCCCAAGCTCTTAGTACAGTGCTCTGCACCCACTAAGTGCTCAATAAATACAACAGATTGATTGCACTATTCATGACCCGTAAATAAAAAGAGGTGGTGAACATTTGATCCGTTTAAGTAGCACGGATCTCTCAAAGGGCTCTGTTGGGTAGATTAAGTGAATAGCAGCCTACCTATGGATCTTTTTTATTGTAAACCTAATGCCTATTGCCAGTACTCATGAATGGTTCCTACATTCTTACTTTGACTAACCTGCACTTTCTCCCTCTCCCCTCCTAGTCGCATCTAAGACGACAGGATATTGGCCTGAAGTCCCACTTGGATCAACTGGACCAGCAGATAAATGAACTGAAATTGGATGTGAGCCAAACTTCCAGCGAACACTTGGACAGCGACAGCAGACCCAGCTCAGGTAGAACCCCCATCCAGGTTTTGTCCTGGACTCTGTCTGCAGAGGTCAGAATATAGACAACGATACGAGAGAGAAAGTAAGATTGATTGGAAATGCTGCCTCAGAACCAGGTGGAGAATGGAGGATATGATCAACAAGAAACCTATTTATGTGATCAACAAGAAACTTATTTTCTTAAATCAATCAGTCATATTTATTGAGTGCTTACTCGGTGCAGATCACTGTACTAAGTGCTTAAGAGAGTTGGCAGACATGTTCCTTGTTCACAATGAGCTTACAGTCTGGGGGGTGAGTGGGGACAGTTATTATTATTTAAAGAAATCACAGATATATACATAAGTGCTGTGGGACTGAGGGAGGGGTGAATAAAGGGTGCAAATCTAACTGCAAGAGCGAAGCAGAAGGGAGTGGGAGAAGAGGAAATGAGGGTTTCGGTCAGAGACGTCCTCTTGGAGGAGATGTGCTTTTAATAAGGCTTTGCACGCGGGGAAAATTATTGTAGGTAGGATATGAAGAGGGAAGGTGTTCCAGGCCAGAGGCAGGATGTGAGTGAGTGGTCGGTGGAGAGACAGACGAGATCAAGGTACAGTAAGTAGGTTGCCATTAGAGAAGCAAAGTGTGCAGGCTGGGTTGTAGTAGGAAATCAGGGAGATAAGGTAGGTGGGGACGAGGTGACTGAGCTCTTTAAAGATGATGGAAGGAATTTCTGTTTGATGCAGAAGTGGATGGGCAACCACTTGAGGAGTGGGGAAACATGGACGGAACAGGTCTGTAGAAAAATGATCCGGATAGCTGAGTTAAAGTATGGACTGGAGCGGGGAAAGTCAGCAAGGAGGCCGATGCTGTAATCAAGGCAGGTTAGGATAAGTGCTTGGATTAACGTGGTCACAGTTTGGGAGAAGAGAAAAGGGCAAATTTAGGGACACTGTGAAGGCTGAACAGACAGGATTTGGTGACTGACTGAATGGGAGAGGTGAGTCTACGATAAGAGCAAGGTTATGGGCTCGTGAGTCAGGGGGGATGGTGCTGTTGTCTATAGTGATGAGAAAGTCAGGGACAGGACAGGGTTTGGGTGGGAAGATAAGGATTTTCGTTTTGGTCATGTTGTTTCAAGTGCCAGCGGGACATCGTAGTACCGAAGGCCATTAAAGAAACAAACTCTCCCCAGCCCTCATCTTAACTTGTCAGTTCTCCGAGAGACTTGGCATATACTCTTAGAACTTTTTGAAAAGTCCGAGTCTCGGGCAGTGGGACAGTCCGGGTCTTTGGTTGAAAAATCTCAAAGTTTAAAGGCAAAAGTCGTCTTGGAACGGTTAACCTGAAAAGTGCACACTGGCCTCTGAGAGACTGGATTTAGTCCCAGAAGCAGTTTAGGCTAGTGGAGAGAACTCAGAACTGGGACTCTGGAAGCCGGGTTCTAATCCCGGCTCCGACACTTGCCTTCTTTGTGAACTTGGATTTGCTCCCTTGATTCACTCCTCCCGAAGCCCCACAGCATTTATGTATCTATCCATAATTCATTAAATTATATCAATGCCTGTCTTCCTCTCTGAACTGTGTGTTTGTGGACAGGGAACATGTCGATGAACATACTGTGTTGTGTTACTCTCCCAAGTGCTTAGTAGAGTGCTCTGCGCGCAGAAAGTGCTCAGTAAATACGATCGCCGGATTGGTTGACCTTGGTCAAGTCACTCGACTTTTCGAGGCCTCAGTTTCCTTCTCTGTAAAATGGTTATTCAACACCTGTATTCCATTTCCTCTTAGACCGTGAGCCCCAAGAGGGTCAGGGGCGCTGTCCGATTATCCTATGTCTACCTCAGTGCTTAGAACATAGAAAGGGTTTAGCAAATATCACAATTGTTTTAGCTTGGAAACAGTCAGCTGTTCCCCTGTGATGGTCCGAGCAGAGTTCTCTCTGCCACAGCGGATCGGGTCCTGAGTCTGTACTCTACTCTCCGAAGCATTTAGTACAGTGCTGTGCCCACAGTAATTGCTCGGTAAATATGTTTTTTTTTAAAATCGTGTTTGTTAAGTGCTCGTATGTGCCAGACACTAATTTAAGCACTGGGGTAAGATGCAAGAAAATCAGGTTGGAGACAATCCCTGTCCCACATGGGGCTCACAGTCTTAATCCCCGTTTTACAGATGGGGTAACTGAGGTCCAGAGAAGTGAAGTGACTCGATCGTGGTCACACAGCAGACAAATGGCTGAGCTGGGATTAGAACCCAGATCCTTGGCTTCTAGGCCCCCGTTCTATCCACTAAGCCACGCTGCTTCAGAAGATTATGATTCACATGCAATAATGTCTGCAGGGCAAGTATTTCCTTGATGACTGATTGATTGATGACCCTAACCGATCTCTCGCCCGGCGTGCACTGGGGTGGTCAGAGGGTATATGACAGAGTCCCAGGTCAGCCCTTGAGGGCCTGTAGCTCCTAGAGTTCCCGAGCAGGCCCCGATATTCCAGCTTTCGTCAGAGAGGCCCGTGCTAGGGTGGAGATGCACGTGACTGCCGCTTCTGGAGCTACGGCAGGAGCTGGATGTCAGCCCCGGGGCAGGGACGCCGGCCTGGGCTCAGACAATTAAGCCTTCTGCAGTCCCGTGGATAGTGGTCCCGGTCTTCCCAGGTCTCCTGGGATCGGGGAACGCCAAAGAGGAAAACAAGGTTGAGGCCGGGCTTTAGAGCGGCTGGCTGGCTCCCTGCGCCCAGAAAGCCCCTGTTCTCTTACACCACAGCTAGGTTTGGTAGAACCTCTGAACTCCTCCTCCAGGAGGTCTTCCCCGACTTAAGCCCTCATTTCCTCTTTTCCCATTCCCGTCCGTGTTTCCCTGATTGGCTCCCTTAATTCACTCTTCCCTCAGCTCCACAGCACTAATGTAATAATAATGATGGTATTTGTTAAGCGCTTACTACGTGCCAGGCACTGTTCTAACCGTAGTTTATTTATGGTAATGTCTCTCTCCCCCTCTAGACTGTAAGCTCTTAGCGGGCAGGGAATGCCTCGGTTTAATGTTGTATTGTACTCTCCCGAGCGCTTAGTACAGTGTTCCACACAAAGTGCTCAAAAAATCCAATTGATTGATTGGTGGAAGGGCGTGACTCGATTTGAGTGGCTGGAGGGGGAGGCTTTGATGAAGGTGTGGTTATCCTAAGATCTCCGAGTTATCCCTTCCTCATCTCCGTCCTTTCCAGGCTTCTACGACCTGAGCGATGGGGGCTCCGCCTCGCTGTCCACCTCTTGCGCTTCCGTCTCCAGCGAGTCCATCTCCTCCTGGTCCGGCGGCCTGCGGCCCGGCGGGCGGCCCCCCAGCCCGGCCAGGCTCGGCCTGCTCGATTACCGGCCCAAGTCCGCCGACGGAACCACGGTCCGGGCCGCCCCCCTCCAGCAGCGGGGGGTCTACGTGCCCGAGGGGGGCTGGGGCAGAGCCGGCCTGGATCCACCCCGGGAGGCCGGGGGCAGGCCCAAGCCCAGACCCGTTTCCACAGGTAACCGACTCCCGCCCTGAAGGTGTAACTCGGGTAGATCCGGTCTAAATGGGAAACTTATAAGGAAAGGCCATCCTGCACGGGAAAGGAGGATTTTTGAGGTTTCCAAGGAAAACTCAAATAAGATAAAAAGATAAAAAGCTCATGATCAGAAGCAGGTTTAAATTTCCACAGTCCTGGATTCTTCTGGGGTTGTTTTCATTTTTAGGACTCGCATGCAATAATGTCTGAAGGGCAAGTGTTTCCTAGACAATACACTCCCTTTTGGATAAAGGGGTTTTTACCCACCCGTTACACCCTCGGGTTCTAGTCTCAAGTTAAACCTGGGCCTCCCGCAATCATGGGGGGATCTGGGGGCTCTGGCCTCAGTGAGAAGTCAGGAACCCCCTTTAGGAGGGACTGGTTTGGAAGCCGGTGATCCACAGAAACACCAAATCTAGAGGGCGGGGAGCAGAAAAATCCCGTGAGAATAGGTATGAGCATCACGGCAGCCAAACCTATTAGCTCACTTCTCCATCGTTTGGCTCCATTCTGTTGACGGTGGGGGGAGACGCGAGAAGTTTGTCAGAGACGTGGGAAGTTTGTCACCCAAACATGCTCCACTGTCTGAGCTGACCTGGCTCATCGAATCCTGGCTCTGCCACTTGTCAGCTGGGTGACTGTGGGCAAGTCACTTCACTTCTCTGGGCCTCAGTTCCCTCATCTGTAAAATGGGGATTAAGACTGTGAGCCTCACGTGGGACAACCTGATTACCCTGTATTTACCCCAGCGCTTAGAACAGTGCTCGACACGTAGTAAACGCTTAACAAATACCAACATTATTATCTGGTCCAAATTTGCAAAGTAAAACAAATCCACTCTGCTGATGCAAAGTTTACAAATTGAACAATTTAAGAACTGGATTTTTTTACTTTAATCCCAATTTTAAAAGATGAATCTGAGAGAGAGAAATTGGCTGTAATCTGATAAATCCTTAAAACCCCGACCCCAGTGATGTGGAGAATGAGCCTCTTTGGCTTGGGGCTCACAGTAATTCAAACACTACGTTGGCTCCAGGTTTGAAAAATACTTAGTTCAGCCCAGGTACTTGGAAGAAAATGGTACCTCAGCCTGTGTCACAGAGCAGGATCATTCTGGCCCTGGCCCAGTGTGAAGTTTAGAGTGTAAATATGCTCCAGGGAGAGCAGAAGCAAAGTGGTTTACACCACGTAGATGCTCAATAAATACGACTGAATAAACGAAATGGGGTTAACATATCCTGCGGGCCAGCCTAATGATAGTGATTGCTGGTATTTCTTAAGTACTTACAGTGTGCTACTATTAATTACTGTATTTGTTAAGTCTTTACTATGTGCCAGGCACTGTACTATGTTCTGGGGGAGAGGCAAGCAAATCAGGTTGGACACAGGCCCTGGCCCGTGAGGGACTCCCAGCATCAATCCCCATTTTACAGATGAGGTAACTGAGGCCCAGAGAATAATAACAATAATAATGTTGGTATTTGTTAAGGGCTTACTATGTGCGGAGCACTGTTCTAAGCACTGGGGTAGACACGGGGGAATCAGGTTGCCCCACGTGGGGCTCAGTTTTAATCCCCATTTTACAGATGAGGTAACTGAGGCACAGAGAAGGGAAATGCCTGGCCCAAGGCCCCAGAGCAGAGAAGCGACAGCCAAAATTAGAACCCAGCTCCTTCTGGCAGGCGGGGTCGTAGTAAATCAGCGAGTTAAGAACGGGGTGAGGTGAGGGAGTATCTTAAAGCCCATGGTAAGTTTTCCCTGTTTAATACGGAGAGGTTAGGCAACTACTGGAAGTTCCGGAGGAGTAGAGAGATGTGGCCTGAACTTTTTTTTTGAGAAAAATAATCAGGGCAGCTGAGTGAAGTAGGGACCAGAGAGGGGAGAAGCTGGAAGCAGAAAGATCAGCGAGGAGGCTGCTATAGTAGTCGAGTATAGTATATAAGTGCCTGGACCATGTTTCTCCGCTCTTCAAGCATCTCCAGTGGACTCCCATTTACCTCTGCAGCAAACAGACAGTGAGCCCCATGTGGGACAGGGACTGTGTCCATCCTAATTAATTTCTATCTACCCCGGGGCTTAGAACGGTGTTGGTCACACAGTAAACACTTCCAACTATACCACAAAAAAGACCAGATCTTTTTACCATCGGGCTTAAAGCACTCTATCTCCTCATTGTCTTCTACCTTACCTTGCTGTTTTCCTACTAAAGCCCAGTCCAAGCACTTTGCTCCTCGAGCTCCAACCTAACTAGCTCTACCTCCATCTCCTCCATCTCGCTACTGACTCGATGCCCCCATCCTTTTTCTGGCTTGGTTCTCCCTCCCGCTTGATATCCAACAGGCCGTCACTCTCCCCACCTTCAAAACCTTTCCCCACTGAACTCTCATTTCCCCAGCTTCCTCCCCTTTCGGTGTCGCCATGAGTCTTGATATTCAACCCAGCCACAGCCCCACAGTAGTTACGTACAGATCCATAATTTATATTAAGGTCTGCTTCCCTCTCTAGACTGTAAGCTCCCTGTGGTCGGCGAACTCGCCTACCAACTCTGTTGCATCGTATTCTTCCCAGCGCTTAATGCAGTGGTCGGCACCCAGTAAGCGCTCAGTAAATACCACTGACTGGTTGATTGACTGGACCATCACGGTAGCAGTTTGAATGGAAAGGAAGGGGAAGATTCTAGAGAAGTTGGGAAGGTCGAACCACCGGGATTTGGTGACGGATTGAAAATGCGGGTTGAATGCGAGAGATGAGTCGAGGATAATGCCGAGGTTTGGGCTTGTGAGACAGGGAGGCTAGTGATGCTGTCTATCGTGATGAGAAAGTCAGGGAGAAGGCAGAGGTTAGGTGGAAAGATAAGGAGTTCTGTTTTGGACACGTTAAATCTGAGGTGGCTTCGGAATACGGAGAAATGTCCTGAAGGCAGGAGGAAATGTGTGACCGCAGAGAAGAAGAGAGGTTGGAACTGGAGAGGTAGATATGGGAATCATCTGCCTAGAATTAGTAGTTTCACCTGAAGAACTCAATGAGTTCAATCCTCTGTCCTTGGAAAGTATAGTCGGAAAATAGTAGGGGATCCAGAAGTAAGCCTTGAGTGGCTTCTAGGGTGGGAGGCAGAGGAGGGGGTGAAAAGAGACTGAGAAGGAACAAGCCAGAGAAATAGAACAGGACAGGACAGCATGGTATAGTGGATAGAGCACTGGCCTGGGAGTCAGAAGGTCATGGGTTCTAATCCCAGCGCCACCACTCATCTGCTGTGTGACCTTGGGCAAGTCATTTTCACTTCTCTGTGCCTCAAATGTCTCATCTGTAAAATGGGGATTGAGACTGTGAACTCGCATGGGACAGGGACTGTGTCCATCGTGATTTACTTGTATCCACCCCAGTACAGACTATGTGTCTGGCACATAGTAAATGCTTCACAAATACCATCATCATCATCATTATTATTATTATTCTTATCAACTAGGAGAATACAGTGTCAGCAAGGTTAGATAATGTTTCCAGGAGAGGGGGTGGTCAAAGGCAGCTGAGAGACAAGATGAATCAGGATGGAGTGGAGGTCACTGGATTTGGCAAGGAGATTAATAGTGACTTTAGGGAGGGCAGTTTCATTATGGGGCTTTTTGGTGGGAGGGAGTGAGGGTGAGGAAGCCAAATTGGAAGGGATCAAGGAGAGCGAGTGGAGGCGGCGGGCGTAAGCAATTCATTTGAAAAGTCTGTAGAGGAATGGTAGGAGGAAGATGGGATGATAACTGGCGGGAGCCATGGAGTCAAAGGAGGGATTTTTTATGACAGGGGATGCACTGGCATGTTTGAAAACAGCGAGGAAGAGTCCACTGGAGAAGGACTGGTTGAAGAAGGTGATGAGGGAGGGAAGGTGGGAGGTGGCAAATGTTTAATAAGGTGGGAAGGAATGAGGTCCAAGCCACAAGTGGAGGAGGGAAAGCTCCTTTTGAGGTAACTCCTGGGAAAGATGAGAGTTGGAAAAGGTGCAGGAAGAAAGTGGGTCTGGAGAGATGCAGAGGATTGGGAAGATTTCCCCTGGTGCTTTCAATTTCATCTGAAAAATAGTTGGCAAGGTTATGAGGGCTAAGAGAATGGGGAGGGTGAGGAATAATGGAGCTTAAGAAGGGAGTTGAAATCTGCAACAGCTGTCATGGGCAATGGGCAATAGGAGTCGATTAGAAATAGAGAAATACCATTGTCTGGCAGAGGAGAAGGCAGAGTTAAAGTGGATGAGGATGTTTGAGATGGACAGATTCAGGCTGGTGTCTGAATTTCCACCGAGAGCACTCCACAACTGAAGCACAAGAGAAGCAGCGTGGCCTAGTGGAAAGAGCTCAAGCCTCGGAGGACCTCGGTTCTGATCCAGGTTCCGCCACTTGCCTGCCGTGTCACCTTGGATAAGCAGATGCCTCGGTTTCCTGAAGTGTAAAATCAATCCTATGTATCGAGTGCTTACTGTGTGCAGAGCTTTGTGCTAAGCACTTGGGAGAGTGCACTGTAACAGACGCATTCCCTGCCTACAATAACTGATTTCCCTCCTACTTAGACTGTGACCCCCATGCGGGACAGGGACTGTGTCCAACCTAATCAACTTGTACCTATCCCAGCGCTTAGAACAGTGTTTGATGCATAGAAAGCTCTTAAATACCAGAGGGGAAAAAACATAAAAGAGCAGAGGAAACGTACCCCGGAAGAGATCCGGGGCTGCGGGTTGGGAGTCTGAATTGAACGGAAGGATAGGGGAGTGAGGGAGTCGAGTAAATCGATCATATTTATTGAGCGCTTACTGTGTACTGGGCACTGTGCTAAGCGCTCGGGAGAGTACACCACAATAGAGACGGTAGATACATTCCCCGCCCACTCGAGCTTGAAGTCTAGAGGGGGAGACCGACATTAATATAAATAAATTATGGATAAGTACATAAAAGTGTTGGGAAGCTGAAGGAGGGGTGAATAAAGGGAGCAAATCAAGGTGATTCAGAAGAGAGTGGGAAAAGAGGAAATGAGGGCTTAGGTCTCTTGGAGTTCAGAGGTTCTACCAAACCTAGCCATGGTCTAAGAGAACAGTGGCTTTCTGGGCTGTGGAGACCAGCCGTTCTAAAGCCTGGCCTCAACCTTGTTTTCCACTTTGGCATTCCCCATTCCCAGGTGACCTGGGAAGACCGGGACCCCTATCCGCGGGACCGCAGAAGGCATCGACGCCCGAGCTGAGGCCCTCATCCCTGCTCGGCCCCGGGGCTGACGTCCAGTTCCTGCCCGTGGACCCCAAGTACCGGAGCGACCTGGTGTCCAGGAGCGGCAGTGACGTGTACCTGTACCCCAGCCCCTTGCACGCCGTGGCCCTGCAGAGCCCCCTGTTCTCTCTGGCGGGGGGCCTCTCACCTCTCAGGCCCCCCGCGTCTGGGGCTGCAGCTCCCGGAATCGTCGGGGTCGAGCCGGGGGTGGCAGGGGGCTATATCGATAAGCTGCTCCGGCTGAACCGGTGCCAGGGCAACCTCTCGGGGGGAGCTGGGCCGAGGGGCTCGATCCAGGGGCAGCTCTCCACTCCCACCTCCAGAGGGGCTGGGCTGAGAACGGGGTCTGGCTCCCAGCTCCAGAGGCGGGTCCTCTGCTCCCCAGAAAGGAGTGGAGCAGGAGGACGAGGGCAGAGGGAAGCACAGTCCCGCGTGGACCTCGAACGACCAACCCCGCCGCCGGCCACAGAGTCGGTGGCCACCAAGCCCCGCCCCGCCGGCCAGCTGGCCGCCAGCGACTCCCCTCTCGCGGCCCCGGTGGGAGCGGGCGCGGCGTTGGCCCGCCGAGAGGTGGGCAGGGGGAGACCTGGGCGGTGTCCAGAGGGGTTAGTTCCCGAGCAGTTTCTCCGGCGGCGGGAGACCCACTCCCTGAGGCCAGCCCCTGTCCCTCCTGAGGTAAAGACTTTGAAGATCAAGAGGAGAAACAGCGAGAAGGTGCAGAGACTGTTGCCAGGGAGAATGCTGGGCACTTCTTGGGCCGGCCTCAGGCTGAGGTTGGAGGACGCTCCGTCCCCCGGAGCCCACGGGGGCCGGGGACTGGTTAGGAGACCCACGTTCTCGGGGGAGGGGCCGGCCCGGTCCTGCTCGGAGTCCAGCTTGTACCGGGCGCCGCTCAGCCCGCCCCCGGCCCCGCCGTCCCCGCCGAAGCTCGACGGGGCCCCGACCCGCTCCTCTTTCCGTCCGGCCGTGGCCGCGCCCGGCGCGGCCGTCCCCAGGGGCCCCGCCAAGAAGAAGCAGCGCAGGTGGGAGTCCAGCGTGGAGATCTCCGCCCGGACCCCCTCGGCCGGCCACGGGCCGCCCCCGGGCCGGAGGAGAGCCGGGGCCCTGCGTCCGGCCGGCCTGCGGGCCCGCTCGGGGTGCCCCCGCCGCGGCCCCCCAGCCGGAAGCCAGTCGGACCAGTCCGAATACTCGGCCGAATGCGCCTCCCTCTTCCACTCCACGCTCGCGGAGACCAGCGAGGAGGAGGATGCCAGCGACTGCACGGCCAATCGCTTCGGGGACAGCGAGTCCAGCGACGGAGACGCGGCCCGCCTCAGCAGGAGCAGTCCGGCCCTCCACGCCCGGGGGACCGGGGGCGAGCCGGCGTGGCCCAGATCCAGGATGCCTGCACCTCCGGGCCCCCGGGTCTGCCGCATCAAAGCCTCCAAGGCCCTGAAGAAAAAGATCCGGAGGTTCCAGCCTGCCGCTCTGAAGGTTATGACCACCGTGTAAGGGCCCCAGTCCAGCAGCTGCTCAACAAAAGCTCCGGGGATGAACTGGAAACGACCTCATATGGACACAAAGGGCCTTTTCCTTTGCTAATGACTGTATGAAGAACAATGCTTCTAATGTCTTTCCCCCTTTCTGCCCATTTATTATGCAAAAATAGAGTCACAGAGTGGTGCCTTGCTAATAGGACTTTATCTCCAGAAGTCACTGTTTAGAAAGGCCCTCCTCCACAAAGCCCCTGACCAGCAGGAGTTAAAGGTGGACTTGGAAGTATCCTCTTGAGCTGGATGCTTTTCCCTCTTTGGTGATTTCCCCACTCATCCCCCCTTCCACCTAGACTAGCTTCCCCTTTAGCAGCTGTTGTTCTCTGTTCTCTCTGCCCCGTACCCCCGGGCTGTCTGCTTCCCAGGACTGGTACTATCCTGTCTTTCTTGCCTCCGTGACAATTCCCCGAACGTCCCGGATGTTCCGAGCACCAGGAGATTTGCCCCGATTGAGCCCTGGACCCCGCTTCTGGATGCCGCCTTTTCTACCGGATGCTGAGCCGCCTCCCGAAACAGCTTGCCGAGGCGGGTGACACGCCTCTCGTGTGGCGGAGAGCGACGACCTTGTTTGGGCTTCCAAATCGGGGGTTCAAAAATATAACTGCTGGGGTCAAGCGCTCCCTGTGTCCCCGTGTGCAATCTGTTCCGATCAGCCGAAGTCGCCTGGGTGGCAAATCAGCGCAACATCCTCGTTTTGGCATGTTTCCTGCCCGTCTATCGAACGGCCCTTCAACCTCTGCCTCTTAGGGACAGTGAGAGTGGAGTTACTAAATGCTAGGGTTGCTCACTGGCAGATCCATTCGATCAAACCTCGACTCAGTCGTATTTACTGAGCGTTTACTGCGTGCTGATCACTTTACTAAGTACTTGGGTGAGGACAATAGAATAATAAACAGACATTGGTTGACCACATGGAGCTTACAGTCTAGAGGGGAAAACACACATTAGTATAAAAGAATAACTTACAGATACGTACGTGGGGCCGGGACGGCGGATGAATAAAGGGAACAAGGCAGAAGGGAGTGGGATAGGGGGAAACTCCTTCTGCAAGGGTCATTTTCATCCTTGTTTTACACCCAGCGAGGTGAAAAGCGGCCCCGAGAGAAGCAGGTGGCTGAGGCCCAGGTCTTGCTCTGCTCAGGGGAGGACACTCGTGCACTAAGACATCGCTTTCCACTGAAGCTCTCTGCTCTCCTGTCCCCAAGACTAGATATGCATGTGGTGATTAGTCAGTAGGGGATGCAGCTCTGGGTGTTTAACACTGTCGACAAAGCACTTTGCATACCCAGTGGAATCAGGAAGGATTTTTAAATGCAAGGCCTGAAAAAAAGAGGTTTCCTTCTTGGATAAGGTTCCATGAGAATGTAAATATTTGCCTTTCTGGGTGGGCTTTGAAGATAGCCTCCCGTAGATGGCCCACCTTGCAGGGCCGGGGGGGCCCGCTTGCAGAGTACATGACTTTGCAATGTGGGAAAGAGAGGAATTCCAACATATCCGGGAAGCATCACACATTCTAGAACGAGTGAATGAGGCTGGGGTAGATAAGGATCAGACACTAGTGATGGGGGCCAAAAGCCCCCACCCGCACCCCACCTTTTAACAACGTGGCTTAGTGGAAAGAGCATGGGCTTGGACGCCAGAAGATGTGGGTTCTAATCCAGGCTCCGCCATCTATCAGCTGTGTGACCTTGGGCAAGCCACTTGATTCCTCTGTGTCTCAGTTTTCTCATCTGTAAGATGGGGATTAAGACCGTGAGCCCCACATGGGACGACCTGATGATCTTATTTCCACCCCAGTTCTTAGAACAGTGCTTGGCACACAGTAAATGCTCATCTAGTGCCATAATTATTGTTATTCTCTGGGCCTCAGTTACCTCATCTGTAAAATGGGGAGTAAGACGGTGAGCCCCCTCTGAGACAGAGACTGTATCCAATCCGATTTGTGTATCCACACCAGTGCTTAGTATAGAGCCTGGAACACAGCAAGTGTTTAACAAATACCGTTATCATTGTTACTATTATTTTTATCTTGTCAAGGACCTCAATCCCTAGGTTCTAGCTGCCCCAGATGGCACCAAAAATCAGCTCAAGACCGGTCTGTAGCTGATGTCAGAGGGGATGAGAAAGAAGCCCCCTGGGCCCTGAGGCCACAACCTTTGGCAGTAGGTGGTCCTGCTCAGGTGGTTCATGGGTCTGAGCTGTTGTGGGGTGGAGGGACGCCTCCGTTTCTCTAACCTCGGGCTCTTGACAGCCGCCTGGATGGCTTCTCCCACGTTTGACCGGCACAAAATCAGGGAGCAGTGTGGCCTAGTGTGGCCTGGGAATGAGAAGGACGTTGGATCTAATCCCGGCTCCACCATATGTCTGCTGTGTGATTTTGGGCAAGTCACTTCACTTCCCTGGGCCTTAGTTACCTCATCTGTAAAATGAGGATAAAAGCGTGAGCCCTACGTGGGAGAGGGAACAACGCTTAATAACAATAATAATAATTATGGTATTTTTTAAGTGCTTACTCTGTGTCAGGCAATCGGGTTGGAAACAGTGCCTGTCCCGTGTGGGGCTCACAGTCTCAATCCCCATTTTACAGATGAGGTAACCGAGGCTCAGAAGAGTGAAGAGACTTGCCTAAGGTCACACAGCAGGCAAGCTAGAGTGAGGATTAGAACCCATGACCTTCTGACTCTCAGGCCTGTGCTCTAACTACTAGCCCACACTGCTCCCCAAATGCTGTAAACTTTAATATGTACTGATAGCTCGTTGTGTGCAAAAGATCTACAAACTCTGTTATATTGTACTCTACCAAGCTCTTAACACAGTGCTCTGCAAACGGTAAGTGCTCAATAAATAATGATTGAGTGATGGCTTCTACCAGTAATAACAATTGTATTTGTTAAGCACTAATTAGGGTGCCACACATGATGCTAAGGGCTGGAGTAGGTGAGATAATCAGGCCAGACACAATCCTTGTTGCTCATGAGTCTCAGAGTCGGGCAGGGGCTGAGTGGAAGGAATACAAGCATTAAATCCCCATTTTAAAGATGAAGAACTGACTTGCCCAAGGCCACACAGCAGACAAATAGCAAAGTCAGGATTAGAACCCCTGTCTCTTGACTCCCAGGCCTGTGTTCTCTGCCTTGGGCCCCGTGACACAAACCTTCGTTCGTTCAATCCTATTCATTGAGCTCATACTGTGTGCAAAATACTGTACTAAGCGCTTGGGAGAGTACGACACATGAATAAACAGTCACATTTCCTGCCCACAACGAGCTTACAGTCTAGAGGACGAGCTCACACTGTACAGCACTTGGGAAGCTGTCTGGGCTAGTGGACAGAGCACGGGCCTGAGAGTCAGAAGGACCTGCGTTCTAATCTCAGTTCCGCCACTTGCCTACTGAGGGACCTCGGGCAAGTCACTTCGCTTCTCTGTAACTCAGTTGATTTGTGTCCAGATCTCAGGAGTTACACGACATGCAACTAGCCTGGGCAAGCAACCGTTCCCCAAAGTCGGAGGCAAGAATGGCCAGCAGAGTGGATGGCTAATGCTCGCTGGGTCTGGCCCCAGGCAGAAAATTCTTGGGAAAGACTATTTCACCCGAGCTACCAAACCACATTACCAACGAGCGGCAGGCTGGCGCAGGAAAGCCTGCTTGTGCTAAGCAAGACAAAGTTATTGTTATTTTCAGAGGCTCACAGAGGCACCTGGCCTCACTGTCTCTTCCTGGAAAGGGAATAGTAATAATAATAATGTTGGTATTTGTTAAGCGCTTACTATGTGCAGAGCACTGTTCTAAGCGCTGGGGTAGACACAGAGGAATCGGGTTGTCCCACGTGGGGCTCACAGTCATAATCCCCATTTTACAGATGAGGTAACTGAGGCACAGAGAAGTTAAGTGACTCGGCCACAGTCACACAGCTGACAAGTGGCAGAGCCGGGATTTGAACTCATGCCCTCAGACTCCAAAGCCCATGCTCTTTCCACTAGCGGGGAGGTAAGGACCAATTAGAGCCCATCATTACTTTGAGGTGGAAACAATTAAAACCACTTAGAACCTGTACAGATAGATGTGCCAAGGTGGTGTCCTTGAGGGATTCAGAGGGGTTTTTTTTGCATATTCCACCTCAAGGGGCAGTTAAGGTGATGGAGGAAGCCTGGTGGGGAAGAGAAAGAGAAGAGAAAGCGAGACAGTCATGGGATGAATCTGTCACCATGATCAAACACACGGGGATGTTCAATCAGTCAAGAGTATTTATTGAGCGCTTACCTGGTGCAGAGCACTGTACTAAGAACGTGGGAGAGTACAACAGTTGATAGACATATTCTTTGCCCACAAGGAACTTACAGTCTAAGGGGGTGACAGACATTAAAATAAATTTTGGATTTGTATACAAGTACTGTGAGGGTGAGGTTAAGAGCACAAATCCATGTGTATGGGTGATGCAGAAGAGAGTACGGAAAATGAGGGCTTAGCTTGGACGAGACTTGATTTTAATTCTCGGGGGTTGATGTTGGGGGAAAGAATGAAAACACATGTACATCACATCAGAACAGGAAGTGCTTTAAAGAGGCTTCGGATGTGATCTTTCTAGGAAGCAAAGCAGCGTGGCCTAGTGGAAAGTGCATGGGGCTGGGAGTCAGAGGAGCTGGGTTCTAATCCTGGCTTCATTCAGCAAGCGCTCAATAAATAGCATTGATTTATCTGAACAAGAGGGAGGGAATATGCCGTGTGCTTCTCCCGATGTTGCAGGATAAGTTGCTGTGTTCCGTGTAACTTTTGAGGGAAAAAACAAAACAAAACATGTGAGCCACCAGTAAAATCCTTGGGAATCCTCGTGAACAACCAAACTATTGTTCCAGAAATTGAGGAAATCTGTTCCTCCTTAACTTTTCGAAGCCGCGGGGGGAAACCTCCTACCCAGGGCCTCTGGAGGGGTTGAGACGCACATGAAGCAGTCATAGGTAAGAAGGAGCTGAATAGCTTCAACGCAGTCACACCAGCACAATTTTCTCTTTCCAACTCCATCTCTCTGACAGCTATTACTTGTTCGAGTTTTGGAGGGTCTAGTTTGGATTTTTAAATGAAACACGCCTTTTGTTTCTTCACTCTTATTTTTGTCTTGATGTCTGGCAACTGTCAAAGCATCTGCCAGCAGCCCAGTAGCTCTCTGCGGGGGACCGTTCTACGCTCAGAATTAGAACAGGAGCTTTTGTGCATGGCAACTATGTCTGCTCTGGGCCTTTTCCCCCTTTTCATTCCAGTTTCCCCAGGGAATGGCCTCCACAGATTAATTTTAGAAAATAAATGTCAACAAATACCATCGGGGGACTGACGGATTGAAGGTTGGCTTGAAAACAGAGTCACTCGCAGCTGTAAGAAAGGGTGGTGTTTCTAATCATGACAGAACTGGCGGGAGGAATATCTCTCCCCTTCTTAAAAAGCTACCGGCCTTTAAACCAAGGTTCATCTTTGACCTGTGAACACACGTGCACCACATCCTCTCCATCCAAACTCCTGCCACGTTAATACAATCACTCATCGTATCCCGCCGAGATGGCTGCATCCAGTCTCCTTGCTCCCAACCTCCTGTCGCTCCCCACGCCAGTCCGTATTTCACTCCACTGCCCGGATTATCTTTGCACAGAAATGTTCAGGACATGTCAGTCCCACCGCCCCGCAAAAAACACCAAACAGCAAAAAACCCTCCAGTGGTTGCCACCCACCTCCCTGTCTGACAAAAATTGCTCACTACTGGCTTTAAAGCAGTGCATCATCCTGTCCCCTCCTACCTCACCTAGCTTCTCTCCTTCTACAACCCAGCCCACATAGTTGGCTCCCCTAGTGCTAACCTTCTCACTGTTCCCCGATCTCATCTGTCTCGCAGCCGTTCCCTCACCCACGTCCTGCCTCTGGCCTGGAACACCCTCCCTCCTCAAATCTGACAATTACACTCCCCCATCCCCAAAGCCTTATTGAAGGCACATCCCCTCCAAGAGGCCTTCCCAGATTAAGCCCCACTTTTCCTCATCTCCCACTCCCTTCTGAGTCACCCTGACTTACTCCCTTTGCTCTTCCCCTCTCCCAGCCCCACAGCACTTACGTATATATCTGTCCTTTTATTTATTTGTCCTGATGTCTGTCTCCCCCTCTCTTGACTGTGAGCTCGTTGTGGGCAGGGAACGTCACAGTTTATTGTTGTATTGTACTTTCCCAAGCACCTAATACAGTGGCCTGCACACGGTAAGCGCTTAACAAATACAACTGAAGGAATCATGTTTCTCTTATGCTTTGGCATCAATTATTCCAACGTATTTGCTGAGCACTTACTGTGTTGGTGTCTAGAGGTAAAAAGTTGAATACACTCTCTGGGAAGAATAATAATAATGATAGTATTTATTAAGCGCTTGCTATGTGTCAAGCACTGTTCTAAGCGCTGGGTAGCTACAAGGTAATGTTAGCATTTGTTAAGCGCTTACTATGTGCAGAGCACTGTTCTAAGCGCTGGGGTAGACGCAGGGTATCAGGTTGTCCCACGTGGGGCTCACAGTCTTAATCCCCATTTTACAGATGAGGGAACTGAAGCACAGGGAAGTTAAGTGACTTGCCCATAGTCACACAGCTGACAAGTGGCAGAGCTGGGATTTGAACCCATGACCTCTGACTCCAAAGCCCATGCTCTTTCCACTGAGCCACGCTGCTTCTTATTCAGGTTATCCCACATGGGACTCACAGTCTTAATCCCCATTTTGCAGATGAGGTAACTGAGGCACAGTGAAGTGACTTGCCCAAAGTCACACAGCTGATAAGTGGCGGAGCTGGGATCAGAAGCCACGACCTCTGACTCCCACTAAACCACGCTGCCTGTCCTGATTTGAAGTCATCAGATGCTTCAGTTCTGAAGAATTTTAGATGGTAGGTTTTTTTGTGGGCAGGGAATGTGTCTGTTATAGCATTGTGCTGTTCTCTCACAAGCACTGCTCTTCACAAGGTTAGCACTCAATATATACTATTGAATGAAATATGTCTGTTACCCTTTCCATGCAAGGCTGAGGGGGGCCCGGGGCCCAGATGGAAGGGAAAAGGCCAAGCAACCTGGCTTAGGGCCAGTAGCTGGGGGTTTTGGGGGTCTTTTTTTTTTTTTTTAATGGAACCTAAGTTCTTACTATGTGCCAATCACTGTTCAAAGGCTGGGATAGATTCAAGATAATTAAGTTGGACATGGTAGTTGCTCAACGTAGTGTTACATAAGAGGCTTTCAGCATATCACTCTACACATAGTCCTCTCCAAGTGCTCTGCACGCAGTGATAATCATGTTTAAGTGCTTATTGTGTGCTAAGCACTGTACTGAGCACAGGGGTAGATCCAAGATAATCAGGTTGGACACAGTCCCTGCCCCATGTGGTGCTCATAATCTAAGTAGGAGGGAGTAGGAATGAATCCGCATTTTACAGGTGAGGTAACTGAGAAGTTAAGCCAATTGCCCAAGGTCGCACGGCAGGCAAGTGGCAGAGCGGGGATTAGAACCCAGGTCCTCTAATTCCCCGGCCCGAGCACTTTCTACTGGGTGATGCTGCTTCCCACTAAGCCATGCTGCTTTCCAGTGATCAAACAGAAGGAGAGAGAACCGAAATGGAAACCAAACTTGAGGAGAAAATGAAGCGGCCAAAGCCTTTGCGGATTCGTAGGATTGCAAGACCCAAAGAAACAGCAGACAGATCCAAGTACGGAACAATAATTATAATGCTGGCATCAATAATGTCCTTACCATGCGCTGCATTCAACTCTGAGGTAGATTCAAGATAGGCCAAACACAGTCCCTGTCTCAAATAGTGCTCCCAGTCTAAGGGGAAGGAAGACCTAGTGCTGTATCCCCATTATACAGATGAGGAAACTGCGGTGAGTAGTTAGGTGACTCCCCCAAGGTCTCTCAGCAAGTAAGCGAAGGAATCAGGATTAGAACCCAAGTCATCTGACTTCCCGATCCTTGCTCCTTCCACTGAACCTCGCTCCGGGAGATTCCTGATGAAAACTCAAATATCCTCTTAGAAATTAAAACACAGCACAGCTTCAGAGCAAGAAACATACAGGGTTTTCTCTGGGGTCTCAGATATTTGTTGGCAAAGAACTGAACCATGGCTCTACCTTGTCCCTTGCCGGTGATTGCTGATGCATTAAGGCACTCTGAAGGAAAGAAGGAAAGCTTCCCTGGGTGTTTTTAATCATTAACTACCTCACAAAGGGCAGCTTTTGAACCAGGGACGAAGGGCGAAACATATTTGCAATTTAAAGGAAGATGTTAATTAGCGGGAAGGCAATGAAAAAGATCAAAGAACTAGAAAATGTCCAATTACCTAATTTGGTTTTTTTTAATTCTTAGGGACAGCAGCTCCTAACCGAGAGAGTGGGGCTTATGTTAAACATCTGAAAAAATCACTCTTCTTTCCCCTCTAATCTCATGGCAGACAACATGCAAAATCATAGGTGCCATCAGCAAAGTGAACTTGGGTTAGATGGGTGGAGCTTCAGTTAGACCTGGAGTGGATCCCGGGAGCAGAAGTTGATCATAAATATGAATATCGCGGATCACTCCCTCATAGTGCCCCGAGAGGTATTTCCCAACTCCTTCCCTCTCTTGTGCCAAAGAAATGGAGCAGAATCGTCTCTTTGAAATCCTGCCCTGGTTGATTCCCGACAGAGACCAAGGTATGAAAAAGCTCAGTGGAGTTGTCCCCTGGGTTTGAAGATGACACTTCTGATGATGAGATTTTTATCAGTGTGGGTAGGCAGGTGTAACTGACAAGAGCAATTTGAAATGATGATTTCTTCTCCACATAATAATAATAATTATTATTATTATGGTTCTTGTTAAGCACTTACTATGTGCCAAGCACTGTCCTAAGCGCCGAGCGTGGCTCAGTGGAAAGAGCCTGGGCTTGGGAGTCAGAGGTCATGGGTTAGAATTCCGGCTCCGCCTCTTGTCAGCTGTCACTTAACTTCTCTGTGCCTCAGTTACCTCATCTGTAAAATGGGGATTAACTGTGAGCCTCACGTGGGACAACCTGATTACCCTGTGTCTACCCCAGTGCTTAGAACAGTGCTCTGCACATAGAAAGCGCTTAACAAATACCAACATTATTATTACAAGTTAATCAGGTTGGACACAGTCCCAGTCCCAAATGGGGCTCGTTTTAGAGACGAGGTAACTGAGGCCCAGAGAAGGGAAGTGACTTGCCCAAGGCCGCAGAGCAGACATGTGGCGGAACGGGAATTAGAACCCAGATGCTTCAGACTTCCAGGCTGGTGTTCTACCCACTAAGCCATGCTGGTTCATAGTCCAGTAAGGATCATTTCTTGACCCACTGTTTTATCTGTTACCCACTGTGCCTTGGGCTGTTTTCACGTCTCTCGGTGTCGCTATCTTTTGCTTCTAGACCATCCCCCTTTGTCTGATGGCTACATGCCAGGCTGACATGTCATCGGAGGTTCTCCTCCGGTGAGCCTTTAGCGCAATTCTTTTATTTCAGTTGCACAGTAGAATAGCTGCTTGGGTGTCCCCATTCATTTCCTACAACCTGTCCAGCCAAGGTGTGATGAGAACGTTACTTTGACACTGGTGGCCAGACTGAGTCTTTGAAAGCAATGTGGTCAAATGCTTAGAGCACTGGCCTGGGAGTCAGGAGGACCTGGGGTCTAATCCTGCCTCCGACATTTATCTGCTGAGTAACCCTGGGCAAGTAACTCTTCTCTGTGCCTTGATTTCCTCATCTGTAAAATGGGGATTGAGACTGTGAGCCCCTTATGGGACATGGGCAGTGACCAAGCTGCTTAGCTTGTATCTTGCCCCGGTGAATAGTAGTGTCCAGCACATAGTGAGCACTTAACTTTTTTTAAAAAAAAAGTGTGGAGGGAGATGATATTGGTGGAATTTATAGTAAATCCAGGTCTCACAGTCATGAAGAGCCCAGTTTTCATATCATGACCTGTCACCATTCTCCCCATCTTCAAAGCCTTACTAAAACCCCACCTGCTCCAGGAAGACCTCCCTGAATTCCCCATTTCCCCACCCTATCCATTCTCCCTTAGGTTGTCTTCCTGTTACCTCCGAACTTGAGTCCGTACCCTTTAAGCACTAGAAAACTCACACCACGCCCAGCACCGCAGCACTTAAGCATATATCCTCATAATCTGCTACTATCCCCTATCTGTCTCCTCTTGTCTCATTCTGTCGAGGTGTTTCCGACACTGACACATCTCTCCCAGAACGCCCCACATCCATCCGCAACCGTTCTGGTTGTGGATCCACAGACTTTTCCTGGTTAAAATAGGGAAGTGGTTTACTATTGCCTCCTTCCGCGCAGTCAACTTGAGTGTCCCCCGGCACAGGGGAGTTTTGACTTGTGACAGATTGTCTTCCACTCACTAGCCATTGCCCAAGCTAGGAAATGGACTGGATAGGCCTCTGCTCGACTCTCCCTCCCAATTGTGGGTACTAGTAGAATACAGGAAACTCTTCAGATGTCATCCTGAGAGGGGCTCCCCATCTGTAATTTATTTTAACGTCTGTCTCTCTGACTTGAATAAAAGTTCTCTGAGGGTAGGGATTGTGCCTACTAGAGAAGCAGAACGGTTTAGTGGAAAGTGCCTGGGAGTCAGAGGACGTGGGTTCTAATCCCGGCTCCGCCGCTCCCCTGCTGTGTGACCCTGGGCAAGCCACTTCTCTGAGCCTCAGTTACCTCATCTGCAGAATGAGGACTAAGACTGTGAGCCCCATGGTGGACAACCTGATTACCTTGTATCTACCCCAGCGCTTAAGACAGTGCTTGGCACATGGTAAGCACTTTACAAATATTATCATTATTACTGTTGATGAAGTCTGTTGTACTGTACTCTTCCAAGGGCTTAGTAAAGTGCTTTGCACAGAATAAATGCTCAATAAACAGAGTGGCCTAGTGGATAGAGCCCAGCCTGTGATGCTGGGATGCTGACACTGACCCTGGGCTCTGTGGAGGAGTTGTGGAGTCTAACTTCAGTCTTCTTCCAACTCATTATCAAGCAATAATAATAACAGCAATAATGATATTTGTTAAGTAGTCACAATAGCTCTCTGTGGGTAGGGAATGTGTCTGTTTATTGCTGTATTGTTCGCTCCCAACTGCTAAATACAGTGCTCTGCGAGGGAAGTGCTCAATAAATACCACTGAATGAGGAGTGCATTCTGAGAGCACAGCGCCGTACTAAACAGTGGCCAAGAATACACAGGAGGGAATTAGACATGGCCGCTGTCCCTTGGGGGGCTCATAATCTAAGACTGTAAGTAGGACGGAGAGACTGGAGAAAGATGCATCAAGAGTGAGAAACATGAAAAGACAACACAGACGAATACATGAAATAGCCTCAGAGTTTCGATTGGGCCGGAAGAATCCAAGGGCCCACGCCAGCAGCTTTTTTCCTCAGTCCAGCACACACAGAGCAGGCTGGGAGTGGGGACCTTAGTGGTAGGTGAGAAGATATCATTTATTGGATATGCAATCTTACTGCTGTGGGGCTGAGAGTGGGGCGACTATCAAATGCTCAAAGTTCACAGATACAAGTGCATAAATGACACAGAAGGGAGAGTAAACTGGAGAAAAGAGGGCTTTAACTGGGGAAGGCCTCCCGGAGGAGATGTGAGACCTTCCTAAGGCTTTAAAGCTGGGCAGAGTGGTGGTCTGTTGTATATGGAGAGGGAAGGAGTTCCAGACTAGGGGGAGGATGTGGGAAAGATGATATTGGGGTACAGTCACTAAGCTGGTGCTAGAGAAGCAAAGCGTGTAGGTTGGTCCATAGTAGGAGATCAGAGAGGTGAGGCAGGAGAGGGCGAACTAAGTGAGTGCTTTAAATCTGTCAGCCTTATTTCACACACGTCTCTCCACTCTTCAGAACCCTCAATGGCTGCTCTTTTATCTCCTCATGAAAGAAAATCTCTTTACCATTGGCTCCAAGGCTCACGCTCTTCATTACTCCTGAGAACATCTTTTAACATCTACCCATTCTTCACTCTTCCGTCCATGTCTCTCACTCCTCCTGCCTCCTCTAACCCTAACTCTCACCCTACCCCACCATACCATGCTATAAAACCTGCTTAAACCCCCACCTCCTCTGACAAGCCTTCTCTACTTAGCTCCCAATACCCCAAGTTCTATCAGGTCCTCTACCACCTTCTGCACTTGCCTATTTATTTATACTCATCCTCAGCACTTGTGAATATATGTGGGCAGGGAATATGTCTGTTTACTGTTGTATTGTACTCTCCAAGAGCTTAGTACTGTGCTCTGCACACAGTAAGTGCTCACTAATATGACTGAATGAATATATTCATTTGTATATTCAATTAGTTGATATTTCTTCCCCTTTTATGCATTCCACTCTCTATGTTGCTCTTCCTTCTCTCCCACTGTTTGTAAATTTTGAATGTCTTTGTTATGTATCAGATGATGAGCACCTTATAGACAGGGAAGACTTGGCCTAGTGAGAACCAGTGTGACTTAGAGGGAAAAACATGTGCCTAGGAATCAGAGGACCTGGGTTTTGATCCCAGCTCTGCCTAATTCAATAGTATTTATTGAGCGCTTACTATGGGCAGAGCACTGTACTAAGCGCTAGGAACGTACGATTCGGCAACAGATAGAGACAATCCCTGTCCAATGACGGGCTCACAAGTCTATGCTTTTGAAGCCTGTCTACTGGTTTGGTTTTGTTGTCTGTCTCCCCCTTCTAGACTGTGAGCCCGTTGTTGGGTAGGGACCGTCTCTATCAGTTGCCAAATTGTACTTTCCAAGCGCTTACTACAGTGCTCTGCACACAGTAAGCGTTCAATAAATACAACTGAATGATTGAATAATGCTTTCCGCATAGCCTTGGACAAGTCACTTAACTTGGCTGTGCCTCCATTACCTCATCTGTAAAATGAGGATTAAATTCTCCTCCCTCCCTTTGAGGCTGTGAGCCTCACGAGGGACAGAGATCGCATCCAACCTGAGTAGCTTAATCTAACCCAGAGCTTAGAACAGGCTCTTAACAAATGCCATTAAAAAAAATCAGTGGGTATAATAATAATAAAATAATAATAATACCATACTAAGCTCTTGGAAAAGTACAGTACAAGAGAGTTGATAGGCAGGATGTCTGCCCACAAGGAGTTTACATCATCATTACAGACTAGAGGGGAATATCTTTGCTTCCGCTCTTCCTTCCCAAAGAGGAGTTCAATAAGTATCATCCCTGCTGCTGCTCCTTCCATCACTGCTGCTATTAGTACAACTCCTCCTCCAGGAGCCACTTGGATCGTCGGCATTCTGACAGCCTCCAACTTCTGTCAGATCCTGCTCCTCATGGTTCCTGGCACTCTCCTCTCTCCCATCTCAAAGCTTTCTTTCCAGGACCCTAGGCAGGCTGGCCAGTTTATTTAAATGATGATAATTATAATAATTATAATAATAATGGCATTTGTTGAGGTCTTAACATGTGCCAGGCACTATATTAAGTGCTGGGAGAGATACAAGATAATTGGATCAGACACAGACCCTGTCCTATGTGGGACTCACAGACTATTAACAGTAGTGGAATAATCTTTTAACTTAATTACTTTACTCCCCAAATCATGAAATCCCAGAGGTGGACCCCCCCCCCCGGGGGGGGGGGGGGGTGGTGGTGGTGGCTCACAGCTTCCCTAAAAAGGTTCTACAAAAGGGAGAGGTGGTAAATTGCTCTACAAAATCAATGAGATCTCAGTGGATCCACAAATGAAAAAATCCCTCGGCCGCTCCCAGGACTGAATTCGTGTTGTCTGTGAGAGCAGTAACCACAAAGTGTAAGAGGCCAACATATTAATATTTTGGCCCTGCATCTGCCTCCATCCAGGTCAATGGCTCTGTGTTGAACTCAAGTTTTCCTGACAAAGAAGTAACAAAGCCTATCTCCTCCCCGAGGAAGGTGGGGTGAGTGAGGGCAATAATAAAATACAAGAGGAAAAAGGAAATACTGTGGCCCATGAAGAGGCAAAATAGGAGGAGAGTCTCAGAGAAAGGAGAAGCAACCCACCCGGCTCTGCTTACTTCCCACCGAGGGCATTTAAGGAGTAAAATTCCATTCAAAAGGAAACAATCCCCTAGGAACTTCTCCTCACCAAGAGCTGTTTGGATAGGAATGGGCCTCATCAGTCTGTCTGTCCTAGATGAATTTTTGTCCAGTCATTCATTCAGTCATATTTATTGAGCTCTTATTGAATGCAGAGCATTATACTAAGCGCCTGGAAAGTAAAATTAGCCACAAATAGAGACGATCCCTACCCAACAATGGGCTCACAGTCTAGAAGGGGGGAGACAGACATCAAAACAAGTAGACGGGCATCAATAGCATCAATATAAATAGAATTAGATATATACACATCATTAATAAATGGAATGATAAGTATGTACATATATACACAGGTGCTGCGGGGAGGGGGGTAGAGCAGAGGGAAAGGAGTCGGGGCGACGGGGAGAGGAGGAGGAGCAGAGGAGAAGGGGACGCTTAATCTGGGAGGAAAAGGAACTGGGCTTGGGGCTGCATTAAAGAGTTTCCTCTGTCATTCTTACACATGGATGATGGACTGGAAATTACACTTATTCCAATTACCCCACTTTTATATGTTTTCATGCCAGTCTCCCCAGTTAGAGTGTAAATTCCTTGTGAGCAGCAAACTCGCTTTATGCCTCTATTGTACTTTCCCAAGTGCTTAGAACAGTGCACTGCACCCAGTGAGCATTCAAAACCTTTATCACTATTATTAATAGTAATGATGCTATTTCATCCCGACTCTGCCCCTTGTCAGCTGTGTGACTGTGGGCAAGTCACTTCACTTCTCTGTGCCTCAGTTCCCTCATCTGTAAAATGGGGATGAAGACTGTGAGCCTCACGTGGGACAACCTCATTCCCCTGTCTCTCCCCCAGCGCTTAGAACAGTGCTCTGCATGTAGTAAGCACTTAACAAATACCAACATTATTATTATTATTCATTCAATGGTATTGATTAAGTGCTTATTGGGTGCAAAGCACTACACTAGAGCGCCTAGGAGACTACAATACAACAGACGGTCCTTGCTCATAATGAGCCCACAGTCCAGAGGGGGAAGACAGACATCAACATACACAAATATCTGTTACTTAGTATGCGCTAAGCACTGCACTAAGCTCTAGGGGAGATTCAAAGTAGACAGTCTCACATGGGGCTTCCAGTAGGAGGGAGAACAGGTACTGAATTCTCATTTGTTATTCTTTTCACTTCTACTACCGCCAGTTTTCTGCACTGTATCGTTTGCAGTCAAATAGAAAATTAGTCTACAGCTCTGTGGACATTCAACTTGGTATGGAACTTGATGACTACTGTCATGATCTGTCCATCTGGCAAAAACCTTGCCTTTCTTTTTCGTTCTATTTTCTACTCTTACCTCCTTTACTTACCTAAAGTGTCCAGCCTACATTAATCAACGGCGTTTCCTTAATTCTTTCTGTTTACAGGCTATCGTACAAAGGCCTTGGGAGAGCAGAATACAACCGAGTTCCCTTCCCACGATGAGCTTACAGTCTAGAGAAGGAGACAGACCTTAATATAAAAATGGAATTACGGATACATATGTAAATTCTGTGGGGCTGGTGAATAAAAGGTGAAAATCCAGATGCAAGGGCGAGAAAAGATGAAATGAGTGCTTAGTCAGGGAAGGCCTCTTGGAGGACGTGTGCTTTTAATAAGGGTTGAAGGTGGGGAGGGTGACGGTCTGTCGGATATGAAGAGGAAGCATGTTCCAGCCTAGAGATGGGAAGTAAATGGGAGGTTGGAGGCGAGAGAGAAGAGATCGAGGTACAGTAAGTAGGTTGGCATTAGAGGACTGAAGTGTGCGGCTGGTTGGCGGTAGGAAATCAGGGAGGTGAGGGAGAAGGGGGCAAGGTGATTGAGTGCTTTAAAGTTGATCCATAGCAGTGGACCGGCCCCGGAAAAGCATTCAGAATCATATATGGGACTCAAGAACACAAGGGTTTCAATGTAACCACTTCTGAACCACTTTTGATGATGCTTATAGTCTGTTGAGCTGGAAATGTTTCACTGTAGTTATCTTTCCTATGTGAAAATGATACTTCCGTGAGACTCCTTTCACCCAACTGATACTCTTCCACCTCGTGTTTTCTTAGGGCGCTGCTTCGTTTGTTCTCTTCAGAAACTGACTCTGTTTTCCAGCTTAGCCTCTCGGTGTCCGGATCTCTGGCAAGCCTCCGTTCAATGAGAAGGACACTTTCCCCACTGCTGAATCACCTTTTGAAGTCTGCTTCAGCTTACCTCTAAGTCAGAGGACTCGGATCTAAACCTGCCCCTGCCACTTGCCTGCTGTGTGACCTTGAGCAAGTCATTTCACTTCTTTGTGCTTCAGTTTCCTCATCTTTAAAATGGGGATTCAGTACCGCAAACTGTGAACACCACGTGGGACAGGGACTATGTAGTATCTGATGAACTTGTATCTACCCTAGCATTTAAAATGGCACTTGATAATATATATATAATATATGCTTAATATATTATACATATATATATAAAATATATGCTTAAAGTACCTTAGTTATTATCATTATTAAGAACTTTAGAGTTCAGGTCTCAGGCCTCATCGCTGGTCAGTAATGGCATCTATTGAGTGCTTACTATGTGCAGAGCACTGGACTAAGCACTTGGGAGAGTACGATACAGCAGATTTTGCTGGCAGTTTCATCCTCCGTTTGATTTGTGTGGCGTTCATGATACTAGGGAAAACTGCTCAAGGCAATGGTGTCACTTATACAGGTCTCACAGCTATGTAATGGGTTGGACACCACCAAAGCTCTGTAAATACACTAAAGCCCCCTGGAGCCTAGATCCCAAAATTCTATGTACCGGAGATTTGATAGATTTACATTCTTTCCAAACTTCACAGAGAAAGGCAGGGCGGAGAGATGTTAAATAACAGTTAGGATTGGAAAAAGAGCTCCCTCAATCTCTAACAAAGGT
Organism: Ornithorhynchus anatinus; assembly: GCF_004115215.2. NCBI lineage: Eukaryota > Metazoa > Chordata > Mammalia > Monotremata > Ornithorhynchidae > Ornithorhynchus > Ornithorhynchus anatinus. Next base: position 12,592,519 of record NC_041748.1, on the reverse strand, counting down.
TCCACCCATCTTACTTATTCTCTTGGCCTATACAAAAGAAGTTCAATCCTGGTTCTGCTTCATTTGTTGCAAGAGTTCAGAAAGGTGCTCGTCTGACATGAGGCAACCCATCCTCGGTAAGGATTTTGGAGTGGAGAGCCTGGCTTTTTCTTGGAGGAAACAATGTCAGTGGTTTTGCCTTCCAAGGTATTTGGAGGTCCATCTGCTTAATGCTCTATGCGGGAAACAGACTTGCCAAGATCTAAGCCGACAGGAGGGCCGTACGGAAAATCAAAGAAAGACTCCTTCCGTAATTTGGGACTTCTCAGAGATGGCAGCTTCTGTGTGTATTGTTGGTTTCCCCCCTTCCCCAAAAGGCAAGCCCGTGCAGGTCCATTTTGCGAATGAGAGAATGGGCCAGACTCAACTGCAACCTAGCCATTTTGGGTGACGTCATCCACCCTTTCCCCCTAAGCCACCAAGAATTAACGCGGCAACCAGAAACATGCTGCTGACCAAACTCTTTTTTTTTTTCCTTCTGGGATTTCAGAATGACTAATGGATTTCCCAAAAGAAAGATCTAATTATCAGAAATATTTGCGGGATCTTTAAGCTCCCGATATCTGTCTTCTCTGAGGTTTCATCCCTTAAGGGCAGGAGCTTCATCTATAAATTATGTTTTTGCTCTGTTTTGGAAAACCCACAGTGCTCCAAATAGCACACATGGGGAGTCTAAAAGTGCAACAATGTTGCAATCACCCGATCAAACCGTGGTATATATTGGGCACTTACTGTGAGTGGAGCAGTGTATTAAAACCTAGGGTGAGTAGGCTACACAGAGTGGGTTGGCATGCTCCCTGCCCCCAAGGGTTTTGGAAGGGTAGGGTGTTCAGAGGTTCAAACAGATGCAAAATTGGCACCCTTAACCAGGGAACCAGATGAGACAGACTTTCTGCAAGCTGGAGTTAAGATCTGGTCACCCAAAATGCTGGGTCTTTGAACTCTCCCCTGTCCCATTTCAATACCAACAGTAGAAGTTCTCTTCCCTTAAAGATAGACGCTTCTGGCGATCGATGGATCTTATTAACTGAGCACTGACTCAGGACACTGTACTGAGTGCTTAGGAGAGTAGAACACAATGTAACAGAGGCATTCCCTGCTAACGAGCTTACAGTCTATGGGTGAGGGGGAGACAGATATCAACATAAATGAATTAATTACGGATATGTACTTAAGTGTTGGGTTGGGTCGGGGGTGGTGAATAAAGGGAGATGCGGAAGGGAGTAAGAAAAGAGGAAAAGGAGAGCTTAGTCAGGGAAGGCCTCTTGGAGGAGGAGGAGCCCACGAAAGAGACTGAGAATGAGCGGCCAGAGAGATAGGAGGAGAACCAAGAGAGGACAGTGTCAGTGAAATCTAGGCAGGTCTGGTGGAGCATCAATGATATGACAAGATATTCCACTCGGGTGATGATGACGATGGTATTTGTTGAGCGCTTACTATGTGCTAGGCACTGCACTAAGCACTGGGGTGGATAGAAGCAGATAGAGTCGGACACAGTCCTTGTTCCACACGGGCTCACAGTTTTTATTCCCATTTTACAAGTGAGGTAACTGAGGCACAGAGAAGTGACGCGACTCACCTAAGGTCAAACAGCGGACAAGTGGCAGAGCTAGAATTAGAACCTCCAGGCCCGTCCTCTATCCACTACGCCATGCAGCTTCTCAGTTTAGATGGTTCCATCCTTTCACCCTAAAGACCTCTGGCAGGAAACAGTAGTCTCCCCTATGAGCCAGGATAATAATAATTAATAATAATGATAATTATAGTACTTGTTAAGCGCTTACTATGATGGAGGGAGAACAAACTGCCACAGCAGAGATCACAGCTTAGCCACCGTCCTGGCATCACCTCTGCGTTCGTTCCTATTATGATACATTTTTCCCCTCCTGAACTTCTTACATTTCCTCTGCCTACTTTGATCCTTGGTGACTTTGACATCTATGCTGATGAACTACTTTATGCGCCAGCTCTCTGCTTCCTTTCATTTCTCTTGCTTCACCACAATCAATTCCATGTACTGAGCTCCTACTATATGTGGAGCTGCAGACTAAGCATTGGGAAGAGTGCAATAGAATCAGTAGCTATGACCCCTACCCTCAAGGAGTTTAAAATCTAGCAAGGGAAACAGACGTAAGAATAAGTAATAGAGTACATAAGTACGGGAATGCTACGAAAGAGAGAGATCGATGGGAGAAATGAGAAAAAGCACATCAAATCACATTGTTCTTCACACTGAGCGCTCAAGACAACTGACTAAACAATGTCTTCTATGACCTCACCAATTCTGACATCATTATGTGACTGCTAGCTTCCAGTCTGCCCCCTCACCCATTCCCTATACTATACTAGACTCTGGAATATGTAAGCTGTTTTCTTTACTGGTATTTAAGTGCTTATTATGTGCCAGGCACGGTACTAAACGCTGGGGTGGTCGAAAGTAAATCGGGTTGGACAGAGTTCCTGTCTCACATAGTACTCACGGTTTTAATCTCCATTTTACAGATGAGATAACTGAGGCCCAGAGAGGTTAAGTGACTTGCCCAAGGTCACACAATAGCCAAGTGGTGGAGCCGACATTAGAACGCAGGTCCTCTGATTGCCAGGCCGCTTCTCGTTCCCCTAGGCCACGTTACTTGTCTTTGAGCAGGGACCATGTCTACCAGCTCTGTTATACTGTACTCTCCCAAGGGCTTAATACAGTGCTCCGCACACAGTTAGTGCTCAATAAATGATTGATTAGTTCTTACAATCTGCATCCTCTGATTCCCACTCAGAAGCGGCGTGGCTCAGTGGAAAGAGCACTGGCTTGGGATTCAGAGGTCATGGGTTCGAATCCCGGCTCTGCCACTTGTCCACTGTGTGACTGTGGGCAAGTCACTTCCCTTCTCTGGGCCTCAGTGACCTCAACTACAAAATGGGGATGAAGGTTGTGAGCCTCACGTGGGACAACCTGATTACCCTGTATCTATCCCAGCGCTTAGAACAGTGCTCTGCACATAGTAAGCGCTTAACAAAATACACTCTACCTATCCCAGGTTAACAACTTTCCTGATCTCTTGGCAAGTCCTCGCATCCTTTGATGGATACCCTCTCCACCTGTCACGCAAATTCGTGAAGCGTTCCATATTTTTCTGTTAATGAGATGTACATCCCCTTGATTCTATTTATCACGTTAATGTCTTGTTTTTGTTTTGTTCTGTTTTGCTGTGCTGTCTCCTCCGATTAATAATAATAATAATAATAATAATGTTGGTATTTGTTAAGCGCTTACTATGTGCCGAGCACTGTTCTAAGCGCTGGGGTAGTCACAGGGGAATCAGGTTGTCCCACGTGGGGCTCACAGTCTTAATCCCCATTTTACAGATGAGGTCACTGAGGCACAGAGAAGTTAAGTAACTTGCCCAAAGTCACACAGCTGACAAGTGGCCGAGCCGGGATTCGAACCCATGAACTCTGACTCCAAAGCCTCTTTCTGACTCTTTCTGACTCTTTCCACTGAGCCACGCTGATTAAACTGTGAACCCATCACTGAGCAGGGACTGCCTCTATCTGTTGTTGAATTGTACATTCCAAGAGCTTAGTACACTGCTCTGTACATACTAAGTGCTCAATATGTACTACTGGATGAATGAACTCCCTTGCTTTTCATCCCTCACTTCTGAGCTTCCAACCCCGAGAGCACTGAGTCACCGCCACGGTCCACTTGTATTTATCGAGGACTTACTGTGTGCAGAACACTATACTGAGTGTTTGAGAGAGTATAATACAACAACAGACATCTTCCCTGCCCACAGTGAGCTCAGTCTAAAGGACTAAAGTGCTTACGATGTACCAAGTACTGTTCTAAATACTGAAGTAGATACAAGTCAATTAGGTTGGACATAGTCTCTGTCCCTCATGGGGCTCTCACTTTTAATCCCCCTTTTACAGATGAGGTAGCTGAGGCCCAGAGAAGTGACTTGCCCAAGGTCCCACTGCAGACATGAGGTGGAGCCAGGATTAGAACCCATGTCCTTCTGCCTCCCAGGCCCGAGATGCGCCGGGCAGCCTTCCGTCACTACCGATTCACTCCATCCTGCTGGAACTCAGCTGTCTCTGTCACTTGACAAATCCTCTAGTCTTCCCTCATCGACTTCCATATCCACAACTCTCACGATCCTTTAACGCTCTCGTGAAACCCCGACACGCGCACCCTAATTCCTGATCACCTAAGTCAACTATTTCACTGGAGAAGTTGAAACTGTTCCCACCGACCTGCATGGGTAACAAGATTGGCCCACTAGGTAACCATGACTCAAGAGATGCCACATAATCATCATAGTTCATGGCAGATCTTCTTTATTACTGTGCCCTGCCTGCCAGGGTGTGCCAACCCGGTTTAATTGAGTAGATGCACACCTTTGCAGCACACACTTGAGAAATCTCAACTCCCATATGCTTCCCAAATTCCATCCCTTAGTTGCCAGCCCATCAGAAGTCCTGCAAGATAGGCAAGTTCTTCATTCCCTGAGATGATGCTCTGCCAGAAAAGGAAATTCCTCCTTTTGATGACAATATGAGGGAATGCTTTTTTGGAGAGATTGTTGCGTTGCAACTGATGTGTGAGAATCTTGAAAACAAGTTTCTCCTTGAGCAGTTCCAGAGATGACCAGATCGTCCACAATGGACTGACGCTGGTTCAGCACAGCTATCTGGCTGCTATTAGTCTGCAGGGAGCGTGTCAGGTGCCCAGTGGCCCCCTGGACCACTGGAAGGAGAAATCAAAGTCCCCCCATCACCTCCTAACTGCTCCCTTCTGCTTCCCAAATGGGTTTTTATGAGTAGCATTTGTTCACCGCTTACTTTGTGTAAAACACTGGTCTAAGCATTGGGATAGATACAAGTTTTCAGGTCCTAATCCCCATTTTACAGATGAGGGAACGCAGGCACAAGGAAGTTAAGTGGCCTACCCAGGGTCGAACATCAGACAAGTAGTGGAGCCCGAATTAGAACTTCTGACTTGCAGGGCCATGCTCTATCCACTGTCTAATGAATACTAATTGTCTGTCTAATTGTCTAATGGACACTGCTACTCAAGAGGAGGTCTTGGGCCTGCTCTCTAAATTCACTCCCTTCAACTCCACACCTGGCTTTATCAATTCATCCTTCGATAGTAATTATTAAGTCCTGGCTGAGTACGGATCGCTGTACTTGGGAGAGAACAACAGCATCAATAGTCATGGGCCCTGCCCTACCATAAGAGGTAGCAAAGATTGAAATCATTTACAGAAAAGAAGAAGGAGGAAATGGCCCGAGGCAGTGCTTAGGTAATAGGTATCTATTATGTTATAGATACCTAAGATCTTAGGTATATAAGTGGTACCGCAGATTATGAGTTCACAAGTTCTCAGGTAGAGCGGGCCTACTGAAGTGGAAGATCCCCTCGGGCAGGGAGCGTGTCAGTTTATTGTTATATAGTACTCTCCTAAGCGCCCAGTACAGAGCTCTGCACGCATTAAGCACTCAATAAATACGACTGAATGAATGAAAGTTCAGAGGGAAGGTGAGAGCGGATGGAATTTCCAGGGTACTTTTAAGATAGAGCCTATGGGAATTCAAGGGGAGTTTTTCCTCTGCAAGGGGAAAGGGTGATGGTGGGAGAGTTGATAGTCCACTGAGTAGTTTAGCTTGAGAAGAGAGAATAGTGCGAGCCGGGGTGTAGTGGGATAGGAGAGTGAGCGGATAACTAAAAAGGAGAGAGTCGAGTGAGTGCTTTAAAACGAATGGTTAGGAGTTTGTTTGATGCCTAGAGGAAGTGGTAATTATTAGAGGCTATTAGAGAAATTGGGAGGTTTGTACAGAATGATGCTTTGGAAGGATAATCGGGGCAGCCTAGTGGCTAGGGAATCTTTCCTCCTAAAACTAGTTGCCCAACTGTCCTCCCCTCCCTCCCTGCTCTCCACAACTTTTCATTCTCTACAGATTCCTTACAGATTCAAAACACTTTCTACAATCTCACTCCTCCCTTCAGGTGCCATTCTATATCCCCACTCCCATTCCTACCCAAACACCCTGGAAGTATTGTCTAAACTCACTGCCTCACATTCCTCTCTTCCAACTCTCTTCTGGACCCGATATAATCAGTTAATCAACCAACTAACCAACCAATCGATAGTACTTGTTGAGCTCTTTCTGGGTGCACTTTAGCTGGGGAGAGAACAATAGAATTTCTACTCACGAACCCAGCTCTCAAGTAGCTTAAAATCCAATAGAGAAGACAGGTACTACAATAAATCACAAGGAGGAGAAAGCAATGAAATATAAAGACGTATACGCTACTGGCAGGTGTGAGTATCCAAAACACTTGGGTGATGTGGAAGTCCTGAAATGGAAGTAGGAGGAAAAGTAGGCAGGGCGATGCAAGCTTAATCAGGGAAGGCCTCCAGGAGGAGATATGATCTGCAAGATCATGGTGGGCAGGGAATGAGCCTGTCACCTCTCTTGCCTTGCACTCCTCAAGTACTGCTCTGTATGCAGTAAGCACTCAATAAATATAATTGATATGATTTTATAAGTGTTATGACAATGGGGAGAGAAGTAGAGGTGAAAGGGGAGGGAGTTCCCCCCACTCTCTGCTCCTCCCGCTTCCCCTCCCCTTAGCACTGTGCTCATTTGTGTATATTATTTATTACGCTATTTTGTTTATGAGGTGTACATCCCCTTGATTCTATTTTATCTTGATGATGTTGTCTTGTTTTTGTTTTGTTCTCTTCTGCTTTGCTGTCTGTCTCCCCCGTTTAGACTGTGAGCCTGTCAATGGGCAAAGATTGTCTCTATCTGTTGCCAAACTGTCCATTCCAAGCAGTTAGTACAGTGCTCTGCACATAGTAAGTGCTCAATAAATACTACCGAATGAATGAAAAAGGGGGGGGGGGTGAACCTGAGGAGTGTTTCCCGCCTCCTATCAAGAGTAGTCTCCTTATAATCAACCAACATGGACTTTTATCTGCCCTAATCCTCCTGACCTCTCATCTAGCCTTGACATTTTGGATCATTCTTTTCCTCAATCACATTTCTTGAGTGCTTATTGTTTGAAGAGCTCTCTACTAAGTCCTTGGGAGAGTACAGTATAAGTCAGTAAGGCATATACCCTGGCCTCAGTAAGCTTACTGTCTAAAGTGGGAGACACATTAATATAAACTATGGATAAGTACAGAAGTGCCATGGGGCCGAGGGAGGGGTGAATAAATCCAAGTGCCAGGCTAACACATAGGGAATAAGAAAAGAGGAAATGAGACCTTAATTGGGGAAGGCCTTTTGGAGGAGAAGTGCTTTTAAATAAGCCTTTGAAATCTTTTAATAATGAGTGTCTGTCAGATATAAAAAGCAAGGGCATTCCAGGCCAGAGGGAGGACTCAGCTCAGGGGTCGGTGGTGAGATCAGGGGAATGTGAGCAGGCTGGTATTTAGAGGAGCAAAGGGTGCAGGTCGGTTGGGTTGCAGTAGGAAATCAGGCCTAGGTCTTGCAGTCCTTATTTGGTTCGCCTCTCAGACTGCTCCTTAATAATAGTGGCATTTGTTAAGAATTTCCTAGGTGCCAGACACTGTTGTAAGTCCTGATGTAGATACGAGGAGTTGGACACGGTCCCTGTACCACATGGGGCTCACAATCTTAAATGCCCATTTTATAGAGGTCACTGAGGCACAGAGAAGTGAAGTGAATTGTCCAAGGTCACATAACAGATACGTGGTGGAGCCAGAATTAGAATCCAGGTCCTTCCGACTCCCAGGCCCATGCCCTATCCACTAAGCCATGCTGATTCTCCCAGTTCTGTTCCCCGAATCCTCTCGTCCTGTAACTGACTGAATATATGGGTTGAAAGAGAGAGAGGAGCCGAGGCTAATGCCCAGGTTGGGCTTGTGATCCCGGAAGGATGGTGGTGCTGTCTACAAAGATGGGCAAGTTACAGGGAGGACAGGATTTGGGTGGGAAGATAAGGAATTCTGTTTGGTCCTGTTAAGTTTGAGATGTGATGGCCCGGAGGCAGGAAAAAATGTAAGACTGCAGAGGAGGAGAAAGAACACAGCTGGAGACGTAGATTTGGGAATCATCTCCATAGAGATGGGCCTTTGGAATGAATTCTTCAAGGGAGTGCTGATGGAGAACATAAGGGGACACAGACCTGAGTCTTGACTCTCAGTTAGGCAGTAGGAGGCAGAGAAGAAGCCCACGAAAGATTGAGAAGGAAGGGCAGAGAGAGGGGAGGAGAACCAGAGGAGGACAGTTCAGTGAAGCCAAGGTTGGAAAATGTTTCCGGGAGAAGAGGGCCGTTGACAGTGTTGAAGGCAGCTGAGAGGTTGAACAGGATTAGGATGAAGAAGAAATCATCTGATTGAACTAGAAGGAGATCACTGATGACCTTTGAGAGAGCAGTTTCTGTGGAGTGAAGATGATGGCAGCCAGATTGTAGGAAAACCAAGGAGAGAACTGGAGGAGAGGAAGGGGAAAGAGTGGATTTAGGCAACTCACTCACGGAGTTTGGAGAGGAATAAAAGGAGGAAGACGGGGATGTAGCAGGAGGGAACCATAAGGTCAAGGGAGGGTTTTTTAAGGATAGGGAAGACATGAGTGTGCTTGACAGTAGTGGGTGAAAAGCCACTGGAGAGTGAAGCGTGGAAGGTGGCAATCAGGAAGGAAAGAAGAGAGGGGGCAAATGCTTTGATAAAGTGTGAAAGGATGAGGTCCAAGGCAAAGGTAGAGTGCATGGATTTTGAGAGAGGCAGGGGATTTCTTGTTGAGATACTGCTGGGAAAGATGGGAAAGTTGAAAAGGGGCAGCAGGAGGGAGGGCCCCGAGAGGAGCAAGGGAGATTTTGTGGAGACCATGCCTGTTGGGGCAAGAGATGGGAGAGATGGGGGGAGGGGGGTGGGTGTTGGAGGAAGGAGGTGAATGAATGATACAACTGGCATGGGCATTGGGCTTGGGAGTCAATAAGGATGGAGAAACAAGGATGCTCGGTAGAGGAACGGACAGAGTTAAAGGATGACCTTGAAATGAACAAACTGGTCTGATAGCTGGATTTCTACCACAGAACTCTGTGGCTCATGCACATGAGCAAAAGAAATGGACTGTGGAGGTAATCCAGGGCTGAGGCTTAGTGCCGGCTTCGCCACTTGTCTACTGTGTGACCTTGGGCAAGTCACTTCACTTCTCTGGGCTTCAGTTACTTCAACTGTAAAATGGAGATTTAGACTTTAAGCCCTACGTGGGACAGGGACTGTGTCCAACTCTATCTGCTTGTATCCACCCCGGCGCTTAGTTTAGTGCCTGGCGTATAGTTAAGTGCTTAACCAATACCATCATTATCATTACAAGATCAGCTAAGGGAAAGGGTTGTGAGTGAATTGAGCTCAGCAGAGGGTGTGATGTTGAGGGAATCAATTTGGTTGCCAAGGGAAGGTAGTTTGGGTAGGAAGAATTAATGGAGCATGGTGACTTGAGAAAACTGGATGGGATCAAAAGATCAGAGGTCTCTAGAGGACAAATTTGTGGAAAGGGTTTGTGTTGGTGAGAAGGCGGGTGAGGAGACGGTGGTTGGATAGAGGGATTTCAGAGTTGGTGAGGGTACAGCGACTAGAGATGATGAGATTGAATGTGTGTCCGAGTTGGTGAGTGGGTGAGGTGGGATGGAGCAGGAGGTCAGTGAAGTTGAAGAGTGATAGAAAGTGGACATCGGAAGGGTCTTCAGGAACATCCACGTGAATATTAAAGTCCCTGAGGATCAATGTAGGGAGGGAGAAAGAGAGAAGGAATGTGAGAAAGGGATTCAAGGGGTTCAAAATGTCAGTGGTGGGGATCGCGGGGTGGAGTGGGTGGTAGGGGCAGACGCTACGGGCTTCAAAGGAAGGGTAAGGGAGGGATAAGAGAGATGGAATGGTGCAAAAGCGGCATTGAGGAGTGAGAAGGAAGCCTACTCTTCCCTCTCTCCCACTGAGTCTCGGGGAGTGGGAGAAGATGAGGCCCTAGAGGAAGAAGCAGGGGAGACATGATCATCTGAAGAGAGCCAGGTTTCACTGATGGTGAGGAGGAGCAGTGACTGGATCAGGAATAGATCAAGGATTGGAGGGAAGCTTTCCCACAGTGGAAAAGAATTCCACGGGCTGCACGCGGTTGAAGCTGGGGGAGGGAACGGTGGTGGGGAGGGTTTGGATGGGAGTGAGCCGATGGGGGTGGCCTAAGCAGAAGGGGATGAGTTAATAAATTCAAAACAAAAACGTCGGGGTTAAACCATTTCAACCGTTCAAGTACCAACTAGGTCTGCATCATTGCGTAGGACCAACATACGGGTTTGGACCCCCTTTCTGCCTGAAGATTTGACTCCGAGTATAGCAGAGTGAGTTCAATGCTTAGTGCAGTTCCCAGGGCTTAGTACAGTCCCTGGCACATAAGTGCTTAATACCATAAAAAAAAAAACAGTACTAAGCATCTTTGGATTATAAGCAACTGAGCAGGACAAGACCTTCCAAATTCGAGAAACTGATGAGGGTGACGGGAGAAGAGAAAGGGAGAAAGTAACCCCTGGGAAGCATTTAGCTCTAAGAATAAAAACTCCCTCTATCAGACAGCTAAGTGTTGTTTGAGCTGTGTGTGTGTTGGAAATTTGGGGGCTCACAGAAGATATCACTATTTCAGAAAAATTGCTTTCTCCCTGTCCAGCCCTCAGCTAGCCCAAGTCACTCCTCTCCTTCATCTGCCTGCCGTGTGACTGGAGGCAAGTCACTCGATTTCTCTGTGTCTCAGTTCACTCATCTGTAAAATGGGGATGAAGAGTGTGAACCCCATGTAGGACGGGGACTGTGTTCAACCCGATTTGCTGGTATCTACCCTGGCACGTAGTACAGTGCCTGGCTCATAGTAAGCACTTAAAACCATTATTATTGTTATTATGAGGGGTGGCACAGGGATGGGATAACAGGGATGGGGTGGGGGAGGAAGGACGGTGGCTGTGAATGAACGAATGAGGGGTTGGAAGGAAGGGTGGGGGCTGGGAAGGGAGGACAGGGATGGGCTGATTGAAGGGAGGATTGAGGAGCCAGTGGGTCCCGAGAAGTTTAAGGGTTACAGGTCAAGTTGTCAACAGCAGTAACTGCTCAATCTGGTAGTTCCGATTAAATTGCTGAATTGAATATCTTCCAGCCTGCAAATGTTTAGGAGTAAACAGAGGGCTGGGTTGTTGTGAGGGCAGGAAGCTGTTGATATGTAAAAATCCGGGTCTTTGTCACCAGGGTGTCAGACAGCCGCACTTGTTCTGTGTTTTCCCCTGTGAGTTCAGGGCAGGCTGAAAGGAGAGGATAAATGAAGGAATGGCTGCTGCTTGGCAGCAGCTCTGAAGCTAAATCTCTGTCCTGGTGGACAGCCGGTAGGCAGTGGTTCCAGTGTTCTATGTCCTGGACCAGCCGAGGGAGCTCGGCAGAGAGAGATCTCAGTATCCTCCGCTAACGCTCTGTCCTGGGTGTTGCTAGATTTCCTGGGCCTGCTGAAGCGAAGGGAGATTTCAGAGTCCGCCTTGAGGAACCCCCAAAGTACGTGTGTCCGTGGGTACTTAAAGCCAGGCGTGGAGGAACGAAACAGACGAGCTCCAGTAAAAGTATATCGGTATCTTTTAATGCAGAGAATAAACACAGCCCTTCCGGCAAAGCTCTACAACAAATCCCGAGGGTCTCCACTCTCTGGCCGGACAACAACGGGATAGTTAGCATGCGCGTACCCAGACGGGTCTTCAAATCCCTTCTCCTCTCTAATACGCGGCAGGTCCTTTGTGGAACCTCGGATCGGGTGTCCCCAGGTAAGCCGAGCACACTCCGGGCCGTCCGAGCCTCCCCTCTGGGCTGCAAGGAGCAGCAACTTACCCAGGTTCAAATGGGTCCCTTTACGGGGGCAGAGGGAGGCACGGATATGGAGTCTGGGCTTCCATATTCCACCGACCGACTGGAAGAGCATGCCTTATCGCTGCCATGTTTTGGAAAAGATTATCTGCCTGTAGCGCGTGACGTCGAGCTTTTTCCGCGTGGGCCCTAATCTACATATAAACGTTTAGAGGAAATGGCAGGCGGGGAAGGTTTTGGGAAATTGGGTAATATGTTTGGTTGCTGTCAAGTGCAACCTTGGGCCATTTCGACAAACTGTGGCCTTCTTCCCATCATATACAAGTCCTTTGTTCCATAGACTATTTCCCCATACTTAAATAAGAGCCCGTAACAATTCCCGGAAAGCACCCGATGGCAGGCCTCCCAAAATGGGGTCGGTTTGGTTCTTTCTGGTCTGGACACTGTGGGTGTATCTCATGCCAGTCTCACACCTCGGCAGCTCTCCGTCCCCGGTGACGTTCGGTGGTCCAGGCCAACTGAGGCTGCTCAACGGGGGAGAGCTCAATGTCCTCGGACAGCTCTCTGGCCGGAACCCATAATGGGTTTGGAGATTTTATAAGATGCCCAAAGGCCGGAAAGTCTTGTCCAGTTTCTCTTTAAAACAAGCTGATTCACAAGACTGCAGGAGAAGTGTAGAGAAGCAGCATGGCATAGTGGATAGAGCTCAGGCCCAGGAGTCAGAAAGAAATGGATTCTTAAACGCTTCTCTGCCAAGTGTCCCCTGTGTGACCTTGGGTGAGTCACTTCAATTCTGTGGGCCTCAGTTGTCTCATCTGTAAAATGAGGATTGAGGCTGGGAGCCCCAAGCCCCATCACCCTATTTATTTTGTCATCACCCTATTTATTTTGTTTAATGAGATGTACATCACCCTGATTCTATTTATTTGCCATTGTTTTTATGAGATGTTCTTCCCCTTGACTCTCTTTATTGCCATTGTTCTTGTCTGCCTGTCTCCGCCGATTAGACTGTAAGCCCATCGAAGGGCAGGGACCGTATCTGTTGCCGATTTGTACATTCCAAGCGCTTAGTATAGTGCTCTGCACATAGTAAGGGCTCAATAAATACTACTGAAAGAATGAAAAGTGGGACAGGGACTGTGTTCAACCCAATTTGCTTTAGTACAGTACAGTTTAGTACAGTACAGTTTAGTACAACCCAGCGTTTAGTACAGTGCCTGGCACATACCAAGCAAACAAACACGATAATTATTAGAGGCCAAATTTGGGCTCCATTCATGAACATTTTCAGTTCTCCCGGAATTTCAGTGCCAACCAGCTAGAGGATTCTAGGAGCGATGGGTGTGTCTTCTCCTTCTAGAATTTCATATATTTCCTTAGGGGGCATATTTGTGAGTTGCAGTGCTCCCCAGAACTCTGAGGTCTCTTCCCCTCTTGAAATGCCAGCTACCCCAGAACTGTGGCATTAAAACCCTATCTGCCACCTGCCAGAAGCTTTATTTACATAATATTTACCTCATTTCTGAATTAACATCTCAACTGGAACAACGCTCAGAGTTACACCCTTGGGTTTCTCCCTTCCTAGGGTAATGAACACTTCGTGCCTTGAGGTTGTGTAGCTAGGGAAATGCCGACTGGCTAATTGAGTCTTCCTGGAGATAGGGAATGTGAGGAGGAGGAGGCAAGGAGCCTTGCTTCCCTGAGCCATCCCAGTCAGGATTGCATATTCCCGGTGCTTTGTGTTGGAAGATATTTGATCGGCTTTACACGGGACAGTCTGGTTCTCAGCTGGTCTGCCCCTGTCCATGTGTCACCTGTTTTTATTTTCAAATCCATCTTCCTTCTGCTTTAGCTGCTGCCAATGTGTTCTGGGGCTTGAAGGGACACTCCTATTCACAGGAATGGAAAGAGCACGGACCTGGAAGTCAGAGGACCTGGGTTCTAACTCCGGCTCTGCCAACTGCTTGCTGTGTGACCTTGGGCAACTCACAACTTCTCTGGGTCTCAGTTTCCTCAACCATAAAATGGGGATTAGAAGTTCTCCCTCCTAGTTAGACTGTAAGCCCCACGCGGGACAGGGAATGGGTCCAAACTAACTTCGACCTACTTCAGCTCTTAGATCGGGGATTGATACACAGTAAGCACTTCAATATCATAAACACAAACAAACCACATCAGGGATATGGGAGGGGAGGTGGGGGGAGCTCCGGGGACTTCCCAAAGCAGGCTTCTATAGTTCAGGGGGCTCGGAAGATGTCTGGAAAATGGATCCAGGAAGCCTGGGTTTGGCGGATCCTTACAGCAGTCACAGACCAGTGGAGTGGAGGGGCAAATTTTTATCACGGTGACATGGCTGGAAAAAGAGAGAGACAAAGGCTACCATCAGACTCCAGAGGGTGGGGAGGGGACCCAGAGAAGCTGGGGACACGGGGGGCAGGGAGTGGAGGAAAGGAGGGAATAGAGGGATGAGTAAGGGTGGGAAAAGGGAGAACGGAGTCTGGAGACAGAGAATAAAAGGGCTGAGCAAGAGACACAGGGTCAAAGGAAAGGAAAGTCCCCTCTAAACTGTAAGCTTTTGCGAGCAGGGAATGTGTCTTTTATATTGTAATTCCCCAAGCTCTTAGTAAAGTGCTCTTCACATAGTAAAAGGCTCAATAAATTCATTCTGTAGTATTTACTGGGCGCTTACTATGTGCAGAGCACTGTACTTATGACTGATTGATTGAGGGATGGGGATAATCAAGTGGGACAGCGACTCTGTCCCACGTGGGGCTCACAACTTATTGGCGAAGGAGGATGGGTACTGAATCCCCATTTTACTGGTGCAGAAACTGAGGCCCAGAGAAATTAAGTGACTTGTCCGGGATCACACCATAGGGAAGCCAGAGAGTCGAGGTTACAACCCAGGTGCTTCGACTCCCAGGCCTGTGTTCTTTCCACTAACCCGGGCTTGCTTCTCGATCCAAGAATTCAGAGGAGGGTTTGGCTACAAGCACCCAAGGAAAGATGGGATGACAAAAACAGTCACAGAACGTGAGAAAACAAGGCCCACATAGCAAGCACTAACAACTGTGGCCTAGAAGAGAGGTTTGCATGTTTTTCCTTGCTCTGATGGGTTGGCCCCATGTGCGACGGCCGCAACCAACCGCCTGCTATTATGGTTTGCGGGTTTGCTGCCGTGCCTTCCATCTGCCCAGGCCTCCCTGCTTGGAAATCTACCAGGTGCTGCAAAAGCGATTCATAAACTATCAGTGGTATTTATTGAGTGCTTATTCAATCAGCCAGTCAATCGTATTTATGGAGCACTTACTGTTTGCAGAGCACGTACTAAGAACTTACTTGTCAGCGGTGTGACTGTGGGCAAGTCACTTCACTTCTCTGTGCCTCAGTGACCTCATCTGTAAAATGGGGATTAAGACTGTGAGCCTCACGAGGGACAGCCCGATTACCCTGTATCTACCCCAGCGCTTACAACAGTGCTCTGCACATAGTAAGCGCTTAACAAATACCAACATAATAATAACTTGGGAGAGGATGTATAAAAATAGACACATTCCCTGCCCCCAGTGAGCTTAGAGTCTCGAGGGGCAGGCAGATATTAAAATAAATTACATATAGGGACCTAAGTGATGTGGGGCTATTTTATGCCCAATACTGTATTAAGTGTTTGGGAGAGTACAATACAGCAGAGTGGGTAGACGTGATTTGTTCCCACAAGGGGCTCGTAAGACCAGATGGGGAGACGGACGTTAAGCCGATTAACGAGGGGGAATTGGAAGAAAATGTCCTAACGATCCAAAGAGTAGACAGTGTTGAGGCACTTTCCAGGTGGAGCGTTTCTCTGACACTGGCCTCCTTCCCCGGACATCTAAATCTTCCGTCCATCTGTCCTATCATCTCTGTTCTCCACAGCCTTTGCCTCTTCCTTGCTCTGACCCGCTCAATCAAATGCGTTGAGCACTTGCTACGTGGAGATCACTGTACCGAGCGCTTGGGAGAGTACCGTCTTATTGTTCTCTCCCAAGCATTTAGGACAGTGCTTGGCACACAGTAAGTGCTTAATAAACGTGACTGACTGACTACAACAGAGTCTAGAACAGAGCTCTCTCATCCTACCTCTTCTCTCCCCTCCCAAATGTCTCTCTCCTTTTCTTTTTTGCTCTCTGAACCTCTCCTCTTCTTCCTTCTGTCCTTTGCTCTTCCTTCTCCTCTCCCCCTCTGGCTTCCCCTGATGCGACTTCTCTTCTCTTCCCTCTGCTTCCGGCTCCGTTTCCTCCGTCCTGTCACTCTACTGTTCCTTGCATCAGTCCTTAAGAAACAACGTGGCCTAGTCCCTATTCCTTGCTGTGTGACACTGGGCAAGTCGCTGCACTGTGCCTCAGTTTCCTCATCTGAAAAATTCATTCAATCATATTTGAGCTCTTACTGTGTGCAGAGCACTGTACTGAGGGCTTGAAAAGTACAGTTCAGCAACAGAGACGATCTCTACCCAACAATGGGCTCACAGTCTAGAAGAATAATAATAATGATGGCATTTAAGTACTTCCTATGGGCCAAGCACTGTTCTAAGCCCTGGCTGCGTTACAAGGTAATCAGGTTGTCCCACGTGGGGCTCACAATCTCAATTCCCATTTTACAGATGAGGTAACTGAGGCACAGAGAGGTTAATAGACTTGCCTCAAGTCACACAGCCGATTAAACGACAGATCCATTATCAGAACCCACAACCTCGGACTCCCAAGCCCGTGCTCTTACCACTATACCACGCTGAAAAACGGGGATTCAATTCCTGTTCTCCCTCCTATCAACTAATCAGGCATATTTATTGAGCACTTACCGTGTGCAGGGTTTGGGATAACAGAGTTGGTAGACCCATTCCCTGTACACAATTAGCATACAGTCTAGAGGAGGAGGCTATAAGTTACATTAATAATATTACAGAATATTAATTAACAATCTAACATTAATATAGACTGTAAATGTCATGTGGGACAGGGATTGTGTCCAACCTGATTAAGTTGCATTCACTAAGTGCTTAGAACAGTACTTGATACGTATTAAGTGCTTAATACAATCATCACAAGAGTAATAGTGAGTCCTCTCTGGGACGATTTCTAACTCCTCATTCTTTCTCTGTTCGCCCCGACTCAGTACACCGTGCTGCACATTCATTCATTTAATCGCATTTGAGCGCTAGCTGTGTGCGGAGCACTGTGGTAAACGCTCGGGAAACTACAACCCAGCCAAAAAGCGTTTGGCACTGCCCTCTGCCTCCAATGTTCCTTAAGCGTCATCAAGCGACTGAGCCAAAACCATCTCCTTTGGGGAATGCATTAGGCCTGCGTTTCTGGTGTCGGAGAAGTTGGCAACGGGTCGGGCGTACGGACGGCGGGAACTTGGCAGGGGTCCCGTGGGAGAGGGTGAGGTGATATCTCCCTGGGGGCACTGCCAACTGCTCTTCCTCGCAAAGGGGCAGATGTCCTGCCCCTGCCGCCTACACCCCGGGGCTTTGACGCCAGCCCCATGGCACACCTCGGCTCCGAACCCGGAGACTGAAGGAGAAGAACAAAGCCTGCCGGGATTGACTCATTCCCGGGAAAGGCAGCACACACAGAGGTCACTGTAGGTCAGAGAGGAATTAGGGAGAAATGCCTCGGCAGGGAGACGGCCCGCACTGACGCTCAGGACGAGTGGGAACTGGAGATTCCCAACGGGAGGCCAGTCAGCCTAGTTGAGCTCTAAGGGGTTGCGTGGCAGAGGGAGGTGCGGGACAACTCGGCCACCAAGGAATGGGAATTCCAGCACCACAAGCTTCCACCATCTCCATCACGCTGTTTTCAGACCGGGAATTGGGAACCATGAAGATCAAACAGTGCTATTTATTAAGCGCTTACTGGGTGCAGAGAAATGTACTAAGCACTCAGTAAAGGACAGTGGAACAGAGTCGGCAGGATTGACCATCGGCCTCAAGGAGCTTTATATTCTAATAGGACAGGTAGACATTAAATAATCTGTTGAATGGGGATTAAGACTGTGAGCCCCACACGGGACAACCTGATGACCTTGTATCTTCCTCAGCGCTTAGGAATGCGCTTGGCACATAGTAAGCGCTTAAATACCGACATTATTCTTATGGATAGGAATTACAAATAGGAAAATGAAGAGAGGGAAGCAACATGGCCTAGTGGCAAGAGCACAAGCTTGGGAGGCAGAGGACGTGGTTTCTAGTCCTGGATCTGCCACTTCCCTCCTGTGTGATCTTGGGCAAGTCACTTCACTTCTCTGGGCCTCAGTTACCTCATCTGTAAAATGGCAATCGAAACCACGTGACCCACGTGAGACAGGGACTGTGTCTGACTCAATTTGCTCATATTCACCCCAGCGCTTAGTACAGTGCCTTAGTACAGTTGGCCCCGAACCCTTCTCGTTCCAGTTTTGGCCCCCCAGCCTGTAATGGGGCACTGTGCTAAGCGCTGGAGTGAATACCCAAACTGCTGGTATTCACTCCAGCACTCAGTACAGTGCCTGGAAGATATTAAGTGCTTAAATGCCATTACAAAAAATACCATAATAACAATATTGACAATCTACCCCATCCCCATAACCCCACTCCATGCAAAGCCCTCTAGCCAGCCTGGAACCAGCCAACCTCAGAGGGTAACTTTCTCTCCCTGTTGACCTACCTGCTCGTTCAAATAGTGAGGGACACCCAGACAACCCCAAATGAGGGGATCAATCAAGCGATCAGTGGTATTTAGGCACTATTTATCATATCCTGCTCTGTACTAAGCACTTGGGAAAGTACCACACACCATAGTTAGACACATTCCATATCCATAGTGAGCTTACAGTCTAGATGGTCATGTAGACGGGCTTCTGGCCTCCTCCTGAAAGGCCCAAGTTGCCCATGGTTGTGGGAGACGATCCTTCAGTTGTGTGAGGAAGAGCATTAGTGCTCTCGTCCTTCCTCTCTTCCTTCTCCTTCCCCTCTCCCCTTCTTTCTCCTCCTATTCTTCTTACCCCTCTCATGTCCTCTCTTCCTCCTCCCCCTCCTCTCTGTTCACTGCCTTCTCAATCAATGGTAGTTACTGAGCTCTTACTTTGTGAGGAGTGTGGACTAAGCACTGGGAAGAGTACAACAGAGTTGGTAGATATGTTCCCTGTCCCTAAGGAGCTTATGGGAGACATTAATCTAAATAAATCACGGATTTATTTTTAAATAAATCATTTTTGAATGCATCATCTGGCTCTCTCCACCTGAAATGGTTTTCACTGCTGCTCTCTCTAGAGGAGGCCTCATCTTCACCCACTTCCTCAGACTCACTGGGAAAGGAAGAGGAGTTGGCTTCCTTCTCGCTCTTCAGTGCTGCTTTCACACCACTGCATCTCCCCCATTCCCCTCTTTCCCTTTCTTCGAAATGCTCCTCTCTTCCTTTTTCTTATCTAGGGACAAGAGCACTGTCCAGAACTGGACCTTCAGGCAACCGGTGGATGATCTGGCTCTAAGCCCTGCTGTAAACCATTCATTCCATCGTATTTATTGAGCGCTTACCGTGTGCAAACCACTGTACTAAGCTCTTGGGAGAGTGCAATATAACATCAAACACACTCCTGCCCACAATGAGCTCACAGTCTAGAGGGGAAGACAGGCATTTATATAAATAAATGGCTAAATAAATTATAGGTATATACATATGCTGAGGGGATGGGAGGGAGAATGAACGACGGAGCAAGGAAGAGCATCGCAGAAGGGCGGGGGAGAAGAGGAGAGGAGGGCTTAGTCAGGGAACAAACACCAATCAGTCCAATCACGTGACTGTTGTGGACACTACCATTCATGGTCTGAAAAGGCCCATTCCAGGCTCCACTCAAACTTGAACAGGTGTTGATGGTGTTTGATGTCCTTTTTTTTTTTTTTTAAATGATATCTGTTAAGTGCTTACTTTGCGCCAGGCACTGTACCAAACGCTGGGATAGATAAAAGATAAGAGGGTTAGACTAGACCCCCTCTCTAGACTGAAAACTCACTGTAGGTGGAGAATGTGTCTACCAACTCTGTTATATTGTACTCTCCCAAATGCTTAGTACACTGCTCTGCACATGGTAAGCACTTAATAAATAATAAATATGATTGATTGAGACGTGTGACAGAGCCGGGATTAGATCCCAGGTCCTCTGACTCCCACTCCTGTGTGTTTTCAACTAGGACGCACTGCTTTTCTAGGCCACACTGCTTCTCTTCCTTAAAATTCATTCCTTCATTCAATCATATTTACTGCGCTCTTACTGTGTGCAAAGCACTGTACTAAGCGCAAGGAGAGTACAGTTCGGCAACAGCTAGAGACAATCCCTACCCAACAGTGGGCTCACAGTCTAGAAGGCGGAGACAGAAAACAAAACAAGTAGGCAGGGAGCAGTGCCATCAATATAGATAAATGGAATCATAGATATATACACATCATTAGAGTAATAAATATGTACAAATACACGCAAGTGCTGTGGGGAGGGGAAGGGGGTAGGGAGGAGGGACAGAGGGAAAGGGAGGGTTCAGTCTGGGAAGGCCTCCTGGAGGAGGGCTTTGAAGAGGGGAAGAGAGTTAGTTTGGTGGATGGGAGGAGGGAGGGCATTCCAGGTCAGAGGTAAGACGTGGGCCAGGGGTCGACGGGGAGACGGGCGAGAACGAGGCCCAGGGAGGAGGTTAGCGGCAGAGGAGCGGAGTGTGTGAGCTGGGCTGTGTAAGGAGAGAAGGGAGGTGAGGTAAGAGGGGGCAAGGGGATGGAGAGCTCTGAAGCCAAGAGTGAGAAGTTTTGGCTTCATGCGAAGGTTAATAGGCAAACCACTGGAGGTTTTTGAGGAGGGGAGTGACATGCCCAGAGCATTTCTGCAGAAAGATAATCCGGGCAGCCGAGTGAAGTATAGACTTGAGGGGAGAGACAGGAGGATGGGAGATCAGAAAGGAGGCTGATGCAATAATCCAGTCGGGATATTATGAGAGATTGTACCAGCAAGGTAGCAGTTTGGATGGAGAGGAGAGGGCAGATCTTGGCGATGTTGTGAAGGTGAGACCGGCAGGTTTTGGTGATGGATTGGATGCCTGGGTTGCGGATGACACCAGGGTTGCGGGCTTGTGAGATGAGAAGGATGATAGTGCCGTCCACAGTGACGGGACAAGTGACAGCTGTCCAGTCCCTGACTCTGGCAGGCCTCTTGGATCAGGCAAGTGCAGGCAGAGAAAGAGGTAACTTCTTTCCCCCTTTTCAGGTTTCAATCCATTTCCTCATCTTTCCTTCTCTTTTCTCTCTTCGTCTCATTCTTGATGCTTCCTTTCCCTCCGTCCTCCTTCATTTCCTTTTTCTTCCCTCCTTTACTTCTCTCCCTCTCAGTCCCCTCCCCTCCCTCTTTCTGAACCCACTCTTTCTTCCAATCCAAACCCCTGGCCCCCGTTCCTCCCCCATCCAATAAACCCACAACATCACATATCCTGCCTGGATTTCATAACACCACGGCAATCTTCAACCTGTCCCAGATTATATTCTGGGCTCCGGATGAAGAAAAGTAGTCAAAATGCAGAGCCACAACACCCAGGGTCGCCTCGAAGAAGTCTGACAGGTAGGCATTTAAAAACGGATTGTCGACAACGAGTCCATCAACAGAAGGTATTTATTGAACACTCTGTGTGCAGAGCAGTGTGCTGAGTGTTTGGGATAGTACAGAAGAATAGAGTCCCTGCCCTCCATACTGACTCCTTTGAAAGAATCGGGTGAGAGGGTGACATTCCATTGTCAATCGCTATAATGGTCTGCACGTACAATCCACTGATTGACTGCTGCTATGGTTTGGAATTAGGTGCATCAGTTTTTCATGGGAACGGTTTCAAAACTGGCATCTGCCAAAGCGATTCAAGAATGCGAGTGTTCCAGTGTGTACCAGTGAATCTCACTCTTGTCCTCCCAGAGGCTGATCAGCCAAACTATTTCAGGCAAACTCACTCTTTGCTTATCGAGCAGAGATGTCCTTGAATTCCAAGACATTCATTAACTACACAGTTAGGGTGGAAGAAAGCAACTTTTCTAAAACTCTCCGGAAATGTTGGAAAAAGGACCCGGATCTCAGGTAGAAGAACGTAGGGTCGGTCTAGAAATAAAAGGGGGAGCAATGTTGTTCTACTCAGCTACTGCTCACAACAGACCAGCAGAGAAGGGAATAATAATAATAATAATAATGGTATTTTTTAAGCATTTACTATGTGCCAAGCATTGTTCTAAGTGCTGGGGTAGATACAAGGTAATGAGGTTGTCCCACGTGGGGCTCACAGCCTTAATCCCCATTTTCCAGATGAGGTCACTGAGGCGCAGAGAAACTAAGTGACTTGCCTGAAGTCACACAGCTCATAAGTGGCAGAGCGGGGATTAGAACTCATGACCTCTAACTCCCAATCCCAGGTTCTTTCCATTAAGCTAAGCGGAAGGCCCAAGCTGTGCTGGATCTATTGGTTAGAGCACCGATCTGGATAAAGATTATGATATTTTAGATTATGTTATCTGTTAAGCACTTACTCTGTGCCAGGCACTGTACTAAACACTGGGTGGTTAGGTGACTGACATGGGTATTAGAATACTGGTTGGGGACTGCTGTGGGTACTGGTTAGAATGCAAACTAGGGCACCAGTCTGGGTACTGGTAAAGAGTGGAAGCAGCAGGAGCCTGGTTGCTCTTCTGGTTCCTCATCTGGTTCGCTAAAACCCCTTGGTATGTGATTCGGGGCAGGGCTGACTAAAGGAATGGAGATTGTCTTGGAACACCTTTGGAATTCAAAGAGGAATTTTCAGCATCCTGTTTACTGTATTTTTTTTAATTATTCATTCATTCAATAGTATTTATTGAGCGCTTACTATGTGCAGAGCACTGTACTAAGCGCTTGGAATGGACAAATCGGTAACAGATAGAGACAGTCTCTGCCCTTTGACGGGCTTACAGTCTAATAATAATAATAATGTTGGTATTTGTTAAGCGCCTACTTTGTGCAGAGCACTGTTCTAAGCACTGGGGTAGATATAGGGTAATCAGGTTGTCCTACGTGAGGCTCACAGTCACTCCCCATTTTACAGATGAGGGAACTGAGGCCCAGAGAAGTGAAGTGACTTGCCCACAGTCACAAAGCTGACAAGTGGCAGAGCCGGGATTCGAACCCATGACCTCTGACTCCCACGCCCGTGCTCTTTCCACTGAGCCACGCTGCTTCTCCTGGAGATGGACAGACAAGAACAATAGCAACGAATAGAATCAAGGGGATGAACGTCTCATTAAAACAATAGCAAAAAAATGCTATGTTTCAATTTTGGCTATCAACTATTTTGGGATTCTTTACTTTAATAGTCTGAAATTTCAGGAATACCTTACAAGGGGAATATCACATTTGAGATTTTTTTCAAATATTCTTCATAGGAGCCCTTCTCTCTCCTCCCAGTCGGACACAATATCTCTGCTGTCTTAGAAAGTGGTATTTCAGGTTGTGTGTGTGTGTGTGTATATATATATATATATATATATATATATATATATATATATATATATTCTAATCTCAGTGACTTTTATGTTTTTAGATCCTGGCATATACCAAATGCCTAAAGAGAGCAGAATTAGGTAAACAGAAGCCAGAGGAAACTGCTTACACACTTATTATCAAATGAAGGGTGTGTTTTGGGGTCAGCATTTTTTTCCCCTTAACCGACAGTTACTCAAGGAGTGCGGCTGGAAGACTTGTTTACCAACCTATTTGAACTGATATGAGCTCATATGTGTGCTAATAGTTTAAAGTGTCAGTAGACTAATGGATCACCTTTTCAACCTGGAGGGGGAAGAAAAGTGATTCATCACCTGAGACTACTCTCAGACAAGGGAGCCATCCATGCTGGGATGGTAAAGGTTTAAATCTGAGTCTTTGTGGATTGTGTTTTTTTGAAGAGGAGAGGGGGTGGGGTGTGTGTGTGTGTGTGTGTGTTGTGGGTGGTGGGGGGCTGGGATAGAAGGAGGGAGAGGGAGAGGAAGGAGGAGAGCGTTTCCATTCCTCTGGGCTGGATTTGAATCCAGCCCCACCTCTCACAAAGTCTGGAGCTGCCCTCCCTCTGCCCCAGGGCCCAAGAGTAAATCGAGGATACACAGGCCAGGCAAGGCCAAGTGACTTCTCCCGGGTGTGAATATATGTATAATATACTACAGCATAGTGTGCCTTGGTGGAAAGAGCACGGGCTTGGGAGCCAGAGGACGTGGGTTCTAATCCTGACTCTGACGTTGATCGGCTGTGTGACTTTGGCCAAGTCATTTAACCTCTCTGTGGCTCAGTTGCCTCGTCTGTAAAATGGGGATTAAGACTGTGAGGCCCACGTGGGACAACCTGATCACCTTGCATCTATCCCAGCGCATAGAACAGTGCTTGGCACATAGTAAGCACTTAACAAATACCATCATTATTATACGTATAATACAGTGAGTGTATGCATATGTATAGTCATATAAATATTCACATATAAATACACATGTGTACATGTGTTCATATATTTATGAAGTGTATATGGATTATATAGCATATTCAAAGAGCTTCCTTCTCCATTCTTTCCTTCTCCTCACCCTCCTTTTCTTCTTTCTCTTCTCCTCCTTTTAGTCCTCAATTTCTTCATTATTTTCTCTCCCCCCGGTCCTTCCTCGCTTTCTCCTCTTCCTCATCCTCTTCCTCTTCTCGGCCTCCCCTGGGAAGAGTGGGGATGGCTCAACAAAAGAATCCTCAGATGCCAACCAAAGGCCGAGACCTCCTGCTGGGCTCGGAGCAGGGCCCAGGAAATCACGCCATCTGACCAGTCCTGGCATCGGTCAATCACGGCGGACCTATTCCGGGCTACTAGGGGGTTACCGATCCCTGGCCGCCATTCGGCAGCTCTTTCCCTGGGCCTGTCTGACTAGAGAAACGATACCGGTGATTCCCACATCCCCCCCTCCCCCAGCCCCCGGGGCCATCCTAGTCACTCAATTTTGAAAAACAGGCCGTTTCTCCTATTTACAGTGGCTGTTGCTCATCCCCGGTTCTCACACTGGGTCGCAGATTCATATAGTCTATCTCGCCACCGGCCCTTCACCCACAGCCTGCCTCTGGCCTGGAACGCCACCCCCCCAGCCTAAAATCCAACAATTACTCTCCTCTCCGCTTCAAAGCCTTATTGAAGGAACCTCTCCTCCAAGAGGCCTTCCCAGATTAAGCCCCCCTTTCCTCTTCTCCCACTCCCTTTTGCGTGTCCCCGACTTGTTCCCTTTTTTCTTCCCCCCTCCCAGCCCCACAGTACTTATGGACATAGCTGTAATTTGTTTATATCAGTGTCTGTCTCTGCCTATAATAACGGTATTTTGTTAACCGCTTATGTGCCAAGCATAGTTCTAAGAGGTGGGGTAGATACCAGGTAATCAGGTTGTCACAGTCTCAATCCCCATTTTACAGATGAGGCACAGAGAAGTTAAGTGACTTGCCCAAAGTCACACAGCTGATAAGTGGCGGAGGCAGGATTAAAACCCATAACCTCTGCCTCCCAAGCCCACGCTCTTGCCATTAAGCCACGTTGCTCCTCTAGATGGAAAGCTTGTGGGCAGGGAATTTATCTGCTTATTGCTGTATTGTACTATTCCAACCGCTTAGTACAGTGCCCTGCACCCAGTAAGAGCTCCATTAATGCAACTGAATGAATGAATGAAAGAGAAGGGAGTGTCTGCCAGAGCAGAGAGAGAATGGTAGGTTGGCTGCCCAGTTTGATATCTGGCAGTCCCAATTTTTAGTCAGCCTGACACCCCTCCGGCACAGGGCACCCTTATATTTGGCTGTTTAGTTCTCAGGGCCCAGCTTCTCTTTGCCACGGCATTGGTAGAACTCTTTATTGACGTCCATTTTTCACAAAAGTCCTTGAATCAGAAATAGAGTGTCTCGTGTGCAAACTGCAGTAGACTGTAAGCTTGAGTGTAGGGATTCATTCATTCAATTATATTTGAGCGCTTACTGGGTGTAGATATGGACCTAAGTGCAGTGGGGCTGGGAGGGAGAAAAAAGGGAGCCAGTCAGGGTGACGCAGAAGGGAGTGGGAGAAGAGCAAAGGAGGGCTTAGGCTGGGAAGGCCTCTTGGAGGAGGTGGGCCTTCAATAAGGCTTTGAAAGGGTGGGACATTAATTGTCTGGTGGATTTGAAGAGGAAGGGCATTCCGGACCAGAGGAAGGACATGAGCCGGGGGTCGGCAGCGAGACAGGCGAGACCGAGGCCCAGTGAGAAGGTCGGCACTAGAAGAGTGAAGTGAGAGGGCTGGCTTGTAGAAAGAGAATAGTAAGGTGAGGTAAGAGGGGGCAAGGTACGGCGGAGTGGATCACATCTACCAACTGTGTTGTACTCTCTCAAATACTTAGTACGCCGTGCTTCACACAGTAACCTCTCGATCGACGTGATTGATTGACCGAGTGATTTCGGAGTAAGGTGGATTTCAGGGATCAGTTGGGGCAGGAGCAGGATTAGAACTTGCAACCCCGGAGGTTCATTCTGGGCTTGCCTACAGACTTGTGTCCGACCCCACTCTGTCCCAGACCGGATCCCTAGAGCAGCGGGAGTCATCTGCACTTCATACAGTGCTTCGCACACGGTAAGCGCTCAATAGATACGACTGAATGAGTGAACGAAACTGCTGAGGTGTGACGGTGGGAGCCTCCGAGGAGCCCTGCAGACCTCTGCTCGGGGGAGCCAACAAGCTGGTGGCTGCTTTTCCCTGCACGTTCCCCACCACCCAGTTATCCCCCACAGTGCCCAAGGAGTGCTGGTTCCAGTTCCCTATTGCATCCCACCTTCCTGGCACCCCCCCCCCCCTTAGCCTCCTGGGTTGGTCCCATGCCCCAGGATTCCAAGATGGGTGCACTGTTTCTAGGAAGCCAAAGGCTGCTGCATCTCCCAGCCACCCTGCCCTTAAAGCACCCTGCTTTGCCCTGCCTCCATCGGTTCCGTACTGACTTTCTTGCTGCCTTGCCCTATCCCGGCCCCCGCTGTGCTCCTTTCCCGTCCCCTACCCCAAAACCTGCCATTCTCCCTGCCCCGTTGCCCTCGACCTTCCTCTTCTCCAGTCATGCACCTTAGCAGCTCAGTAGAGTGCTCTTGCCTGTCCAATTACCGACAACCAGCAGTATAGGGGTTTCTTTTCTGTCCATATGTCCTTTCAATTTACATCATCCACTTCGATTCAATGTGGAGACAGCATTTGACTGACGTAATGTGAAGTTTTAGTAACAGAATCAAAGCAGGTCCAACTCCCTTCCCGAACCGAGACACGTTCCAAGAACAGCCAGGTTTTCTTGAGCCTACTGCCTGTAGGCACCTCCCTCTGCCTTGAAATAAAAACACTGATTTTATTTCTTAGTACTCCAGTAATATTAGCGGGGGCAAACAATGTTAATTGGTCTCATTTCCTATACGAGTTTCTAGTTAGCACGGTAATTTATTCTCAGGGTTCTTCGGAGCTCTCAGATTGATCCCCTTTAACGAAGCATTCGCCATTCAAATTTCAACAGGCAAGGGGCTTGGGGCCGAAGAAAGGGAGTTTTATTCTAAGACTGCAAACACACACTTCAAACGCCAGCCCGACTAGCTCGAGGAGGTGCTTCAGATGGGCTTTGAACCGGCCTTTTGTGTTTGTCAGGATGCTGACTAGAACCTGCCGGTGTGGGGCTTATTTACTGAACAGTTATTGCAGATGGCTTCTTCTGCAGCTTTAATCCACACATGTACCAGCGAGGTAGTGGAGAAGGCACCTGCCCCACTGCTTTCAAAGCAGTATAGATTTCTAAGCAGCCTTTGGGGTAACCAAAGTCTTCGGCCTAGACCTGGTGTAGGCATTTGCTCCTCATCTGTATTAAGAGGAACAGCATCTCACAACAAAGCGTGGTCCGCTGATTCAATTTAAAAGTGGAAACGAAAGCAGCACATATTGCCTGGTCCAGCTGAAGCCAATGTCTCCACCTCAGTCGTAGCAAGCCCTTTGAGGAATTATTAATGTTCAAAGCCAGCAAATGGATCACTGAACATTAATAATTCTTCAAAGGGCTTGCTACGCCTGAGGTGGAGACATTAGCTTCAGGTCATATTTATTGAGTCCTTACTGAGTGCAAGAGACTATACTAAGCGCTTGGGAGAGTACAACATAACAAGAGACCCATTTCCTTCCCTTAATGAGCTCACAGTCTAGAGGGGGACAGGGATATTAATTTAAATAAATAAATTGCAGATATATGCACATGTGCTGTGGGGATGGGAGGGAGGATGAATGAAGGGAGCAAGTCAGGGCTATGCAGAAGGGAGAGGGTAGAAGAAGAGAGGAGGGCTTAGTCAGGGAAGGCTTCTTGGAGGAGATGTGTTTTCAATAAGGCTTTGAAAAGGGGGGGGAGAGCAATTATTTGTCTGACCTGAGGAGGGAAGATGTTCCAGGCCAGAGGTAGGATATGGGTGAGAGGTCGGCGGTGAGATACACAAGATGGAGGTACGGGGAGAAGGTTGGCATTAGAGGAATGAAGTGCGTGGGCTGGGTTGTAGTAGGAGAGTAACAAGATGAGGTAGGAAGGGGCAAGGTGATTAAGTGCTTTAAAGCCAACAGTGAGGAGTTTTTGTTTGATGCGGAGGAGATTGGGCAACGCTGGAGTTTCTTGAGGAGTGGGGAAACAGTCTGAATGTTTCTGAAGGAATATCAAAGAAGGATGGTGGTGTCATCAATTTTGATGGGAAAGTCAAGGGGAGGACAGGGTTTGGATGGGAAGATAAGGAGTTCTGTTTTGGACATGTTAAGCTTGAGGTGACAGAAGGATATCCGAGTAGAGATGTCTTAAAGGCAGGAGGAAGTGCAAGACTGCAGAGAGGGAGAGACATCAGGGCTGGAGATGTAGATTTGGGGGTCGTCAGCATAGAGGTGATAGTTGAAGCTGGGTGAGAGAATGAGTTTTCCAAGGGAATGGGTGTACACCGAGAAAAGGGAACCCAGAGTTGAACTCCGCGTGGACTTGCTCCGGGCCCCTCAAACTCAGTGAGACCCCCCACAACCCAGGTGCCGGGGAGTAGGACATTGTCATCTAATAAAGATAAAAATAATTAATAATCGTGGTATTTAAGTGCTTACTATGTGCCAGGCACTGTACTAAGCATTAGGGTGGATACAAGCAAATCCGGTTGGACACAGTCTTTGTCGCGTGTGGGGGTCACCGTCTTGATCCCCGTTTCATAGATGAGATAACTGAAGCCCAGGGAAGTAAAGTGACTTGCCCAAGGTCACGTAGCAGACAAGTGGAGGAGTCAGGATTAGAGCCCATGTCTGACTCCCAGGCCTGAGCTCTCTCCACTATTAATGCTCTGCCCAGGGGCTTCTCTTATCCAACCCCACTTCCTGAAGGCCCCCAATCTGGGCTGATGCTGGCATCGGCCTTCCTCCAGGTCCCTCCACAGATGGGGCAGGGCTTTTGGGGGGTAGTTATACTCGCCCTTCGTATTCAAAGACGACCCCCCTCCACTGATGATGATGTGTGAGTAGCGGAAAAGGGCAATGTGGGGACCACAGTCCTGGCCACACTCTGCAAACAAAAAACTGCCCCTCGTCATGTTGTGCTTCACCTTCTCAGCACCCAAGCGCTGTTTTCTCTCTTGTCTCCTTGTCTTTAATTCCATTCAAGACCTAAGCCCCAAAAGAGCTCCTCTCTTCTTGATAATGAGCCATCTGCTGTCCAGCTAGAGCTTTCCTGGCCACGGTCAACCATTCGAGAAATCCCCCACCCAGACAGGGGGCCCCGTGTTGCGGCTCAGCTGGGACACTGAAAACATCCAACTCCTCCATAGTCAGGTTACAAACAGAAATGTTGACACCCAGAACTCAGCCCACGTTGGTGTGTTTCTTATTACGAAGATGAAGGAAGGCAGATTGGAAAAGGAAGTGAAAAAACCAGCAAGCAATTCGCATTTACAAGCGAGGACTCTAAAAGTCATTAGCAAGGGGGTGGCCGACAATATTAAAAGGCTAGAGTCCGTTTCCATTAGAAAATCTGTGAACGGTTCCGTCGGCTGCATTTTAGGAAAGGCAGATTAGAGCTAATAGTAATAATAATTATACGTGTTCACCGTTTAATAGGTGCCAAGCTCTGGACTAAGAGTTAGGGTAGGTAGAGGATAATCAGGACACAAAGACCCTCTCTCTTACGGGGTTCACAGTCTAAGGTGGAGGAAAAGCAGATTCTGAACCTCCATTTTACAGATGAGAGAACTGAGGCACACAAGTGATTTGCCCAAGGTCGCAGAGTAGGCAAGTGGCAGAGGTAGAATAAGAACTCCGTTTTTGGTTTTTTTTCACCGTCAGTCTAGTACTCAAGGCATCGGGCTCCACATGTCACCCCAACCGCCATCATCACCATCATAGTTTTCCTCCCCGCCAACGACCCACCTTACTTCATTCTCCTCTTCTCACAGCCACAGTAGCAGAGACCTTCTCTTCTAGCCTCTACTGCCTACAGTAAAGTTCAGAAGCCTCAAAGCTTTCCTTTGCATTTTAAATAGATTACAACGCCTTTTCCGGCATTTGGTAATTGCAAGAATATCTGGGTAACAATTCATCTCGGTGACTGGATCCTAGGAGGGATTTATCTATCTATAGGATGAGATGTAGCCTCACATTGACCTTCACATATGCTGCCTTTTCACGAAGAGATACGCGAAGCAGCAGGGCTTAAATCCGTCTTTGCCAGGGCCTGGGGATTTCTTCAGGGCAAGAACCCGGACTTTTCTTTCTAAGGACACTCCTAACACCCCCTGTGCTAACTGACCTCAGGGGAGGCTTCAGGGTAAACCAAGTCTCTGAAGTAGAACTCCACAGTCCCCGAAGGCTGGAGAAGAGGGGTGCTTTCAGCCTTTGAGGCCTGGACAGGGGGCACGGAGGAGGAGTCTAAGCTGTTGTTAGAGAAGGCAGACAGCAACAAGGGGATTTCCTTCCTTTCTTGTCCCAAGATCCTTCCCCTCATCAACAGGAAAAAAGCAACGTTTCCAAAACAACGTACTCGTGGGGCCTCAGGGGCTTAACTTCAACGTCCGGTCCTTCTCACCGAGAACCACTCAAACACACGGTTAATGAAGGCATTTGGGCAGATGGCTGATAAATTGGATTTCTGGCAGTATCTGTGTGAGTGTGTGTGTGCATACATATATATGAGAGCAGGTATGAGTGCGTGTGGGTGCCGAGGGGGAAATCAGTGGGAAGAATAACAGGAGAGGCATTCTGCTGGGCCACAGATTGGCTCTTGTGCCCCTGCCAATTCATTCAGTCATATTAATTGGGCACTTACTGTGTGCAGAGCACTGTATCAAACACTGGGGAGAATGAAATACAATACTGAGTCACTGAGTTTTTCTTCTCATAAGGAACTGGGAAGCTATCAAGGAAAGCGGGATTAAAAAATGTCGATTAGACCGTACACTCCTGTACTTTGCCAAATCTTTACATCTACTGCACTGTCCCAGGTAGAGAGTACAGTCTTCTAAACAGAGTAGATGCTCAATAACTAAAGTACTTGTAAAATGCTAATTGTGTGTCAAGCACTGTAGCGCTGTTCTAAACACTGGGATAGACACAAGATAATCAGGTTGGACACAGTCCCTGACCACAGCCTAAGTAGAAGGGATTA
Source organism: Ornithorhynchus anatinus (assembly GCF_004115215.2). NCBI lineage: Eukaryota > Metazoa > Chordata > Mammalia > Monotremata > Ornithorhynchidae > Ornithorhynchus > Ornithorhynchus anatinus. The sequence continues at coordinate 12,560,901 of NC_041748.1, read as the reverse complement.
GGATTTAATCCCCATTTTGCAGCTAAGGGAACTGAAGCACAGACAACCGAAGTGACTCGATTAAGGTCATATGGTTGACAACTGCCAGATCCAGATCTTGTGACTCCCGGGCCTGTGCTCTTTCCACTAGACCATGCTTTTACTCAGTAAAATGCCACCGATGGATGGATAGGAATTCATTTCCTCAGCCTCCAACGGTGAGGAACGCTCACCCGGATGCCACAGGGAAGCGTTTTGGGGCCAGAAACGATTCCCTGCAGAACTCTTAGAGGAGCACAGAGGCAGGTGGCCAGAAACCGGTTTGGGGAGAGCCGGCCCTTCAGGGAGAGGGAGGTTTGAGAGGCCCCGCTGACTAATGTTTGCATTTTTGTGGTCCCTGCCTCTTCTGCTGCTTGCACCTTGTTCAGAGAGCTTGAGTAAGGCAGAGAGAAGAGGTCAAGTCTGATGTCTCCTCTCCTGTTAGCCTGGAGGGCAGGGCTCTGAGGACCACAGAGAATGGCAGATCCCAATCTGCCCTTTCCCTGCTCCCTTCCTCCACCCTGGCCACTAACTCCCTTTGGAGTGATTTCATTCAATCATTTTTATTGAGCCTTTACAGTGTGTGGAGCACTGTACTGAGCGCTTGGCGGAGCACATTTCAACAATAGACACATTGCCTGCTCACAACGTGGTCGTTCAAGAAACGCTCTGCAAGTTGAAGGTTTCAATCAAGCGTATTTGTTGAGCACTGACGGTGTACAGAGTACTAAGTACCGAGTGCTAAGCACTTGGGAGACTCTTCCCTCCTACTTAGCCTGTGAGTCCCACATGGGACAGGGACAACTATCCTAACTAATTAACTTGTATTCATTCATTCAATAGTATTTACTGAGCGCTTACTATGTGCAGAGCACTGTACTAAGCGCTTGGAATGTACAAGTCGGCAGCAGAAAGAGACAGTCCCTGCCCTTTGACGGGCTTACGGTCTAATCGGGGGAGACGGGCAGACGAGAACAATGGCAATAAATAGAGTCAAGGGGAAGAACAGCTCATAAAAACAATGACAAATAAATAGAATCAGGGTGATGTACATCTCATGAAACAAAATAAATAGGGTGATGAAGATATATACAGTTGAGCGGACGTATATACACCAGTGCTTAGAACAGCGCTTGGCACATAGTAAGCGCTTAACAAGTACCATTACTATTACAAAACCACTAAAGATTTACCCATTTCCCTCTGATTAAATGTTTCTCCTGTCCTGTCCTGGCTCTTCTCCCACTGCAAAATTAGTTCCTCTAACATCAACCTCCTCATTGTATCCCATACACCCAACATTCCAATAAGGGGCACAGGGAGCTGACCAGAGTGACCACGATGATGATGGTATTTGTTAAGCGTTTACTATGTGCCAAGCACTGTTCTGAGCACTGGGGTAGGGCAGTGATGAGGAGCTTTTTAATCCTAGCCATATGCAGCAGGTCATTTCTACCAGCTTCACCTCTTGGCAGAAATCATCCCGTCAGTGAAGTCACCTTCAGACATGAAAGCTAATTTGTTTTATGCTATTCGTCAAGCACCTACCATGCGTCATACGCTGTTCTAAGCGCCGGGATAGGTATGACTTAATTAGGTCAGACACAAGGCCCCGTCCTCTATGGACTTCACAGTCTAAGTATGAGGGAGAACCGGCATTGAATCCCCACGTTACAGTTGAGAGAACTGAGACACAGAGAAGTCAAGTGACTTGCCCAAGGTCACCCAGCGAGCAATTGGTAAAGCTGGGATTAGAACGCAGATGCGACTCTCAAGCCCGTGCTCTTTCCTTTAAGCAACCCTTGCTTCGTATACATTCAACTGAATTGGAGCCAACTGGATTGAGTACTGTTGGGTGCAGTGAACTGTACTGAATGCCTACTGCATTCAGAGCGCAGTTCTAGTGGTAAACAATGCTAATTATGGTATTTATTAAGTGTTTGCAATGTGCCAAATATTGGGCTAGATACAGTACTAATAATAATAATAATGATAATTGTGGTATTTGTTCAGCACTTGCTTAGTACAGTGCCTGACATGAAGTAATGGGGCGGATACAAGCAAATCGGGTTGGACATAGTCCCTGTCCCACATGGGGCTCCCGGGCTCAATCCCCATTTTCCAGATAAGGTAACTGAGGCACTGAGAAGTGAGCGACTTGCCCATCAGACACAGTCACTCTTCGTCATGACATCCACGGTCTAAAAGGGAGAGGGGATGGCTATTTAATCCCCATTTTATAGGTGAGGATACTGAGACACTGAAATTTAGTAACTTGCCCAAGGCTAAAAAGCAGGCAAACGGAGGAGATGGGATTCGAACCCAGGTTTCCTGATGTCTAAACAAAATGGTCTCTCCATTAGTTCACATTGCTTCTCAGCAATGCTCATTTGGTTAAAAATCAGTCAGGAGTATTTTCTGAGCCCTTACTACGTGTAGAGCTGTGGGCCCGAGGATGGGTTGAATATCCACCGCCCAGAGGGTACAGGTCCAAGTACACAGGGGAGAGGGAGTTGGCGAAAGCCTCTTGCAGGAGATGTGTGAGCTGTGGACAAGGTCAGCACTCAGGAAATACAATTAAATGAATACCAATAGGGGTAAAAAAAAAAGCGAGTATTAGAGTACGTTCTTAAGTATTATGAGGGTGGAGCTAGATTGAGAAACAGAGTGTGTAGTGTGAAGCAGGGTGGCTCAGTGGAAAGAGCCCAGGCTTGAGATTCAGAGGTCATGGGTTCGAATCCCAGTTCTGCCACTTGTCAACTGTGTGACTGTGGACGAGTCACTTCACTTCTCTGGGCCTCAGTTACCTCATCTGTAAAGTGGGGATTACCTGTGAGCCTCACGTGGGACAACCTGATTACCCGGTATCCCCCGCAGCGTTTAGAACAGTGCTCTGCACGTGGTAAGCGCTTAAGACCCAAGTGGGCAGCTGAGTCAGAAGGCAAGGAGAAGAAAGTGGGTAGTGGAGAGGTTAGTCAGGGAAGGCTTCCTGGAGGAGAGGGGATTTTAGTAGAGCTTTGAAGACGGGAAGAGTGATGGGCTGTTGGCTATAAAGAGGAAGGGAGTTCCACGCAGGAAGGCGTAGGCAAGAGGTCAATGGTTCATCCTCTAGAGTGTAAGATTGTTGTGGGCAGGGAACGTTTCTACCGACTCTGCTATATTATACACTACGTGAGGGCTTAATAAATACGACGGATTATCTGACTGAATGAGAGAGACGAGAAAGCACTAGAGGAGCGGACAGAGTGAGCCGGCTTGCAGGAGGAGAGCGACAAGGATAGGTGAGGGGAAAGAGAGCTAATCGAGTACTTGAAAAGCAGCATGGCGTAGTGGATGAAGCGCGAGCCTGGGAGTCAGAAGGTTATGGGCTCCGATCCCAGCTCCGCCACTTACCTGCTGTGTGAACTTGGGCAAGTCACCTCACTCTTCTGCGCCTCAGTTACCTCATCTGTAAAATGGGGATTGAGTGTGGGACAGGGCCCGTGTCCAACCCCATTTGCTTGTATCCACCCCAGCGCTTAGTACAGTGCCTAGCACCTAGTAAGCACGTAAATACCGTAATTAATTACCTTGAGCAATCGAAAGGAGGTGAAATCCGGGCCCAAGTTACAAGTTTGCTGGAGAGGAGCAAAGCGTGGAACCTGGAGAATAGGGGGTGAAGGGAGCAGAGGAGAGCAGCTATGTAAGACGGAGGGAGCTGGAGGGGCATCTTGAAGCCAGTAGCCAGGAGGTTTTGCCCCAACATGCTTGTAAAATACTAACATCACTGAATGAAACAGACAGGTCACAGAAGATCCACAGACAACAAGCTGGATGACTGATGGATTCTTAAGAAACGATCCAGCCCAGCCTCACCCTCCCTTCCCCAAACCCCTTTCCACCTCAAACACCTTCCTCGAACACCCTCCCCAACTCTAAATCAGCTGCCAGCCGAGTCATCCCTGAAAATCCCTATCTCCTCCTGGAGAAATCTTCCAATTCTCCCCTCCCAATCCAGGAGATCCAGTGGGAAGGGGATGGTGCTTTAACTCATAACCTTTTATCTCTGCCATACTAAACTGCTTAATGAATGACATGCTTCTCTAGTATTATTAATACTGGTATTATTAGCCCAATAACCACTCAGCACAATTTCGGCTGAAATTCAGTGACAGAATTAGGGAATGGTTCTTTCGATGATTCAATATGACACGTTGTTGGAAAAAATTGTGTGTACACACACACACCTGAGCAGGGGAGGACACAGGACGAGAATACGCTAGAAAAGGTGTAGGGGGTAGAGCACGGGCCCGAGATTCAGAAGGTCATGAGTTCTAATCCCCGCCACACCTCAGCCCTGCCGTGTGGCCTTGGGCAACTCACTTCACTTCTCTCAACTACCTCATCTGTAAAATGGGGATTGAAACTGAGTCCCACGTGCGACAGGAACTGCGTCCAACCCCATCTGCTAGTATCCACCCCAGTGTTCTGTACCATGCCTGGCACACAGTATGCGCCTAAATGCCCGTTGTGGACAGGGAATGTCTCGCTCTGTCGCTGAATTGTGCTTTCCAAGTGCTTAGCCCAGTGCTCTGCAAACGGTAAGCGCTCAAATATGATTGAATGAATGAATAATTATGAATATTAACCCAGTGTTTTGCAAGAATGCAGCCAGCACATTGGAGAACTTGGTGTGTATTCCTATAGGTACACTATTTTTTCTATTAGTCATCTATTTACCTTTCAATTACTCTTGCAATTACTAATGAAAATCAGTCAATCAGTGCTATCTATTGAGCACTTGCTGTGGTTAGTCACTCTACAGTACAGAAAGTTGGTAGATTTGATCTCAGCCCTCAAAGAGCTACCAATACAATCTAACTGTAGCTTAACTGTTCTTCCTGCACCCCTACGTTCAATCCGTCATTCAAGCAATCATCGATACTATTTACTGAGCACTTACTACAGCGTGTGGAGAACTGTACAGCACAACTCAAGAGCAGGTAACAGCATGACTAACATGGAAGATAAGTGGCCTAGTGGAAAGAGCACGGGCCTGGAAGTCGGAGGCCCTGCGCTCTAATCCTGGTTCTGCCATTTATCTGCTCTGAGACCTTGAGCAAGTCACTTCAGTTCTCCACGCTTCAATTCCGTCATCTGCAAAATGGGAATTCAATACCTGTTCTCCCGCCCACTTCAACTGGAACCTGATTATTTTCTAACTACTCCAGTGCTTAGTAAGTGCTTGACATATAGTAAGCACTTAAATACTACATTATCAATAAGTCAATCGTATTTATTGAGTGCTCGTTATGTGCAGACCCACTGTACTAAGGGCTTGAAAGAATACAATATACAGAGTTGGTAGACACCTCCCCGGCCCACAGTGAACTTACAGTCTAGAAAGCAGTTGAGAAGCCGCGCAACTTAGTGGGAAGAGCCCGGGCTCGGGAGTCAGAGGTCATGGGTTCTAATCCCAGCTCCGCCACTTGTCTGCTGTGTTACCGTGGGCAAGTCACTTCTTTGCGCCTCAGTTTCTTCATCTGTAAAATGGGGATTAAGACTGTGAGCCCCACTTGGGACAACCTGTATCTTGTATCTGCCCTACGTGCTTGGCACGTAGTTGGCGCTTAAATACCATCATTATTAAAGGAAGACAGATAATATAAGTTAAATTGCAGCGATGTACAAAAGTGCTATGAGGCTGGGGAGGGAGGGGGTGAATAAATGGTGCAAATCCTAGTGAAAGGGTGATACAGAGGGAGTGGGAGAAGAGGAAATGTGGGGTTAGGTGGGGAAGGCCTCAGAGAGAAGATGTGGTTTTAACAGGGCTCTGAAGGGGGAGAGAATGATCGTCTGATGGTTGTGAAGAGGGTGGGAGTTCCAGTCCAGAGGAGGGACATGGACAGTAGGTCAGCAGAGATAAAGGCAAGACTGAGATAGGGTGCAGGTTGGCATCAGGGGAGCAAAGTGTATGTGCCGGGTTGTGGAAGGAAGTCAGGGAGGTAGGAAGGGGCAAGGAGACTGAGGGCTTTAAAGCTTTTAGTAAGGAGATTCTGTTGCATGCAGAGTTGGATGGGCAGCCCTTGGAGGATCTTGAGGAGCGGGGAAAACGGACAGTGGTTTTGTAGAGAAATGATCCATGCAGCAGAGTGAAGTATGGACTGAAATGGGGAGAACGAGGGGCAGGGTGGTCAGCAAGAAGACTGATGCAGTAATCAAGGAGGAGGGATAGGATAAGAGACTGTATTAATGGGGTAGCACCTTGGATGGAGAGGAAAGGGTAGATTTTAGCAATGTCGTCAAGGTTGAAGCGACAGACACAGTTCCTACCCTTGAGGAGTTTGCAATCTAGCAGTGCAGGTAGATCCTGGAATCATTTACAGACAGGAAGAGCGAAGTGGAGACTCCCATAACCGCTTCATTCATTCACTCCCTCCTATTTGAGCCCCTACTGTGTGCAGAACACTGCATTAAGTGCTAGAGGAGAGTACGATATAACAATAAACAGACACAAGTAACAGGGCTTCAGGTGATTTGGAGGGGATAGTTGTGGTTGGCCCGAAGTCCAGGCATCTGAGGAGATTAAAATTAGGGGAAAGGAGGAGGAAGACGGAGATGGGATTTCAGAAGGGTTTTGCGTGAACCTTGGTGGATGTCAAGGGGCAGAAGGATGCTAATAAGAGGTCAGAAATAGAACAGGCAGAAGCAGGACTCTGTAGTAGTTCCCGTCTGCCTGTCTCCCCAGATAAGTTGCAAGTTCTTTTATAACAGTGAAAATGGCATTTCCCACTATCCTAAGTCTCCCAAATGCTTTGTAGGGCCCAAATCGTGGGAGCTCAATGAATACGATGGACTGAGTGGCTGTTAGGAAGCCCGGGACAATTGGAAAAGTTCAACCTGAATTTCACTATACTCTGCCTCTGAACCAGTCCAGGTATTTAATAAAAATAATAATAATTATGGTATTTGTTAAGTGCTTACTATGTGCCAAGCACTGTTCTTAGTGCTGGGGTAGATACAAGGTAATCAGATTGGACACAGTCGCTGTCCCACATGGGGTTTAGGGTCTTAATCCCCATTTTACAGATGAGGTAATTGAGGCACAGTCAAGCTGAATTGCCCGAGATCACACAGCAGACAAGTGGCGGAGCCTGAATTAGAACCCACATCCTCTGACTCCAAAGTGTATGGTCTTCCCCAAATGCCGTGCCGATTCCCTCTAATGCCGGTTGTAGTACTCAGCGAGGCATTTGCTATGCGCTTTTATTCTGTGCTAAGCACCGTCCTAGGTACTAGGCTAGACACAACACCTTAAGTTCGGACACAATCCCTGTCCCATTTGGGGCTCGCATTCTAAGACGGAGGGAGACCGGGAATCGAATCCCCGTTTTACAGATGAGCAAACCGAGGCCCAGAGTAGTTGAGACTCGACTGAGGTCCCGCAGCAAGGAAGGGCAGGGTTAGGACTAGAGCCCAGACCCCCCCCCCCCGAGTCCTATGCCCGAGCTCTTTCACTAGTCCATGTCACTTGTTTTATTTACTGAACATTTAATGAGTGCGAAGAACTGTCAAGTGTTCGAGAGGGCAAAATCAAAGCGAGACACCTGTTCTCTGCCCTCCAGGAGCTCAGGGTACAATGGGTTTCAGTGGGATTCACTGGTCACTTTCAACTGAGGATCAGGGATGGGAGGAGGAGAGGCTCCCAGGCTGGATTCCCCCTAGCCTGCGATCCACCAAAGCCATCTTATATGGCTAATTCTGCACTTCTATTTTCTTCCCATGCAGGTGTGCTGCAGCATGAACTCAGCAGATGTGTGTGTGTGTGTCTGTGATCATTCGCCAACCACTCCTGTCGCATGACCCAACTTGTAGAGAAAGGATTTTTCCCCGAATGAAAAAACCCTAATGCCCTGCTGCCATGTTTGGCCATCAGTCAGCACTAGGTCTTTAAGCCCCGTCAGATCTTCCGGCCTTAGGCCGGGGAGCAAGAGAACTGGTCAGACCGGGGGCCTGGTTGATGGCGGAGGGACCGCTAAGTAGACGCCAACCAAGGCGTCATTAAGTAGCCAGGGACTGGGTTAGGTCCTTCGTCTAGGCTGGGTCTCTGCAACTGCAGGCTGGTCAAACCCGTCCTTTCGTGAAATGAGTAAAATTCGATGTCTGCTACCAGTGAACCAAGCTGCCTCCGGCCACTTCCATCTCTCGGCGTTGCTGGACGCGAGGTCCCGGAGGGCAGAACGCAACTGGCTCTGTTGCACTCTCCCAAGCATTCCATTTTTTAACCCATCCAACCGCTAACCTTTAGATAAATGTTGAACTGAATCCCAGTGTCCCTGCCTCTGATTTCCTCAGGGAGGGCTGGGAAAAGGCTCAGGAGATGGGTCATGCCTCTAGGGCAGGGCCTTGGGTTACCCTGTGTACATATTGATGATTATAATTCTATTTTTATTAATGATACGTATATATCTATCCTACTTATTTATAATGTTGCTACCGATGCCTGTTTAGTTGTTTTGTCGTCTGTCTCCCCCTCTTCTAAACTGTGAGCCTCTTACTGGGGAGGGATTGTCTCTATCTGGCCAAATTGTACTTTCCAACCGCTTCGTACAGTGCTCTGCACACAGTAAGCGCTCAATAAATACACTTGAATTTATAATTACAATTCTATTTCTAACAACGATGTGTATGTATCTATCCTATTTATTGATAATGTTACTACCGATACCTGTTGACTTGTTTTGATGTCTGTCTCCCCCTCATTCAGACCGTGAGCCCTTCACGGGCAGGGATTGTTTCTGTTTATTACTAAATTGTACTTCCCAAGTGCTTAGTACAGTGCCCTGCTCAATAAGTACAATCGAATGAATCAATATTTCCCCCTTCTAGACTGTAAGCCTACTGTGGGAAGAGATTGTCTATTGCCCAATCGTACTTTCCAAACGCTTAGTACGGTGCTCTGCACGCACTAAGTGCTCAATAAATACAACTTAATAAATCAATTTCAGAATAGAAACAGTGTGGCCTAGTGGCCAGACGACAGGCCTAGGAGTCAGAAGGGCCCGGGTTCTAGTTCTGCCTCCTCCATTTGTCTTCTGTGTGACCTCGGGGAAAGTCGTTTCACCTCACCTCAGTTACCTCACCTGTAAAACGGGGACTGTGGAGCCTGGGAGCCCCTTGTAGGACTGTGTCCACCCTAATTACCTTCTATCTACTCCAGGGCTTAGAACAGTGTCCGGCACGTAGTAAACACTTCAAGACTATTTTTTAAGAACCCCACAAAATACGATTTCTAAGTAAAGACCGAGACAAACCCTTCTCTGAGTCTTCTGTGCTCGAGGGATGATGGGGAGGGTCAGTGCTCTTGATGACCCTGAATATTACCGTGTATTTGCTCCCTTTGTCCCTCCAGCCCGGTTGGGTTCTGTCGTTCAGACTGGACGGGCTGCATCCACAAAGAGCCCCAGAGCACTGTCCCCGCTCACCGCCGAGGTTCCGACCCGGACCTGGCTACCAGGGAAACAGTCACAACAGGGGGTAGGACAGTGTCAAAACAATTGATTCCTGGACTCCTCCTGGGATAACGGGACCCTGCTTCCCTCATTTGCACCCGTAATTTACTACTACAGTAGGGAAGACCAGATCTATTTGGGTGTAAATTGAAATTTAATGAGAATTCGGGAAATCGTTCATAATCCATGCTCTAAATCTGGCAGTGTGCTCTTACAGTACATGAATGCATTCATTTTAATCAATTTAATGTGTCTGTTCGCGGAATGTGGGAATTGAAAAATTGCTGTGCAATGAGTTAATGGGTTTTTAAAAATAAATATGATGTATGCTGGGGTTTATGTTGACTAATTGGATGGAGTCGATTAAAAACTGTTCACAGGTCCTTCAAGCAACACACCCTTCTTTATGGGCTTGGAATCTATCTGCTAATTCTGCTATATCGTACTCTTCCAGGCTCATTACAGTGCTCTGCACATACAATGTGCTCAATAATGACCTTTCACTGACTGGTTACTTTCCCTACTCGGAGACCACCATCCTCGCCCTCCCTCAAGTCCGCAGTCCCCTCAATCTATCAGTGGTACTTATTGAGCACTTTCTATGTGCAGAGCACTGTATGAAGTGCTTGGGCAAGTGCAATAAAACAGAGCTGGTAGACACGTTCCCTGCCCGTAACAGGTTTACACGTTGTCAGCTGTGTGCCTGTGGGCAAGTCACTGAACTTCTCTGTGCCTCAGTTACCTCATCTGTAAAATGGGGATGAAAACTGAGCGCCCCATGTGGGACAACCTGATCACCTTATATCCCCCCAGCACTTAGAACAGTGCTCTGCACATAGTAAGCGCTTAACAAATATCACCATTATTATTATTATTATTAGAGGGAGACAGGCATTAATATAGTTAATACAAATGGACATCCAGTGATTAGAACAGTGCTCCAGAGCATAAAACAGTGCTTAATAAATACCATAATAATTATTTTAAATGCTGTGGGCCTGAGGATGGGATGCATACCAAAATGCCCAGAAGTAAATTGAAGAAAAGACACAGTTGGGAGAGGGATTTGAGACAAGGAGGGTTTAATGGGGAAGCCTTTTTGGAGGAGCTGTGACTTAATAAGGCCTTCGTCCGGTGTATAGGAAGGAGGAAGGAGTTCCTCCAGGCTAGGGGGAGAAGGAGGCAAAGGGGTCAGGAGCGATGGATGAGATTGGGATACAGTGAGCAAGCTGGCACTAAAGGAGCAGAGAATGCAGTTTTGGCTGTAATAGATCAGTGAGGTGAGGTAAGAGGGGGCGACTTGATGGATGAGGCCTAAACCGTCCCGCTATCAATCTTCCCATCCCCTCCCCCTGCCCTCAGTCTCCCCATCTTCCCATCCGCCCTGAAAACCTTCCTTCTCCCCATGCTTGTCCCAGCTGGGCGTCTCTGGGAAGATTCCCAGCAGCCGTGAGAGACACGTTTACTTGAGTGGAAGCGATGCGTTTGGGATTTCCCTTTCAGAGATGTGCAGCTGTCAGGAGCGGTTTGATCTGTTTGTGTAGATGGCAGGAATGAAGTGGTAATTTGTTTTTCCAAACACACGATTCAGCGTTTTTCTGATCCCCATTTGTTATCTCTAGTAACCCAGTCTGAAAAAGCCTTCTTGCACTAGCTGTTCTTGTCTCCAGGAAGAACATCCGACAGTTTGGGTTTTGAAATCCGTCACAGAGCTGGCCCTCCAGTCAAATACAAAGAGAATCAATGCCAACCGAGCTCAACTTGGCCTGGAGGGTTTCCTCTGCTTTGCAGCAGTCCTCGTGAAATGCATATACATCAGTAGTCCGGGAAGAGGGATGGAGAACACGAGAATAATAGCCGTGGTATTCGTCCGGTGCTTGCTGCGGGCCAAGAACTGTAACGAGAGCTAGAGTAGAGACGAGACCGGGAGCTTCTCGTGGACAGGGAAGGTATCTGTTGTTGTATTATACTCTTTCAAGCAGTTAGTACAGTGCGTCGACATAGTAAACTCTCAAAGGGTGAATGAAATATAATCAGATCCACTCAGCCCGTCACACATGGTGCTCATAGTAAATAGGAGACAGAAGAGCTGTTAAATGATCCATTTTATAGATGAGGAGACTGAGGCACAAATAAGTAAAAGTGACTTGTCCAAGGTCACACAGTAGAGCCAGGATTAGAACCCAGGGGCTCTGTTTCCCAGGCCATCGCTCTTGCCACTCTTTCCTCGCTGCGATCAAAGCAGTGGTAAGTGACCCTAAATTGGGGAGAATGGATAACAGCGTGGCTCAGTGGAAAGGGGACAGGCTTGGGAGTCAGAGGTCATGGGTTTGAATCCCCACTCCGCCACTGTCAGCTGTATGACTGTGGGCAAGTCACTTCACTGAGCCTCAGTGACCTCATCTATAAAATGGGGCCTAAGACTGTGAGCCTCACGTGGGACAACCTCATTACCCTGTATCTCCCCCAGCGCTTAGAACAGTGCTCTGCACGTAGTAAGCGCTTAATACCAACATTATTATTATAACACTTTGGAAGTGAGGAATAACATTTATAGAGATCTAGCACGAGAAACCTTGTGCTGCAAATTCAAGGGGCACGAGAGCAAGATGGAACCCATTAGGATGAAAACAAACACTATTACAAACACCGAAGAAAGCACTCCGGGGGTTCAGAGTGAACCATCAGCGGATAAGCTCCGTCAAGACAGTTGCTGGAAGCAGTGTGGCCTAGTGGAAAGAGCCTAGGATGGTGAAGCAGGAGATAGAAATCCTCATCCTAATTCCATCTCTAGCCTGCTGTGAGTGTGGGCTCCTCTACTTCTCTGTGTCTCCGTTTCCTTCTCTGCAAAGTAAGGGCAAAATAAAAGTTCTTCCTCCCCGCTTAGACTGGTAGACCCATGTGGAAAAGGGATTAAATCTGATCTGATTAAGCTCTTTGAGGGCAGAGATCATGCCTTCTTCCTCTACTTGATAATAATAATGTTGGTATTTGTTAAGGGCCTACTAGGTGCAGAGCACTGTTCTAAGCGCTGGGGGAGATACAGGGTCATCCGGTTGCCCACGCGAGGCTCACAGTTAATCCCCATCTTACAGATGAGGTCACTGAGGCACAGAGAAGTGAAGTGACTCGCCCACAGTCACACAGCTGACGGGTGGCAGAGCCGGGAGTCGAACTCACGACCTCTGACTCCGAAGCCCAGGCGCTTTCCACTGAGCCACGCTGCTTCCCTTAACACTCTCAAGTGCTTAGTACAGTCTCTGAGCAATGAACAGGTAAAGGGGGTATGGTCTATCGAAACAGAAGTTTCCACACGGATAAAGCTTACTTCCAAAATCAAACATCACTTCTAACAATCCACAGTCCCATCCTCGAGATGCATTCAAGCAAAACACTCCAAGCAGGTTTAGTCAGGTAACTTGGCACTTGTCTTACGCTGTCGAGTCGTCTCCGACCCATAGCGACTCCATGGACATATAATAATAATGTTGGGATTTGTTAAGCGCTTACTATGTGCAAACCACTGTTCTAAGCGCTGGGGGATACAAGGTCATCGGGTTGCCCCACGTGGGGCTCACAGTTTTAACCCCCATTTTGCAGATGAGGTAACTGAGGCCCAAAGAGTTAAGTGACTTGCCCAAAGTCACACAGCTGGCAAGCGGCGGAGCTGGGATTAGAACCCATGACCTCTGCCTCCCAAGCCCGGGATCTTTCGACTGAGCCACGCACCTCCATGTGCAGTCGTTCCGGGAGGGTATCCATAGTGTTTTCTCGGTAAAATTACCAAAGAGGTTTACCGCCGCCTTCTTTCACACGTTCAACTCGAATCTCTGCCCTCGACTCTGTCCTGTGCAGCCCGGGTGAGTTTTGACTTGTAGCAGATTGTCTTCCACTCACTAGCCGCTGCCCAAGCTAGGAACGGAATTGGTAGGCCTCTGCTTGACTCCCCCTCCCGTAGCCGAGACTGGTAGAGGACTGGAAACTCTCCAGGTGGGATCCTGAGAGGTAATTTGGTAGTTAAGCAGCATCAGATAGAGATATTGATGTCCTAACTGGACTGGAATCTTGAGACAGGTTCCTCTCCTGAGAATGACAATTAAAAGAGAGACAGATAATCATCCCAGGATAGCAGCTGCATTTGCAATGCCAGGATTTCCAAATGGCCTAACGCAATTGTTCTAATTCCCCTGCTTTGGAAGGGGAAATAAGGCATAATCTATGCCTCAGGAGATGGCCATCTAGTTAGCTCTGGGCATTTTCCTCCTGCAGCATAACTGTCTGTCCCTCCTCTCCGTCCAAATCCTTCCAACAACCAACGAGAAGTCACATCATTCAGGTTGCTTCCTGAGGCTGATGTCGCCTCTTGATGCTGTTTCTCTACTTGTGCCTGCCTACAGACGCGCGAGTTTGCATTTTCCAGAATTCCTGCCTATGGTGTATTGTTTTCCTGCTAGGTGGCTTCTACTTCATGTCACAGTTACAGGATTCTTATTCATTTACATAGTTTTCTGGAAACTTGGCCAGAGTAAGTAGCAAAGGGATGGAAGAGGCTTTATTACAAGAGCTTCGTATTGATCCACCCTCTGCCTCCTTGCTGGTTGCCTTGAAAGATGCCAGCTTCTATGTCCAAATGGAGCTAATTGAGCTGTGTTAATCCTGATACGTAATGCCTAGAAATGGGATCCACCATCTTCGGTGCTCTTAAAGAATCAAACCTGCCATCGTAATGATGTCATCACCAACTGGTGTCTTGTATCTTTAACTGCCCCATTTACCGAGTATAGAAACATGGTCCTTTTCATCTGCATCGCCCCCCAGATGCTGCTGCGTCCTCCTGAGGACCACATACCTACCTCTGGAATTCAATTCTACTCTTTGTTTAGTGCTTACTCTATGTCAAGCACTGTACTAACCTCGGAGGTAGCGGCAAGACGGTCAGGTTGGACACAGTCCCTGTCTCACATGGTGCTCAAAATTAAAAGTTGGATGGAGTAGGATTTAATCTTCATTTTATAGATGAGGAAACAGAACAAGAGCTGTTATAGCAACTTGAGTCACATCTCCTCTAAGAAGCCTCCCCTGAATCTTCAATTCCCTAAATCTTCCTCCCTTGTGCGTCACCTATACACCGTAATCCGTACTCCTTACGCATTTTGACCTTCACCCCGTCCATTTAACATTTACATACATATCCATGTGAATTTTATTGTGATACCTGTCTCCCCTCTGGTCTGTAAACTCATTTGGGGTAGGGATTATGTCTAGCCTACTCTACTGTGTTGTGCTTTTCCAAGCACTTATTACAGTGTTCTGAACTCAGTAAGGTCTCAAGAAATACCACCGGTTGATCCATGTCACCTACCTCCTCTATTTAGAATATTCTCAAATGCAAATGGCTAATCCCAATCTCTTACCTCAAAGCAGCAGCATGGTGCTGGGGTATTTAATAGACTTCGGAGTTAAGTCAGGGCTTCTAATCCTGGCTCTACCGTTCGTCTGCCGTGTGACCTAGGGGAAGTCACTTCACCTCTCTGGGCCGCAGTTATCACACCCTAAAAAGCACCCTCTTTGGATGCCCCTGCCCACTGTGAGTTTACAATTTAAGTCACTCAGTCGATTGCCTCTGGGCTCTTAGTGCATTCAGAACACTCAACACAGACCTTGGGAGAACACACTAAAATAATGTAACCGACACATGCCCTGCCCACAACGACCTTACGGTCTAGAGGGGGAAGCAACGACGGTGAAACAAAATGGTACAGATGTTTCCAAGTGTTCAATGCTACATGGCCCCTGCTCTCCCGAAGCGTCCAGTTTTTGTGCCAGACATTAAAATTGAGTTGCACACGGGCGGAAAGGCAAACACGAAGTCGACGCATCAAGTCGCGAACCGAAGGTAAGCTTGAATCGACCGTAGGAGTAGCTAAACACAGAGTAAATCAACACTCCGAGGAAAAGGTGGCAATATTTCAGTGAGACAGCATTCAATAAACACTAGTGTTATTTGACAGAGCACTGTAGTAAAGACAGGATGGAGGTGAGAGGCCTCAATTTCTGAGAACGCCCATTTCAGTCAGTCAATTGCATTTATTCAGCACTTACTGTGGGCAGAGCACACGATTTGACAGTCAACAGATAGATTCCCTGCCCACTGTGAGTTTACAGCCTAGAGGGAGAGACAAACATTAGTAGAAATAAGTTACGCCAATTTAAGTAGGAGCCATGATGAGTAGGGGAGAAGTCATCTGGAGATATTCTGCAGATGAAGTTCCAACTCCAGGAGAGATTTGCACTCAGTACAGTGCTCTGCATCTAAAAAGTACTCCATGAATACCGCTGGTGATTCAGCTTCTGCTGCTACAAGCCACTGTGCTTGTGTTTAGCGTGCGCTGGGTCCGTGTGTCATTTATTGAGCGCAGAGCACTGTATTAAATGCCTGGGAGAAAACAACAGCAGACCCATTTCCTGCCCCTAACAAGCCTACTTCACAAAACCAGCTTATTTCTTGGCTTTTGGGGAATCGTAATGGAGTCCCACGGGAGTAAGGGGCCACTTGTATCTTGGGGTAGAGGAATTTGGAAGCCCAAAGAATAAGTCCGCGGCCAGCCAGCTGAGGTCGGCGCAATCCTGCCCTCAGAGGGGCTTCCAGTTTAAGGGCCCTCGAGGGGCGCACTGACCTGGCGGAGGGTCTCGGATTCTGCCCCGGGGGGCTCACAGTCTGATGCTACGATACCAGTGTTTCCGCGACTGACCCGCGGCGCTGAATCCAGTGAGGATGAGGAGGGCAGGGGGGTTTCCAGTGGATGGGGGCTGGATGTGCACCCCCCTCGGGGAGAGGGCAGGACATGAGCCTTGCAGAAGGAGCCCTCACCTTCTAGCCCATTCCCGACTCAAGGTCCCATGTTGAGGTTGTGGAAGGTCACTGTCCTTGCTGACTTTATGGTTGAGTGGGAAATCGTAGCTAACTGGGGGCTGGCAAGAGCACAAGGAGGAGAACGCAATGACATATACAGAGACAGTGAGTACGCACCCCACTGTACGCCAGGGTTTCTGCCCCAATCCTTTCTCCCCGTACCAAAACCCTCATCTCTAGACCCAGAGCACCCATTATCCCCCCTAAAGACAAGCTTCATACCATCACAACCCCTCAGCTTCCTCCACTCCAGAGCCTTTTGGTGGTCCTAACCCATCTGCTTCTCTTCCTGGATCCTGGGCTCATCTTCCAGTGAGCAAAAAACCACACCTGTGTAGCCTGTGGCATGCCCTGCCCCTCTGGGCCTGAGTATTGTAGCCAAATCAGAGGCTGGGCCACAGAAACTCTTCATCTCACACATCAGTGTTCAATTTGATTATCTTGAACCTACCACAGCACTTAGAATGGTGTTCGACAGACACTAAGTGCTTAACAAATATCATCATCATCATCCCGTGGGCAGTATAAACAAGTCATTGGTATCAAACACATTCCCCATACCAACCCGAGCCCCCTCCATAGCCCACACATCCTTAATGTCATCAACATCGACTATCCAGCCCTAGTCTCCTCCTCCCAACTCCAGCTTTCTCCACCCGCTCCTGGAAACATCGGTACAGTAGATTTCAGTTATCCCAACTCTTAGATTATCAACCCAAATCACTAATATCAAGACGCCCCAACTTAATCAGATTCATGGACTACCCACCACGGGCACTGTATTGTACTAAGCACAATTTATCTCCCAACTGCAGACCCCTCCCCCAAGGTATCACCATAATTATTTGAGTCAATTATCTCAGTCTTGGGTCTCCCCACCCCAACCCCAACTTCAAACCCTTGAGATCAGCCCATCGCTCAACCCCCTCAATCACCATAATCAATAAAATCACCAACTATCTTACCCGAAAGCACCCGAGTCACTTCTGAATCATCCATATAAAACCAGATCCCCCGACAAGCCAACACATCCCCATTGTAATGAACATCAATTAGCCCACCCTCAAGATGCCCCCCAAAAGCATCAACTCAAGTCACTTATGAGCCATTAAAACGGACCAGCTCTCCCACATCCATCAGAACCACCAATTCAATAGACAACAACTATCTCAACTGAACAAAAGATAAAATAACCAAGGGGGCGTCACGGGCCCGACTCACCAAACCTCCAGAAAGGCATACTCCATCTCTTCTCCACAGACTCAGAAAATACCACTCAAGGCCCCAATATGGGGTAGGGAAAGGCCCAGAAGCCTCTGGGGCTTTAAAGGGGAGGTACCACTTGCTCCATTGAAGGGCAACTAGTGGAGACACTGGGTTTCTGGGAGGTGGGGCTGGAGGACCAGGGAAGGAAGAAGCAGAAGGCTAATCGGGAGACGGGCAGACGCAGCTGCCCATCGTTAAAAGGATCTGGAAAAACATCCTTAATCAGAGACACCTGCAACCCATTCACAAACTCCTCGAAGATCAGGTCTATTTCTCATCTAGTGCTTTCCCAGCACTTAGTACGGAACTTTGCACCCAGGAGGATATTCAGTAATTGAGAATGAATGAATGAACTCAAGCTCTTCACTGAGGCCTCCCCAGTTCCGACTGTCCCTTCCACTCTGTCTCTTCTTGTTTTTTATTTCCTTTATAATGGTATTTGTTAAGCCTTTTTTTATGTGCTAGGAACTGTGCTGGATGCTGCGGTGGGTAAGAGGTTGTAGAAGGTCCCTGTCCCATGTGGGGCTCCCTATTTTAAACCCCGTTTTGCAGACAAGGCCACTGCTACGGCGGTCTGCCGGGGACACGCCTATTATTTCCGGTTAAAGGTCACCGCTGCTGCTGCTGCTTCTGTCACTGCATTGGTTTTCTTGGTGAAAGTCTATTTGTTAAGCACTTACTATAATAATAATAATAATTTTGGTATTTGTTAAGTACTTACTATGTGCAGAGCACTGTTCTAAGCGCTGGGGTAGATACAGGGTAATCAGGTTGTCCAGCGTGAGGCTCACAGTTAATCCCCATTTGACAGATGAGGTCACTGAGGCACAGAGAAGTGAAGTGACTCGCCCACAGTCACACAGCTGACAAGTGGCAGAGCCGGGATTCCAACTCATGACCTCTGACTCCCAAGCCCATGCTCTTTCCACCGAGCCACGCTGCTTCTCTGTGTGCCAGGGACTGTCCTAAACGCTGGGGTGGATACAAACTAATCAGGATGACTCCAGTCCCTCGCCCACATGGGGCCCAGAGTCTTAATCCCCATTTTCCAGATGAGGTAACTAAGGCCCAGAGGAATGAAGTGACCTGGCCAAGATCACCCAGCAGACGAGTGGTGGAGTCAGGATTAGAACCCAGATCGTTCCGACGCCCAGACCCAGGCTCTATCCACTAGGCGACACTGCTTCTAGGTGGTCCCAGCAGGGCCAGGGGTGCAGCCGAGAGGGAAAACTGAGAGTGGGAAGAAGTGCTAAACATCCATGCATTCATTCATTCATTCATCCATCCATATTTGTTGAGCACTTACTATGATGACGATAACGATGATGATAATAATAATGTTGGTATTTGTTAAGCACTTACTACGTGCAGAGCACTGTTCTAAGCGCTGGGGCAGATACAGGGTCATCAGGTTATCCCACGTGAGGTTCACAGTCTTAATCCCCATTTGACAGATGAGGTAACTGAGCACAGAGAAGTGAAGTGACTTGCCCACAGTCACATAGCTGACACGTGGCAGAGGCAGAATTCGAACCCATACCCTCTGACTCCCAAACCCGGGCTCTTTCCACTGAGCCACGCTGCTAAGTGCTTACTATGTACGAAGCACTGGGGTAGAAACAGGTCATCGGGCTGTCCCACGAGGGGCTCATAGTCTTAATCCTCATTTTACGGATGAGGCACCTGAGGCACAGAGAAGTGAAGCGGCTTGCCCGGGGCCACACGGCAGACAAGTGGCGGAGGCGGGATTAGAACCCGCGTCCTCTGACTCCCAAGCCTGTGCTTTTTCCTCTAAGCCACGCTGCTTCTCTACTGTACTAAGCGCTTGGGAGAGTACAGAATGACAATAAATGAACGTATTCCCTGACCACAATGAGCGAGTTCCCCTGCCCACCCTGGCTAATCCGTACTTTCAACCAGGGGACACACAAAGCTCTTAACAAACACAACGAAGAGAGTACTGGTGTTGAAGTCACTGTGCCCCAAGCTCCGGGGCGGATACGGGGTAATCAGGTTGGACACAGTCCCTGCCCCACGCAGGACTCACAGTCTAAACAGGAGGGAGAACGGGGATTGGAACCCTATTTTACAGATGAGGAAACCGAGGCACAGAGAAGCTGAGTGACTCGCCCAAGCTCACACAGCAGACAAGTCGCAGAGCTGGGATTAGAACCCAGGTCCTTCTGACTTCCAGGTCCGGGCTCTTTCCACTAGGCCACGCTGCCTCTCCTGTAAAGAAGCAAGAGAAACACCAGCACTTCTTGCTTAGCTGCTCCTTTTTTTGAAGAATGGTATTTGTTAAGTGCTTAGTACGTAGCAGGCACTGCATTGAGCACTCGGGTAGATACAAGCTCTGCCACCTGTCAGCTGTGTGACTGTAGGCAAGTCGCTCAACTTCTCGGTGCCTCAGTTACCTCATCTGTAAAATGGGAATTAACTGTGAGCCTCACGTGGGACAACCTGATTACCCTGTATCTACCGCAGCGCTTAGCAGTGCTCTGCACGTGGTAAGCGCTTAACAAATACCAACATTATTATTATTATACAAGCCCCCTCTCTTCTTCCCTCCATAACGGCCATCTTCAGCTCTTCACTCTCCAGCGACTCCACTGCTTTCAAACATTCCCACGTCTCCCCTTAACCTAAAAAACCCTCCCTTGACCCCACGTCTCCCTCCAGTTAACACCCCATCTCCCTTCTACCGTTCCCCTTCAAATTCCTTGAGCGAGTTGTCTACACCCGCTGTCTCGGGCTCCTCTCCTCCACTTCTCTCCTTGACCCCCTCCGATCTGGCTTCCGTCGCCCCTCGCTCCACACAATTCGCTCTCTCAACGGTCCCTGACCATCTCCTTTTTTTGACAAATCCAACGGCCTCTTCTCCGACCTAATCCTACGCGACTTCTCAGCTGCCTTCAAGACTGTGGCCCGCCCCCTTCTCCGGGAAACATTATCCACCCTCCGTTTCGCTGACACCGTCCTCTCCCGGTTCTCCTCTTACCCGTCTGGCTGCTCATTCTCAGTCTCTTTCACCGGCTCCTCCTCTGTCTCCTGCCCCGTAACTGTGCGGATCCCTCAACGTTCAGTTCTGTGTCCTCTTCTATTCTCCATCTATCCCACTCCCTTGGAGAACTCATTCGCTCCCATGGCTCCAACTATCACCTCTGTGTGGCCGATGACCGAAAATACATCTCCGGTCCCGATCTTTCTCCCTCTCTGCATTCTCGCATTTCCTCCCGCCTTGAAGACATCTCTACTTCGGATGTCCTCCCGTCACCTCGGGCTTAAGATGTCCCAAAAAACTCCTTATTTTCCCACCCAAACCCTGTCCTTCCCTTAAGTTTCCCATCACTTTAGATGGCATCACCAACCTTCCTGTCTCACAGGCCCCTAACCTTGACTCCTTCCTCTCATCCAACACACATATCGAAGCCACCGCTAAATCCTACAGGTTCCACCTTCACGACATCGCTCAGATTCACCGACCTCTCCATCCAACCTACTATCATATTAAGACTATCCCTCATTCTATCCTGCGTCAATCACCGCGTCGGCCTCCTGTCTCTCCCGACTCTAATTCATACATCGCTCTGATGCCCAGATTATTTTTCTACAAAAACGTTCCGGCCATGTTTCCCCACTCCTCGGGAAACTCCAGCGGTTGCCCATCCACCTCTGCATCAGATGGAAACTCCTCACCATTGGCACTCAAGCACTCGATCGCCTTGTCCTCTTCTGCCTAACCTCATCACCGTCCGCACACCCCGCTCCTCTTGCCAAATTTCTCACCGTACCTCCATCTTGTCTATCTCGTCACCAATCCCACGCCCAGAGAGGGAGAAGTAACTAACCCTAGGTCACCCAGCAGACCGGCAGGCCAGTTTCCAAGCTCTGAACCAAACAGGGATCTCTAGACTGTAAGCTACCTGTGAAAAGGGAATGCGTCTTTTATATCGCTGGAGCGTACGCTTCCAGGTGTCTAGTCCAGCGCTCCGCACACAGTAAGTGCTCAATAAATACTACTGATCGATTGAGTGGCAGAATGGGGATTAGAAGCCAGATCCTTCTGACTCCCAGGCCCTGGGTACGACTTTGTAACAGAGGCCTGAAGGCCCCCAGGTTCCTGATTAACTCGAGTGTCGATCAGCAGAGCCAGAAAACCCACCTGCTTTGGCGGAAATCCTTGTCCTCCTGCCTGCCTACATCTCGCAGCAGGGTCTAATGGATAGGTCCCGGGCCTGGGAGTCAGAAGGACCTGGGTTCTAATCCCGGCTTCACCGTTCATCTGCTGTGTGACCCCGGGCCAGTCATTTCCTCCCACGGTCCTGGAACGCCCTCCCTCCTCACCTCCGCCAAACTAATTCTCTTCCCCTCTTCAAAACCCTACTTAGAGCTCACCTCCTCCAAGAGGCCTTCCCAGACTGAGCTTCCCCTTTTCCCTCTGCTCCCCCTCAACTCCCCCTTCACCTCTCCTCAGCTAAGCCCTCTCTTCCCCCCTTTCCCTCTGCTCCTCCCCCTCTCCCTTCCCCTCCCCTCGGCACTGTTCTCGTCCGCTCAACTGTATATATTTTCATTACCCTATTTATTTTGCTAATGAGACGGACATCACCTCGATTCTATTTATTTGCTATTGTTTTAATGAGATGTTCATCCCCTCGATTCTATTTATTGCTATTGTTTTTGCCTGTCTTTCTCCCCCGATTAGACCGTAAGCCCGTCAAAGGGCAGGGACCGTATCCGTTATCGATTTGTCCATTCCAAGCGCTTAGTACAGTGCTCTGCACATAGTAAGCGCTCAATGCATACTACTGAATGAATGAATGGATGAATTTCAATTCTTTGAGCCTCAGTTCCCTCACCTATAAATTGGGGCTGAAGACTGTGAGCTCCGCTTGAGATATGGGCAGGGTCCAACCTGATTATCTTGTATCTATAACAGTGCTTGACGCATAAAGATGAACAAATATCATGATTATGATCATTATTCCATCTGACAGTTTGATGGAGAGAGACTCAGCCTACCCCGGCAGACAGGGTGTGGACACCTTGCGATAAGCAGATTCCTGTTTCACTCAGAGCATCCATAAAGTCACTTCCCGGGCGGAGTTTGGGTGGACGAGTCCACCTGCTCCGATTTCACGCGGAATCAAAGCCATCCGCGGTCGCTGCGGGAAGATTTTCTGGAAAATGGGGGGAGACGGGTCTGGGCCTTGTCCCGACTGAGAAGCTGCGTGGCTTAATGGATAGAGCACAAGTGGGAGTTAGAAGGACCTGGGTTCTAATCCTGCCTCCGCCACTTGTCTGCTGGGTGACTTTGGGGAAGTCCCTTCTCTTCTCTGTGCCTCAGTTACTTCATCTGGAAAATGGGGATGAGAGAGTGAGCCCTGTGTGGGACAGGGCCTGTGTCCAGTCTGATAGACCTGTATCTCCCCTTGCGCTTAGTACACTGTCTGACACATGGTAAGCGCTTAACAAATACCGCAGTTATTCTTATCTTTATCTAAAATCTTTCATTCCTCTTGTCTCCAGGATATGTCCACGTGAATGATAATAACAATAATAATAATACGTCCCCCAAGTAAGTCTGGGAACAAAGTCGTTTTCCTAGCATGACAGCCCCTATCCTGGGAGCTCGCTGTGGGCGGGGAATGTGTCTTATTGTTACATGGTCATGGGTTCGAATCCCGGCTCTGCCACTTGTCAGCTGTGTGACTGTGGGCAAATCACTGAACTTCTCTGCGCCTCAGTTCCCTCATCTGTAAAATGGGGATTAACCGTGAGCCTCACGTGGGACAACCTGATTACCCTGGATCTACTCCAGCACTCAGAACAGTGCTCTGCACATAGTAAGCGCTTAATACCAACATTATTATTGCACTGTACTCTCTCAAGTGCTTAGCACAGTGCTTTGCTCAAAGAAAGCACTCAATAAATGCCTTTGGATGAACGAACGACCCTAAAAGCACAGTGCGGAGTGACGGCTGGTTACCCAAACAACTGCCGTGTAAACATCTGAAATTTGGAAATCGAAAGCGAGTAAGACGGAGGAAACATTTTAAGGATATGACAAGGCAACGTCTCAGACAAGGCTACATCTCAGCTGAAAGCTGGGAGGCAACTACCGAGGAGAGACCAGCGTGGCACGCTGCCAGCAAGGAAGGAGTGGCTCTTTTTGAGGAAAAGTTTCATAAGAAAGAAGAGACAAGGAGACAAAAGCCAAAACGGTGCCAGGTTTTGCAAACATCAAACGGAGCAACCAAAATAAGGGCCAGTCTTTCCGTGCACACACGGTGAGCAGGATTAGGAGACCCGTTGGCTTCTTCAGACACGCAAGTAATGACAGGTCAATTTCCCCATCAAATCGCGTATCCTTTGAAAAGGAAGAATTGATTAGGCCGTGATCCACACATCCCTGGTGTCCCTGGCTTTCCCGCACACGATGCTATTGTCGAGAAGCCCCGGTTTAGATCACGGAAGCATCTGGAGCTTTTCTTTCGTTTGTCCTGGGTTCTAGTCCCGGCTCCACCGCTTATCTGGTTGTGTGATCTTGGGCAAGTCACTTAGCGTCTCTGTTCCTCAGTTCTTTCATCTGTAAAATGGGGATTGAGACTGTGATTCCCCATGCGGGATATGAACTGTGTCCAACCTGATCAGCTTGTCTCTACCCCCAGCGCTTAGTACAGTGCCTGGCACATAGTAAGCACTTAACAGATAACATAAAAACCTCCAGTGGTTGCCTATCAACCTCTGCACAAAACAAAAACTTCTCACTCTAGGCTTCTAGGCTCTCCATCCCCTTGCCCCCTCCTACCTGTCCTCCCTTCTCTCTTTCCACCGCCCACCCCGCACGCTCCGCTCCTCCGCCGCCCACCTCCTCGCCGTCCCCCATTCCCGCCTATCCCGCCGTCGACCCCCGGGCCGCGTCCTCCCGCGGTCCCGGAACGCCCTCCCTCTTCACCTCCGCCAAACTGATTCTCTTCCCCTCTTCACAACCCTACTTAGAGCTCACCTCCTCCAAGAGGCCTTCCCAGACTGAGCTCCCCTTTTCCCTCTGCTCCCTCTATCCCCCCCTTCACCTCTCCGCAGCTAAACCCTCTTCTCCCCCCTTTCCCTCTGCTCCTCCTCCTCTCCCGTCCCCTCCCCTCGGCGCCGTACTCGTCCGCTCGACTGTATATATCTTCATTACCCTATTTATTTTGTTAATGAGATGTACATCACCCTGATTCTATTTATTTGCTATTGTTTTAATGAGATGTTCTTCCCCTTGACTCTATTTATTGCCATTGTTCTTGTCCGTCTCCCCCGATTAGACCGTAAGCCCGTCAAAGGGCAGGGACTGTCTCTGTCACCGATTTGTCCATTCCAAGCACTTAGTACAGTGCTCTGCACATAGTAAGCGCTCAATAAATACAACTGCATGAATGAATAAAAAGAAAAAAGACAAGGGTAAGATGGTGTTGATTATAGTGACGGCCTTGGGGGCATTCCGTCAGCCAAAGTACACCACTGTGGTTGTGTCTGTCAATCTGATGGGATCCAGTGTGTCTTCTTTCGCTCTAGGCACCTGAGGCTCACAGTCAGAGTAGCAGAGAGAGCAGGGATTGACTCCCCATTTTGCAGATGGGGGAACTGAGGCCCAGACCAGTGAAAAGGCCACAATTTCTTTCTGGCAATATATTTCTTTGAGGAAGAAATGCCGTTTGGCCTTGGAAAATGTTGGAAAAATTACTTACGTACATTCAGGTGAGGCACTTGAGTCTTGGGCATCCTACAGTGGGACTTCCTTAACGTCTTCATTTAGTCGTATTTACCGAGCGCTTCCCGTGTGCAGAGCACTATCCTAAGCGGTAGTGTTCACCAAGAACAGTCTGTTGTGATACAGGAGAACTGGGTGTGTTGGCCAGTCTGTGTGCATTTGCCTGACCTATTAAAGTGTAAGTTCCTGGAGGGAAGGAACTCTGACTTTTAATTTATCGTATGTTTCCAGGCGCTTAGAGCATTCTCGGCATCCTGTAAGGACCTAGAACAGAACTGCTCAACCCAGGAAGCACCTAGAACAGTGCTCTTTACACAATAAATTACCTATTTATTTTGTCATTACCCTATTTATTTTGTTAATGAGATGTACATCACCTTGATTCTATTCATTTGCTATTGTTTTAATGAGATGTTCTTCCCCTCGATTCTATTTATTGCTATTGCTCCTGTCCGTCCGTCTCCCCCGATTAGACTGTAAGCCCGTCAAAGGGCAGGGATTGTCTCTATCTGTTACCGATGTGTACATTCCAAGCGCTTAGTACAGTGCTCTGCACATAGTAAGCGCTCAATAAATACTATTGAATGAATAATAATAACTGTGGTACTTGTTAAGCACTTACTATGGGCTAGGTACTGTACTAGGCGCCAGGGTGGATACCAGCAAATCGAGTTGGACGCGGCCCTTGCGCCACGTGGGGCTCACGGTCTCAATCCCCGCTGTGCAGATAACTGAGGCATAGAGAAGTGAAGTGACTTGTCCAAGGCCACGCTGCAGACAAGTGGTGGAGGCAGGATCAGAACCCATGACCTTCTGATTCCAAGGCCAGTGCTCCATCCACTACATCACGCTGCTAGCTCCTCCCAGTTGAGAAGCGCGTTTCTCTTCTACCCGGACCGGCACGTGCCCGTCAGCCGGCTATTTTCTGCGTACGTGGTCGTGGTGGCGAGGAGTGAGGCAGACAACGGGAACCCACCGAGTAGCCAATCCCCATCGTCCATTTTAATACCTCCCACAGATCCCAGGTCCTACACAGTTCAAAGGCCGATTGTTCAGCCACTAAACGCTGCTGGGGAGAAATTCAGACTCTCTGTTCTCTGCTCAGATGGCAGTCTTTCAACCCTTGGGCTTCTTCTTTAAGCGGAAAGTCTGATCCCGCTGGGAAATGATCATCCAACTGGGCAAGCAACACGTCCCTTTTCATCCCATTCTTCTAAGACATGAGGTCATCCGTTAGATTCTCAACAAGCGACTTCTGTTCGAACCCCCCCGCTTCCTGTTTGAGGTTTTCCTGGACTGTCAGTTTCCAGCTAAACCCCAGCCCAATTAAAATCCACGCTTCAGGCTCAGAAGCACGTAGACTCCCCGCAAATGCAATTAGCAAATTGGAGTTGATTACAAAAGCCCAATTTGTTGAATGCAATGACCTTGAAATTAGGAAACTTCAATGAGTTCTTAATTAAAACCCCAGAGCCTTCGTGGAGAATGGAATAAGCGGCTCCAGAAGCACTAAGTGTTTTGATTCAACTGGGCCTTCTGGGGAAATCAGAGCAGAAAGGAACCCAGTCGGTTGCCCAGCAGGCAGAGAACGTGTGTCTGAAGAACTGTAACTTAATCTCGCTACTCTCTTACTGTAAACCAGCCCACACACTCCGCTCCTCTAATGCTAACCTCCTCAGTGTGCCTCGATCTCGCGTCTCTCGTCACCAACCTCTCGCCCACGTCCTGCCTCTGGTCTGGAACGCCCTCCCTTCTAAATTACAACACAAAAACTAACCTCCCTCCCTTCGGAGCTTTCCTGAAGGCTCATCTCATCCAAGAGGCCTTCCCTGACAAAGCCCCCCTTTCCTCTTCTCCTTTCTCCCTTCTGCGTCGCCCTGACTTGCTTCCTTTGTTCTTCCCCTCTTTCACAGCACTTATGCATAGATCTGTCATTTATTTATTTATATTAATGCCTGTCTCCCCGCCTCTAGACTGTAAGCTTTGTGGGCAGGGAATGTATCTGTTCATTGTTGTATTCTCCCAAGTACTGAGTACAGCGCTCTGCCAAGAGTAAGCTCTCAATAAATGATTAAATGAATGAACCTGAATCTACCCCAACACACAGAATAGTACTTGAGACATAGTAAGTGCTCAACAAATGTCATTATTAGTAGTAGTAATTATTGACTTGCAATCAATCCTTCACCTCTCTCAGTCTTTTAAGTGGAATTACTAATGGTATTTACTGAGCACCCAATGGCAGAGATAGACGAGCCTTATTTACAAATAGTGAAAGCTGTTGGAAAAATCAGAGGTATTTACAGAGCACTTGCTACTGCTAATAAGGGTAGTGGGATTTGTTGAGCACTTACTAGGTGACAAGCACTGTGCTGACAGCAGAGAGAGATACAAGATAATCAGATCCCATAGGGGTCTAAAGTCAAAATAGGAGGGAGGACGGGTACTGAATCCTCATTTTGCAGATGATGAAACAGAGGTTCAGAAAAGTTAAATGACTTGCTCAAGGTCACCCAGCAGAGACCTCTGGTTCCCTCTGGTCCATGTTCTTTCCGCTAGGCAACACTGCTTCTCACTGATTATTGGGTGCAGCAAACTGGATTTCTTCGGAGAGTACAATACAACCAAGTTGGGAGACACGTTCCCTACCCACAGAAGCTAAACACTTAGAGGACCCAAGCATGGCCCAGTGGAAAGAGCATGGGAGTCAGAGAATTGGCGATTCAATCCCGTGTCTGCCAATTGCTTGCTGTGTAACCTTGGGTAAGTCACTTCACTTCTCAGTGCCTCAGTTCCCTCAACTGTGAAATGGGAATTCAATACCTGTTCTCCCTTCTGCAGTGACTGTGAGCCCCATGTGGGACAGGGACTGTGTCCAACCTAATTAGCTTGCTCCTACCCCAGTGCTTAGAACGGTGTTTGATGTGTCCTGTCTTGTGCCGTCGAGTCGTCTTCCACCCATAGCGACACCACGGACACATCTCTCCCTGAACGCCCCGCTCTCCACCTGCGATCGTTCTGGTAGTGGATCCGTAGAATTTTCTCGACGAAAGTACAGAAGCGGTTTACCGCTGCCGCTTTCCGCGCAGTAAACTTGAATCTCCGCCCTCGACTCTCTCCCGTGCCGCTGCCGCCCAGCATAGGTGAGTTTTGACTTGTAGCAGGTTGCCTGCCACTCGCTAGCCACTGCCCAAGCCAGGAATGGAATGGATAGGCCTCTGCTTGACTCTCCCTCCCGTAGCCAAAACTGGTAGTCTCCAGGAAACTCTTCAGGTATGAACCTGAGAGGGGTGTTTGATGTGTAGTAAGTGCTTAATAAAAGTCATTATATGCATGGTATTATATATACACCATATCATATATATATATATATATACATATCAGGATGGAAAGCCTCCACAAGTACTTTAATGGATAAGTGCTGAAGATAGAATTTGTACGAGCAATGGCTTAGGGGTTTGTAAACTTACTGAAAATGGTGTCCTGGCAGAGGCGAGATTTTATTTGGAGGGTTTTGGAGAAGAAGAAAGCTAAGGTCTCGGGGGTTTGGAAGGGAAAGGCATTTCAGGCTGGGGAAACAGCAGGAGCTAGAAGTCAGAGATGGAAGAATCAAGAGCAACGGTCATAGGACGTGTGAGCTCGAGGGGATTCGCAGGACTATCGTCCCTCTGACTGTATTTGGTCCAGAGCAGATGTTCTTCTGGATTCGCAATCTGCACCCTTTTTCCAAATTACGAATCTACCCTGCTCATCATCTGATTCAATTTTCCACTGTCATTGAATTTTTTTAAAACTGTAAATGAAAGATTAATTGCATAAATCACAGCCACTCCCCTCACTCCCGGCAGCATTTGAAATTTAGGGGTGAGTCAATTGCTTGCACAGTCCGTGAAGCGAGTGCTCTCCCCACCTTTTGGAAGCAAGTTCTGGTGACTGCTGACTCTCTACCTGCCACTTGGGCACCTTAGACACCGAGAACTCCACGGGAAGTAAAAATTCTGTCTGCTCAGCTGTGAGATCCAGAATTTGGTATTGGACAATTAGCTATTCACTTTCCTAAAACCATAATAATGATCGTAGTTTTGGTTAACCACGTAAAATGTGTCGAGAATGGGGTATATACTGACCAGATGAGGTAGAGGCCCTGAACTGCATGGGGTTGACAGTCAAAGAGCGGGGGAGAACGGATATTGAATCCCAATTTACAGATGAGGTCCAGAGAAGTTAAGTGACTTGTCCGAGCTTACGCCGCAAGCTTGGGGAAGAGCTGGGATTAGAACCTATATCTTCTGACTTCCAATCCCGTGTTCTTTCCACTTGGCCGTGCTGCTTCTCTAATAACAAGTGAAGGACTCCCCTGGTGTCTTATTTCATAGCCCAGAGGTCTGGATCTCTTCTCTATAACTCCTTTATCAGCCCATGCATCAGGAGGTCAAGCAAGAAATACGAATAACTACGATTTTTCTCCCCCAGAAAATTAATCTGACAGTTAAAACGGAGGCCAGGGGAAAAGACAGATATATGTTTCCCATTCCTTGGTCATCATCTTGCAGATGCAGCTCGGCGGAAACCTTATTCGTATCGACTCAGCTGCAGCTAAATAGTCTTAAAATGCTTATTTCTAAGGCCATGCAACCATCTAAAATCTCTTCCCATTTTGAGGACGTATTCCGGGGAAAGAGCGACATGATGAGATCGTACAGAAAAATAAAAATGGCCAAGTTAAAACAGCGCTGCTTGAATGTTTTCACAAGGATTGAAGCCTACGAACAATGAGTCAGCCAGGAGCAGTCCCATAAAAGTAGGTTCCGATCAAGATTTTCCATGCAGCAACAAGTTACTCACAAAAACACGGGTGAAGAAACTAAGCCAGCCCTCCCTCAAAGAAGGTTGGGAGACACTGTCATGCCACATGTCCACATCACAGGATCCTGGGAAACGTCAGTAACAGAGAGGCCCGCCTGTCACGCCGCAGACAGACATGACATTAATTTTGTCAGGCATCCCTTGTGTCCCACAGCTTGAAGCTTAAACAGAACAGAAAGTCATGGGTTCTAATCCAGGCTCCGCACTCGTCTGCTGGGTGACGCTGGGCAAGTCACGGAGAAGCAGCGTGGCTTCATGGAAAGTGCCCGGACTTGGGAGTCAAAGGTCGTGGGTTCTAATCCCAGCTCCGCCACTTATCGGCTGTGTGACTTTAGGCAAGTCACGTCACCTCTCTGTGCCTCAGTTACCTCACCTGCAAAATGGGGATTAAGACTGGGAGCCCCATGTGGGACAGACTCATTACCCTGAATCTACCCCAGTGCTTAGAACAGTGCTCTGCACATAGTAAGCGCTTAAAAAATACCAACATTATTACTATTAATCCCAGCCCCGCCACTTATCGGCTGTGTGACTTTAGGCAAGTCACGTCACCTCTCTGTGCCTCAGTTACCTCACCTGCAAAATGGGGATTAAGACTGGGAGCCCCACGTGGGACAGACTCATTACCTTGAATCTACCAGCACTTAGAAAAGGGCTTGGCACACAGTAAGCGCTTAACATGTGCCATCATTATTAAGTCACTTCACCTCTCTGTGCCTCAGTTACCTCATCTGTAAAATGCAGATTGAGACTGTGAGCCCTGTTTGGAACGGACCGTGCCCAGGCGGATTTGCGCGTATCCAGCCCAGAGCTTAGTAGAGTGCTTACTAAGTAAACGCTTAGGAAAAGTAAACGCTTAAGAAAAAGTAGGCACAAAGTAAACGCTCAACAAATGCCACAATTACTATTATTAGATGGTGGTATAACAGGGGTGCCTATTGGCGTGGGCGCTTCTAATTGCTATCACTTTCGATTCATCGATGAATCCGTTAGTAGTGTTCAGAACAGTGCTCTGCACGTCGTAAGCGCTTAACCAATACCAACATTATTATCATTAGCAGTAGCGTTGAGTGAATACCTACTTCGTACAGAGCACTGGGGCTTCAGAGAGAACGCAGCTGAATTAGCACCTAGAATCGCCACTCTCAAATCGTTTACAGTTCAGCGGAGGAGACAGGCACTCAAATAAATTAAGGCTAGGTGGAAGAAAACAAAGAGG
Organism: Ornithorhynchus anatinus; assembly: GCF_004115215.2. NCBI lineage: Eukaryota > Metazoa > Chordata > Mammalia > Monotremata > Ornithorhynchidae > Ornithorhynchus > Ornithorhynchus anatinus. Next base: position 12,529,375 of record NC_041748.1, on the reverse strand, counting down.
ATATGGTCATAAATTGGCATTTAAGTAACAGGACACGTGCACATAAGGACGTAGGCATATCGAATAGATTTCGGTGCTTTGGTAGCCCAAAGTTACTGAAGAGCTCGGTGGGGGATACGATCCGAGGAGAAGAGAAATTATGGTAGTGGTTAAGCGCTTACTACGTGCAGAGCGCCGTTCTAAGCGCTGGGGTAGATACAGGGTCATCAGATTGTCCCACGTGGGGCTCACATTTTTCAATCCCCATTTTTACAGATGAGGTAACTGAGGTACAGAGAAGTGAAGGGACTTCCCCAAGGTCACACGGCAGACGAGTGGTGGAGCCGGGATTAGAATCCATATCTATCTCAGTGCTTAGTGCAATTCCTGGCACATAGTAAGTGCTTAAGAAATACCCTAGAAAAGAGGTCTTTGGTGAGCTTAGAGGCTTGGAGAGAGAGCAGTCTTGGAGGGCAAATGGGACAGGAACCCCAGAGTAGATGTTCAAGAAGGGAGTTGGAGGAGAAGAGGTAGAGGAAGCATGTATGTAGTAATATTGATAATCATGGTATTTGTTAAGCGCTTACTATGTGCCACGCACTGTTCTAAGCACTGGGGGAGATACAAGGTTTTCAGGTTATCCCCGGTAGGGCTCACAGTCTTAATCCCCATTTTCCAGATGAGGTAACTGAGGCCCAGAGAAGTGAAGTGACTTGCCCAAAGTCACACAGCTCACATGTGGCAGAGCTGGGATTCGAACCCACAACCTCTGACTCCCAAGCCCGTGCTCTTTCCATTAAGCCACTCTGCTTCTCTCTGTCTCTCTCTGTTCCTCTCTATACACTGGAGGAGTTGGATCAGGAACTGGAGGCGGGAGGTGGATCGATTATAAGCTCACTGTGGGCAGGGGACGCATCTTTTTATGATTGTATTGTGCTCTTCCAAGTGCTTAGTGCAAACAGTAAGCGCTCAATAAATACGATTGACTGACTGACTCAGACCACCCACCCTATTTCAGGAACTATAGCTGCCAAAACTGTAAGCCCTACTCCTCCCCGGCTCCTCACCACAACCCAACTCATTCCTCCGGGCCAGGGGGACAAGAGCTTCCTTCGCGGCCGCGAACACACCAACCGTGTCTTATGCCGTCGAGTCGTTTCCGACCCATAGCGACGCCACGGACACGTCTCTCCCAGAACGCCCCGCTCTCCATCCGCGATCCTGCCGGGAGCGGATCCATAGAGTTTTCTTGGTGAAAGTACGGAAGTGGTTTCCCGCTGCCGCCTTCCGCGCCGTTAACTCGAGGCTCCGCCGATACACCATCCAGCCCTGCTGAAATTATTCACAGGGCAGGAAGGCTGGCGGTGGGTGACAGGGACAGTGGGAAAGGGAGATGGTTTAGTGCCTTAGACCCATCTCTAACTCTGTCTCTTCTTCCCTCGTTTTTTTCCCTTTTTCTATCTCTCCCCTTGCTCCTTTTCCCAACTCCCTCTCAATCAACCGGTCGACGACTGAGCGCTGACCGTGTGCAAAGCATTGGACTAAGTGTTAGGGACAGTACAATAACTTTCCCAAACTAAAGTTGTTAACGGGCCACCCAAGCTCCGTCTTCCACTTGACCTTCCTGTCACCGTAAACAGCACCAACCACCTCCCCGTCTCACAAGCCCAGTAAACGTGGGATTATCCTCATCTCATCTCTCTCATTCAACCCACGCATTCCATCCGTCACCCAATCCTGACAGTTTTACTTTCACAATATCCTCTAGAGTCTAAGCTCACTGTGGGCAGAGAACCTGTCCACTCACTATTGTATTGCACTCTCCCAAGGGCTTAGTACGGCGCTCTGCGCACAGTAAGTAAATTCCACTGGTGATGATGATGGCAATGATCTCTAGAATCCACCCTTTCTTCTCCATCCAAGCTGTTTCCATGCTGATCCCTCTCCCTTCTGCATCACCCTTGCACTTGGATATGTACCCTTTCTTCACCTCACCCTCAGCCCCACGGTACTTAAGAACATAACCGCGATTTATTTATTTAGAATAACATCTGTCTCCCGCTCTGGACTATAAGCTCCTTTTTGGCCAGGGAATGTGTCTGTTTTACTGTACTCAGTAAATAAAATGATGAATTCCTTGATAGACCTAAGCACTCATTTCCCTTCTTGACAACCGCATCGGCCTCTTTGCTGACCTCCCTGCATCCGATCTCCTCTCTCTAGTCCGTACTTCATTCTGCCGCTCAAAAACGTCCATTGCTTTCCCATCCACCTCTGCATCCAACAGAAACCCCGTACCACTGTCTTCCAGGCATTCAATCGGCTCTCTCCCTCCTACCAAATCTCACTGACCTCCCTACTACAACCCAACCCGCACACTCCACTCCTCTAACACCAACCTACTCTCTGCACCTCAATCTTGTCTATCCCGCCATCGACCCCTTACCCACGTTTTCTTTCTGGCCTGTAACTCCCTCCCCCTTCGTATCGAGCTGCCCCGACTCTCCCCGCCATCAAAGCTCTTGTAAAATCATATCTCTCCCAAGAGGCTTTTATTTTCCCTTCCTGCTCTCCCCACTGCATTAACTATAAACTTGGCTCCCTGCCCTGAAAGCACTCTAATACTCACCCCAGCCCCATAATACTTAAGTAAATATTCCTATACTCTACTATTTCCCCAATCCCTAATCCATTTTATTGTCTGTCTCCTGTAAAGTGAAAATTCTCTGGAAGCAGGGATTGTACCTACTCCGTTGTATTGATTTTTCCCAAGTACTTATTCCAGTGCTCTGCAGACTGTAAGTGGTCAAAAAAGATACCACTGATTGATGAGTTGATTGAAGGAGCTTCTTCTCTCTCTCTTTTTACCCTTCTCCCACCCCTTTCTCTGCCCTCCACTGTTTACCTCTCCCTTACCCTGTTTTGAGCTTCCAAAGTTCTGGTCACTTTAGCTAAGTGGTTCCTTGTTGTGCAAAGGTAAAGGAAGCTATGAGACAGAGAGGCCTTCCTTACTCATTCCTGGCATTTGTTGATCCCCTATTCTGCTCGATGCTTAGGACTACGCTAAGAAGATGTAAAGACAAGCACAGAAGCAACTGACAAATAAACATCAAAGATCACCTCCGGGGAAAGATATTCATTCTGCAGGCTCTGCCTACCTCCCCTCCTCCATCCCCCAGTTTGGTAACGGATTCACTCACCTTGTTGTCCCTCAGGGGACAGAGCTTGGCTGTTGCCCTTGGAAGGGGATGGAACTGAGGCCTGGAACTCGCCCAGCAGCCTAGATTTGATAACGGAAGGTACCAGTATTAATATAACTACTGAGCACCCGCTTGGTGGACTGTAGGGAACTAAGTGCATAGAAAGTCCAAAAAAAAAAAAAAGAAGTAATACATCCCAGCCTAGAAATTTCCACTCTAGTGGGGTAGATCCACCAAAAAATATTTAAAACTAGACTACTCAGGATAAATAACTTAACGTGCAATTGATTCAACTTACGTAGAAAAGTGCAGACGGCAGGGATGAATACGCCCAAACGTTCTTGAGATGCCTGTCGAGTTTATAAACCCCAAGTGCTGGGAACGAAAAGGGGAAGGTTAGCTGAAAGAGGTGGGCTTTTAGGAGAGCTAAGGTTAGGGGCCAGAACCTCCCTGGGCTCGACCCAGAGATGCGGCTCAGGAATAATAATAAAAGTGGTATTTGATAAACCCTTACTGCGTGCCAGGCCATCTATTAAATGTTGGAGTGGATACGACACAGTCCCAGTTCCATGTGGGGCTCGCAGTCTCAATCCCCATTGTACAGATGAGGTAACTGAGGCCAAGAGAAGTGAAGCGATTTGACCAAGGTCAAACAGACAAGTGGCTGGAGCCAGGATTAGAATCATGACCTTCTGATTCCCAGGCCCATGCTCTATCCACTACCTCATGCTGCTTAACAGGCTGCTTAACGCTGAGAATGCCGCTTAACGCTGAGAAGCAGCGTGGCTCGGGGGAAAGAGCCCGGGCTTTGGAGTCAGAGGTCATGGGTTCGAATCGCGGCTCTGCCACTTGTCAGCTGGGGGACTGTGGGCGAGTCACTTCACTTCTCTGGGCCTCAGTTACCTCATCTGGAAAATGGGGATTAAGACTGTGAGCCCCACGTGGGACAACCTGATTCCCCTGTGTCTACCCCAGCACTTGGAACAGTGCTCCGCACGTAGTAAGCGCTTAACAGATACCAACATTATTAACAAGAGAGAGACAAAAAGGGAGGTTTTAACCCAGGTGGAACAGGGAGGTCCACCATCAGGCAAGCTAGTCACATCCTATACACGCTAAGCCCTCATCCTACCTCTGTCCTGGAACTCCTTCCCTCCTCAAATCCCACAAAAACTCTCCCCACCTTCAAAGCCTTATCGAAGGCACTCCTCCTCCAAGAGGCCTTCCCAGACTAAGCCCCACTTTTCCTCCACTCCCATTGCCTCCTCTAATCACCCTGACTTACTCCCTTTGCTCTTCCCCCCACCCTCCAGCCCCCCAACATTTATGTATGCATCTGTAATATTATTTATATTGATGTCTGCTTCCCCTTGATGTGAGCTTGTTGTGGGCAGGGAATGTCACTGTTTATTCCCAAGCATTTCAGTACAGTGTTCTGCACACAGTAAACACTTAATAAATACGATTAAATGAATCAATGAATGTCCCGTGTCTTGCATTCTCTCCCCTCACCGCCACCAAGACACAACCCCTCTGCCCAACAGCCCTACCTCCGCAGGGACCCCCGAGCTTAGTAAAGACCTCAGGCAGGTTAAGACGCAGAGCATCAGAGAGGATGCAGAAAGCAGATCCACTAGGTCTTCTGGACCTTCCTAACTCAATCTGGGCTTGCAGACCGTTAAAATAGGGTCAGATTCCAGCCCTGAAGTGGATCCCACACCATAGAACACAAAGGGGGAGATCTTCGGGCACTTGCCAGGAAGCCTGTGAGTGAAATCGAATTTGCTGACCGCGCCTCACTTTTCTACAGGGTAGGGGCGGAGGGCCTGCCACTCACCCCACCCCCAGTGATCTAACTGGGAATGAATCTTCAAGACGCTTGCCCTTGGAAGCTTCACCCGGTGCCCGGGTATCCTGGGAATGGGGCTGGCTGTTGGGGAGAGGACGGACAGCTAGACTATATGCTCCTCGAGGATGGGATATGGATCTACTGAATCTACCGTACTCACCCGAGCACTTAATACAGCTCTAGGGCACCCGATAGATGTTCACAGAAAATGCCGACGGATGGACGGGCTTGGTTAGGGCTGGCTCGGCCACTGGTAACACCATCCATCTGGAACCCAGGTGGATATATTTTGGCTCGGTAGTCCCCTGGCCTGTCACAGTTATCACCTTTCTTTCCAAATCTCTCTCGACTGCCAGCCCTCCTTTAGGTTGTTCAGGTCAGTGGAGGCTCAACGAGCCTCTGTCGCTCCTTTCATGCTACTGGCTTTGAGTCAGACGGGGCTTTGGAACCGACTCGCTGTGTAGCCCTGGGCAAGTCAGTTAATTTCTGTTTATTCTTCCGTAAAATTATAGAGTTACATGCACTCTTCCAACCTCCAAAGACTATTGTGAGATTTAATTAATATGTATAAAGGACTGTGAGATATCCTGTTGAAACATCTCATAGAAATGCAAAAATATAACCGTATTATCATCTTTGTTTTTTCCCACCCTTCCCTCGGCCACCTCCCGTCCTCCTCCGGCTGGGTAATTTCTTTCGAGTTCTAGAAACTGCATCCATCTCACTCAGGATGGACTCTTAAAACCTCATCTCAGGTCCAGCAGGTGGCCGGAGAGATCCTTCCTTTCTCCAAAAATGGGATTATAGCTTTAGTTCTAATCTTGGTCGTCCACACTACGGGACCCATAAACTAAACTCTTAGGCCGCTTCCCCATGATAATATAGGGGGACAGTGTGGCCTAATGGAAAGGGCACAGGTCTGGAAATCAGAGGACCTGGGTTCTTACCCCAACTCTGCTTGCTTGTGTGATCTTGGGCAAGTCATTTGACTTTTCTGTACCTTATCTGTGTGTAGTGGGTAGGGCACGGGCCTAGGAGTCAGAGGGTAGTGAGTTCTAATTCTGCCTCTGCCACTTGTCTACTGTCACTTCGCTTCTCGGTGCCTCAGTTACCTCATCTGTAAAATGGGGATTGAGAGTGTGAGCCCCATGTGGGAGAGGGACTGTGTCCAGCCTAATTTGCTTGTATCCACCCCAGCGTTTAGTACAGTGCCCGGTGCACATAGGAGGTGTTAAATACCACAATTTTTATTAATATTATTACTCCCTCCTTGTTATACTGTGAGCCCCATGTGGGACAGGGACTGTGTCCACCTTGATTTTCTTTTATCCATCCCAGGGCTTAGTAGCGTGCTTGGTATATAGTAACTACTTACCAATTATTTTTATCATTATTTTATGATCTTTATTAACTGCTACTATGGGCCAAGTATTGTGTCAAGTGCCTTGGTGGAGACAAGATGGTCAGATCGGCCTCAGTCTGAGAGGAGAGGGCAACAGACATCTTGTTCCCATTTTACAGATGAGGAAACTGAGGCTTGCTCGATGCTCATATAGCAGGTCTCCTGATTCTCAGCTCCGTGGTCTTTTCCAAACGAGGCCAGGCTTCTTCATCACCCCGGCTCCCTGGGCCAGCCCCCTGGCCACCACACCCCGGAGCTTTGAGCCCAGAACCTGGGAGATGTCCTTTGGTTATTATTTAGTAATCCTATAAAGAACTCTACTCTGCTGGAAGGATTTATGCATGAACATTTCAGGGGTTGATTCTGAGATTGATATGAGAACAGTGATTTTACCTCTCCTCAGCTAAACTCTCTTTTCCCTCCCTTCCCCTCCCCTCAGCACTGTACTCGTCCGCTCAACTGTATATATTTTCATTACCGTATTTATTGTGCTAATGAGATGAACATCACCTTGATTCTATTTATTTGCTATTGTTTTAATGCGATGTTCATCCCCTTGATTCTAGTTATTGCTATTGTTCTTGTCTGTTTCCCTCGATTAGACCGTAAGCCCGTCAAAGGGCAGGGACTGTCTCTGTTACCGATTTGTCCATTCCAAGCGCTTAGTACAGTGCTCTGCACATAGTAAGCACTCAATAAATACTATTGATTGAATGAATGACTAGCCGGGGATCTGTAGCCAGAACAAATTAATCTCGAATCCCCCAAACGGTGTCTGCTGTTGAAGCAGGACCGGTGCTGAGACTAGCTGCCCTCATTTCAGGTTCCTACCGGAACGGGGGAACGAAACCCGTGAATCCACGCTCCTGATGGGACCCCCTCTTGCAGCCCCCAAGAAATGGCCGATGAAACCCCCGGAAGGCTACCGTGGCTGGGCACAGTGAGGGCAATGCCAGGCAACCCGGACTACAGGCCCCCAAGAAGTGTCTGGCAGAGAGAAAGAGGGAGGGAGATGGAGAGAGAGGAGATGGAGCCGGGAAAGCCTTGCCAGCCTCTACTCGGGGCCCCATCTGCAATAGTGGCTTTGGTCTCTCCTGGAGTTTGGCTGGGGCTGTTGCAGCTGTTTCTTCCAACGCTCCGAGAATTCCACAGTGACACTTGCATGCGGTTTCTGAGCTCTGGGAACCTTTGGGGGCCCGTTATTGGTAGCAGCTCTAATCCACACCGGGATCAGGGATGGAGGAAAGGTTGGGCTCGAAGGGGTGGGGGCGAGAGTGAAAGCAAGACGCAGGAACAGGGACAGATCAGTAGGACTGGAAAGGCCAAGGCAAGAAAAACAATAATAATAATAATAACTGTGGTATTTGTTAAGTGCTATGTGCCACACACTGTACTAAGCGCTGGCGTGGATTCAGGCTAATCAGACTGGGCACAATCCCCGTCCCACATGGGGCCGACGGTCTCATTTACAGATGAGGTAACTGAGGCCCAGAGAAGTGAAGTGACTTGCCACACAGTAGACAAGTTGGGGAGCTGGGATTAGAACCCATGACCCTCTGACTCCCAGGCCTGTGCTCTATCCATTATGGATAACGTCTAGGGGGCCAAGGCAAGGGTGACGGCCAAACCGAGAGGCAAAGGCAGGATCAGAGAGAGGGATCGCGGACAAGACAGGGTCGAGGCCAAGGCCGGCTGCTTAGGGTTGGTGGGAGAGGAGTCCCATCCTCCATCTCTCCTTCTTGCCCTGCCTAGAGACGGGTCGGTGGGGGGGGAAGTTATCTGGTCAAGTGAGTGTGTGGTGGGGTCCGGGAGATGACTCTGGGTGCGTGTGTTGTGTTCTGCGGAGAGTGTAAATGTCCCTCTCTCTATCTCTCTCTGGTTCTAATCCCGGCTCAGCCGCTTGTCTGCTGTGAGCCCCGTGTGGGACGCCTGATTACCTCACACTGGGGCTTGGAAAAGTGCTTGGCACATAGTAAGTTTTATTATTATTATTATCCCTGCTCCCCGCACAACGTTGCCAGGAGTTTCTTGATAATAATTATGGTACTTGTTAAGCACTTACTATGTCCCAAGCACTGTTCTAAGCGCTGAAGTAGATAAAAGTTCATCAGTTTCGGCACAGTCCCTGTCCCCCATGGGGCTCACGCTCTTAATCCCCATTTTGCGGATGAGGTACCTGAGGCCCAGAGAAGTTAGGTGACTTGCCCAAGGCCACACATCAGACACGTGGCAGAGCCGGGATTAGAATCCAGGTCCTTCTGTCACCCAGGCTCTTGCTCTAGCCACTAAGCCACACTGCTTCTCCTTGATCTACTCGGCAGCTCGGAAAACACATGGACCTGACTCTACCATTGAAATACCTCGTCGGACTTCTTCCGCACCAAGTGAAGACACCAAAACGGAAAGAAACAGTTCCCGTTACCCCCGGGACCTACCAGTTCCCGCTCACATTTCTTTTAATACTATGAAAGTCACCGGCTGTTTTCCTGTTTCTCTCCAAGTTTGTCACATGGGCTAACGGCTGGGCTGAGCCACTGCTGTTCAACTCCCCTCTGCCTCTGATCACGCTGAGGTAAAAACAGCTTTACTACTACAAGAAGGAGATAATGAAATTTGAGCTCTGGGGGTCCCAGAAGAGAACAGAGCAAACATTTCAACTCCGAGGGCCCCAGTGGGGGTGAGGGAGAGCAGGGCGGCCTCTTAGACCTGGGCCTTGGCTGTTCCCTTTCTGGGTACAAACCGGGATTTCATCCGAGATCCAGGATCTGTGTTCCCTGGAGCCCAGCATCACCCCGGAGGTCCTGGGATCATTTCTCTACAAAAACATTCAGGACGTATCTCCTCCAAGATACCTTCGTTGGTTCAGGCCAGGGGTGTGGGGGTGGGGGGGATCTACTGTGACAGATAGCAGTGTGGCCTAGTGGAAAGAACACAGTCCTGAGATTTAGAGGACTAATCCCAGCTCTGCCACTTGTCTGCCGTATGACCTAAGGCAAGTCACATAACTTCTCTGTGCCTCAGTTCCCTCATCAGCAAAATGGGGATTCATTACTTGTTCCACCTCCTCTTTGAGGATGTGAGCCGCAAAAGGGACCTGATTAACTTGTATCTATCCCAGAGTTTAGTACAGTGCTTCGCATACAGGAAACACTTAAGTACCACTTTTATTATCAGAGATCCTAGACCTGGCATTCCACACGCCCACTGCTCAGTACTGCCAGCTCAAGTGGAGAACCAGATGGACTAATGGAAAGAGCACAGGACTGGGAGTCAGGAGAGCTGGGTTCTAACCTCGACTCTACCGTTTTTTCTACCATCTTGGGCAAGTCCATTAACTTCTCTGTGCTTCAGTTTCCTCATCTGTGAAATGGAGATTGCATGTCATCCTCCCGTCACCCTTAGCCCGGGAGGCCCATGTGGGGCAGGGCCTGTAGTGTGGGATCTGAGTGTAGTACATTTACCCCAGAGCTTCCCAACGCCCGACGGGAGGACGGTCAGATCCCGAGCAGGGCGGCACCACCGTCGAGGGAGCTGAATGCTGGGGACAGCTCACTTCTGCTTTCAAACAGGGAGATGGCCAAGTTCGGATGGGCTCAGTGCTCCACAGAATTGCATCTCGGGGGTTTGAAATGATTGAGAGAAATTCGGGTGGCGGTTGTGTCAGGCTGGGGCCTGGAAGGAGTGAATCGATTTTATCAGGTAGTTAATTACAACGGTCTACATACATTTTGAGCTCACCGCGGGGCAAGAATCACGTCTTCCAACTCAATTACTCTGTACTCTCCTAAGCAGTTAGCGTAGAGCTTGGAACACAGTAAGGACTCGATCAAGAAGCAGCAGCGTGGCATAGAGGAGAGAACACAGGCCTGGGAGTCTAACCCCGGCTCTGCCATTTGTCTGCTGAGTGACCTTGAGCAAGTCACTTCACTTTCCTGTGCTTCGGTTACCTCATCTGCAAAATGAGATTGCAAAATGTCAGCACCACATGGGAAGGGAATGGGTCCAACCCAATTTGTTTGTATCCACCCCAGTGCTTAATATAGTACCTGGCACATAGTAAATGCTTAACAAATACCACAGTTACTAATAACTCCCACGGACTGATTGATTGATCTAGATAGATGCAGTGTTTTCAGGCTGCTAGCTCTCATCTTCAGGACCATCAACAACCCAGAGGAAGACTGGTTAGTTCTCTCTTATTGAAGATTGTGAGCTCATCTTGAGCAGGAATTTATCTTTTTATTGTTACATTGTACTCTCCCAAGCACTTAGGACGGTGCTTTGCACACAGTAAGTGCTCAATAAATACGATTGAATGAACTGAATGACGACACACTGAGCTTCTCGAGTAGTTTCCCCAGAACAATTTTAGAAGCTCCTCAGGTACAAAAGGGAAAGCCAGAGTACCTTAAGTGAGATTCTAAAACACAGTCAGCTCATCGGCATTGAAACGATACTCAGCAGCAACACAGGCCTTGTGTTCTATCTACCCCAGTGCTTACTACAGTGCTTGGCCCATGGTTTCCTCACTATTATTACTCTCATTATTTGCTCTCTTTGATGTGATGACGTGAGAAAAGATGAAAACAAAATACCCAATGAACTCCTGCAAGGGGAACCAAAAGGGACATACAAGATGGAAAGGCAGAATAAAAAGATAAATGTATAAATGCAGAAAACCCAGTTTCAGAGACTGTGTTTTAGCAGTGCACCATTGTGAGACCACAAGAACTCACAGACCAGGCTGGCGTACAACAATCCGAAGAGAAGTTGTTTTTTATCCTCATACCACATTACTCCAATCATTTATTCTATCCTACCTTGAGTACTGGACCAACCTCCTTGTTGACTTTCCAGCCTCTTGGCTCTCTCCACTCCAGTTCATACTTTGCTCTGCTGCTCAGATTATTTTTCTACAGAAATATTCAGGACATGCTTCAGCAGTCTTCAAGAACCTCCAGTGGTTACCCATCCACCTCCACAACAAACAGAAACGTCTCTCCATTGGCTTTAAAGCGCTCAGTGTCCTTGCCCCCTCCTACGTCAGTGTGCTACTCTCCTACTACAAGCCAGGTCTTACAATTCATTCCTCTAATGCCAACCTTCTCACTGTTCCCTTCTCACTGTTCCTCCAGCTTTTTTATCTTGCCACTGGCCTCTCGCCATGTTCTGCCTCTGGCCTCCCTCCTCATATCTGACAATTACACTCTTCCCCTTCAAAGCCTTACTGAAGGCATATCTCCTCCAAGAGATCTTCCCTGATTCAGCCCTCTTTGCCTCTTCTCAACTTCTTTCTGCATCACCCTGAGTTGCTCCCTTTATCCACGCCCCACCGCAATCCCACAGCACTTATGTACTCATCTGTAATTCATTTATTTATATTAACGTCGGTCCCCCATTCTAGACTGCAAGCTCATCGTAGGCAGGGAATGTGTCTGTTAGTTATATTTTACCTTTCCACATTAAGCCCTCAATAAGTACAACTGACCGAATGAGTTAAAACTTTGCAAAGATTGGGTTACCTATCTGTAAAGCTTTGCGAAGATTGGGTTTAACAGTGTCCTCTCCCAAGCACTTAGTACTCAGTAAGCTCTCAAAAATACCATTCATTGATCAATTGATTTCCAAGACAGCAAACCCCTCAACTGCAGCCAGGACTTGTCTTGTTGGACAAACAGTGCATGGAAATTTCAACTGCTCCGGTCTTCTGAGTCACACTTGAATGTAAGGACAGGATCCCACATTAGTAGTAATCCCTTCACCCACGAGAGGCTAGGAATGACATTTCATTTGAATCTAAGAATAATAATCGTATTGTTATTATAATAGGTGGTATTTGATAAGTGCTTACTTATAAAGTGCTTATTTACTTACCAAATACTGGATTAAACACCGGGGTAGATGAAAGAAAATCAGGTCAGACCCGGTCCCTGCCCAACATGGGGCTCACAATCTAAGTAGGTGGAAGAGCAGGTATTGAATCCCCATTTTACAGTTGAGGAAACTGAGCTCCAGAGCACTGAAGTGACTTTCCCACGGTTATACAGCAGGCAAGGAGCAGGAATTGGAATCTAGATCCTCAGACAACCAGACCGATGATCTTTCCACTAGGCCACACTGCTTTCCACACAGCTCCCACATCTGCCCCAGCTCCAGAGTGTAGGGACGGAGATCCCTGCTATCTGACAGCGGGGAGAAATGACATAGACAAGTTGGCTCTAGGCCCATTCTTTCAACCACGAGATTCCCAACAGAGATTGCTGGAAAATTCAGGAGTTTTAACGGTTGCCGGAGAGTCTCTCATTTGGTTTTTGGAGCATTCATCTTGCTAGAGCCCATCTGAGCACCCTCCTAAAGGTCACCACATCGAAAGCTCTGTACTTACATGAATGAGAGAACGCGGATGAGATAGAAGACAAAAACGACTGCAGATAAATGGAATGAAAATCCTGCAAGTAGGAAGTATCCCAGATCCTTTCCTTAGCCTTGAGATGAAACGAATATAATTTCTATTTTATCTCAAGAACTAATAAAGTAAATCAGTGCTTCTGTCAATCACAGAAACAACCCAAACTGGGATTTTCTAGTTAAGCTTTAAGGAATGTTTTGGGCCAATTTCAGTATTACCTCCAGCTTTGGAGCTCTTTGAGAAAAGCATTAGTGAGTTCAAGCCTGATTGATTGAGTGCTTGGATTGACAAGGCGACATCCCTCCAGGAATTTAGTCTTCGAGCAATGTAACATTTTCACCCAGAGTAAGGCCGTGCAATCCTCATCAAATTACATCCTCTTTCGACAATCGCTTTCTATGATATACAGAGCAGTTCCGTGGTAATTTCACTCAGCTCCCAGTAACTGGGACTTGTGCACAGAGGTGGGAGATGAAACTCAGAAATTTGCCTAAGAATCTTCCCCGGCAAATGAATGAAGAGGTAGAAATGAAAATTCAAGTGCATTTAAGTTGTTGAGGAATCTAGTAATTCATTCATGGCCATCTAAGTCCAAACAGGCCCTAACTGGATACTGTTGAGTAACGATCATTTTAGACTTATGACCTCCAATCAGTGAGTTGTGTCTTAATTATATTAGTGAAGGGCGAAGTGCTTGAATTGAAAAATACAGTTTCTTATGGTCTATGTGAAGTATTTACTATGTGTCAAACACCGTTCTAAGCATTGGGGTGAGTGTATGTTAATCAGGCCAGATTCACATGGTGCTCACAGTCTAAGTAGGCGGAACAACAGGCATTGATTCCCCATTTAACAGATGAGGAAACTGAGGCAGGGAAGTTAAGTGACTTGCCCACGGTCATACAGCAAGCAAATAGTGGGACGGGGATTAGAACCCAGGTCCTCTGACTCCCAGGCCTGTGCTTTATCCACTAGGCCAAGCTGCTTGGGATTTCAAATATTTCCCTTCCAATGTTCATAAGCTGAACATTTCAGTTTAAAAAAATAGGGCAATTGTGGTGACTTGTGATTTTTTGAGAAAATATATTGGTAAATGTGTTTCTGGTCAGAGTGAATCCAAAGTCTGTAGGGTGTTTTCAGATGAAAAATTTCCCAGCAGAAGATGAGCTGGTAACGAAGCTATCACATCATTGAGTGGCCACTGGGGACTAAAAGGCCAAAAGCTGTTTTGAGGGGAAAAGTCCCTTCTGGTGCTGACGGGTTTAGTCTCGGGGCTGACAGGAATGCCACTGCTATAATAGCCACGGAAGAATTTATTTTAGAGTCTGTCTTCTCAGCTACACCGTAAGCTCCTTGAGAGAGGGAATCACGTCCACTAACGCTACTGATTCTTCCAAGTGTTCAGTCCAGTGCTCTGCGCAGAGTAAATGCTCAGTACATATGATGGATTGATTGAGTGAATGAGATCAGCTGATCCCTAAACATGCTCCCTGCCCCGTACTTCCCTGTTTCCTCATTGTTCCATGGCTCGTGGAATGGGAAAATTAAGGATTTTACAGTGTTTAACAGCTCTCTCTGGAATAAACAATCCAGTACTCTTGCTGGGCCTACACATCCATTCATTCATTTGATGCTTTTTATTGAGCACCTACTTAGAGAAGCAGCTTGGCTTAGTGGAAAGAGCACTGGCTTGGGAGTCAGAGGATGCGGGTTCGAAGCCCGGCTCTGCCACTTGTCTGCCGTGTGACCTTGGGCAAGCCATTTAACTTCTCTGTGCCTCAGTTACCTCATCTGGAAAATGGAGATTAAGGCTGTGAGTCCCATGTGGGACACCCTGATTAGCTTGTATCTACCCCAGTACTTCAAACAGTGGTTGGCAGATAGTAAACACTTAACAAATACCATAATTATTTTTACGATGATTACTATATACAGGAGCTTACCGATTACTAAGTGCTGGGGGAGAATATAGCGAGAAAGACCGTGGCCTAGTGGAAAGAGCACAGGCCTGGGAGTCAGAGAACCAGGGTTCTGATCCCGGCTCCACCACTTGCCTTCTGTGTGACCCTGGGCAAGTCATTAAACTTCTCTGTGCCTCCGTTTCCTCATCTGTAAAGCGGGGATTCAATACCCGTTCTCCCTCCTACTTAGACTGTGAGCCCCATGTGGGACAGGGATTGTTTGTGACCTGAATTACGTGAATCCACCCCGGTGTTTAGAACAGTGCTTGACACATATGAAGCGCTTAACAAATATTATGGAATAAATTAGACACCATTGCTTGTCCACAGAGGCTTATGAATTATGACTACCAAGCGAACAGTGACATTTACTGAGCCCTTACTTTGTGCAGAGCATTGCATTGGTAGAGTGCTTAGGACAGTGTGGTTCAACAGGGTCGGAAGACATATTCCCTGCCCATGAGGACCTTAGGGTCTATAGGAGGAGCTTAAAATCTATATTAGGAGGAGGGAAAAACAGGCACTGGAAACCCAGAGAAAAAATGAAATAATAAACCAGCAAAATAACAGAAGAAAAGAGTTGTAATAATAAAAACAATAAGAACCGCCCAAGTGGCAGATAAGAGAGCCATTTTCGGACGTCTCAACGCTGTAGCTGCCGGTATAGAGGCTTCAGGCCGCCACTGTCTTTTAACTCTCCTGTCCACATCCTTCCTATTGGTGCATTCAGTTATTCGTTCATTCAATCGTATTTATTGAGCACTTACTGTGTGCAGGGCACATCAAAATGAGGAAACAGGCATTAGTATGAATAGAATTATAGATATGTACATATATATACACAAGTGCTGTGGGGCGGGGAAGGGGGTAGAGCAAAGGGAGGGAATTGGGGCGATGGGGGTGGGGAGCCGAAAAAAAGGGGAGCTTAATCTGGACTATGTCACACTGGGGTTTCCTCCACATTATTTCCCTTCCTTTCCATCCAAATTGCCATGTCCCATCGCTCATCGTATCCCCCGCTCGACATCTGCATCGATTTCCTCATTGACTCTCTGCCTCCAACCTTCCTGTATCCGGACTACACTTCACACTGTTGTTCGGATCATCTTATCCTTCACTCTTCAAAAAACTCCTGTGGCTATGATGCCTCACTTTATTTTTTCAAAAAGATATTTGTTAAGCTCTTACTGCGCGTCAGGAACTGTACTAAGCACTCGGGCAATGCCAGATGATCAGGTCGGACACGGTCCACGTCCTAAATGGGGCTCAAAGTCTTAATCCCCATGTTATAGGTGAGGTAACTGAGGCACAGAGAAGTTGGGACTTGCCCAAGGTCACACAGCAGGCAAGTGGTGGAGTCAGGATTAGAACTAAATCCTGTCGGTTCCACCTTCACTACATCTCTAAAATCCACCCTTTCCTCTCCATCCAAACCGTAAACACGTTAATCCAATTACTTATCCTATTCCACCTTGATTACTGTATCAGCTTCCTTGCTGACCTCCCAGACTCCTGTCTCTTCCCACTCCGGTTTCTACTTCGCACTGCTGCCAGATCACTTTTCTACAAAATCATTCAGGACACGTTTCCCTTCTCCTCAAGAAGCTCCAGCGGTTACCCATCCACCTCCGAATCAAACAAAAACTGCTCGTTGGCGGCTTTAAAGCACTCAGTCTTCTACCCCCCTCCTTCCTCACTACGACCCAGCCTGCACATTTTGCTCCCCTAATGCCAACCTTCTCACTGCACCTCCATCTCATCCACCTCACCGTCGACCCCTCGGCCACATTCTGCCTCTGGCCTGGGACGCCATCCCTCCTCAAATCCAACAGGCAATTCCTCTCCCCCCCCGACCCCTTTCCTTCCTAAATTTACTCCTCCTCCTTCTTTTCTCTGACAGTAATGCCAGTATGCATCTGTCTCGAAGCCCACAGTGTCATCTTTGATTCTTCACAGTCCCTCATCTCTCACATTCAATCTACTGCCAAATCCTGTCAGTTTGTCTTTCACCGCATCTTCCAGATTAGCCCCCTTCCTCTCCACCCAAACAGCTCCAACTCTGTTGTGATCCTGTGCTGGTGTTGTTTTCTCTTTTGCCTCCTGGTCTCTCTTCCTACGCGAAGGAGTTTCACGGAGGGAGCCACTCCCTTCTTGACGGCAACGAGCTCCGCAGGGCTACCCTCGGCAATTTCCTCCCAGTTCTCAGCTGGAATGTAACATTCTCTGAGGCTTTGTTTCATCCTGTCCCTAAATAACTTTTCCTCAAACTCCTTGCTTTCGCTTTCGCAGTTTCAGCCCTCCATACAGCGGCTCTTTGCGGACCCTGTAATTGTTCCTTTTTCTCACTTGTGTCACCCAGGGTAGCCATTTTAAGGTCCAGCTTCGGTATTGGTTAGGTGACTATATTCCACGACTTTATTGTTCTTGATCTTGTCCTGCCATGTGATATTGAGGATGGCCCATAAGTGCCACAGGTGGAGCTGCTCAAGTAGCCGACCACGGATACTCACGTGGATCACGGACCACGACCAGAGAGCAGAATAGGCCGGACGATAATTCAAACGTTGCCGACTTGAGTTTCCTCTGGACCCTGTTACCATGCTGCTTGACGGTCTCCCAAAGGATGTGCTGGCGTTTTTAAAAATTCTATTCTATCCTTCCTGGTCTATCATTGCATCATTGAGTCCTGTGTGCTACCCAGGTAACAGAATTCTGTAATGGGGTTTATCTCCGTGTTGTCAATATGAATTTTTGGTTGTGTGTATGGTTCCTTTGGTGCAGGCTGATACACTGTTTCAGTTTTCTGTAAACTTATCATTAGCCTGTAGGACCTGATTGATTTGGTCAAGTAGTTTAGAATCAATCTTATGTCTTCCTGACTACTGGCATCTAGGACACTGGCATCTACATGCAGTAATTCTTGAGTGACTATTTCTAGGACTTTGGATGAAGCTCTAAGTGGTTTGAAATGGAGGAGTTTTCCAGAGGTGCAGAAGTGTTAAATCCTTCCCCTCTAGCCTGTAAGATCACTGCGGGCAGGGAATGTGTCTGTTTAGTGTTATATGGTACTCTCCCAAGCACCTAGTCCAGTGCTCTGTACCCAGTAAGTGCTCAATAAATACCACTGCTTGATTGACTGATTCTCCAGAGTGTCTGCGCAGAACAAGTGGAATGAGATTGGGCCCATTACTCACCCAAGCTTTATTCCGCCAGTAACTGGGGAATGGCTCAGACAAGGCACCTTCGCCTCTGATCTGGCCAACCATGCCACGGTGAAGCAGTCTCAGAATTTTGATGAGTTCTTCAGGCCAGCCATAATCGCTAGTGATTTCCATACTCCAGATCTGCTCACGGTATCAAATGCTTTGGTGAAGTCTTTGAAAACTGCATACAAATCCTCATGCTGTTTCCTGCACTCTTCGAACCAGCTCTCATCAAATCACGATTAGATTATTGTAACAGCCTTACCAGTGGTCTCTCTGGCTGCAGACTCTCCGCCATAATGATAATAATGTTGGTATTTGTTAAGTGCTTACTATGTGCAGAGCACTGTTCTATGCGCTGGGGTAGATCCAGGGTCATCAGGTCGTCCCACGTGAGGCTCACAGTTAAACCCCATTTTACAGATGAGGGAACTGAGGCACAGGGAAGTTAAGTGACTTGCCCACAGTCACACAGCTGACAGGTGCAGAGCCGGGAGTTGAACCCATGACCTCTGACTCCGAAGCTCAGGCTCTTTCCACTGAGCCACGCTGCTTTAGATTGGATTGAGCCATCCAATCAAAACTACATACTGCTGCACGGATCATATTCCTTACGGGTCACTTATCATGCCTCTCAACACTCCTCAAAACCATCTTCGGGCTCCCATTTCATTCATTCGTTCAATCGTATTTATTGAGCGCTTTCTGTGTGCAGAGCACTGGCCTGCATCAAGTGAACACTCTTCACAGCTGGCTTTCAGGACTCTCTGCCAACTCACTTCACATTTTCTGTCTTTCCCTCCTGCACGCTACCCTGCTCTCTTCATTCTTTCTCAGCTGTACATCTAACTGTACCTGGCTTTCAACATCTCTGCTTTTTTCTTAATGGTACTGGTTAAGTACTTACTACGGGTCAAGTACTGTTCTGAACACAAGGGTAGATATAAGGTCATCATTTTGGACACAGTCCCTGTTCTGCATGGAACTCACCATCGAGGTAGGAAGGAATAGGATTTAATCCCAGTTTTACAGATGAGGAAACTGAGGCACAGAGAAGTAAAGAGACATGCCCATGGTCACACAGCTGACACGTGGTGGAACTGGAATTAGAACTCAGGTCCTCTGACTCCTTGGCCCATGCTCTTTCCGCTACAGTACACTGCTTCTCTCCCCTCATTCACAACCCTCTCCAAATCTGACAGACCACAGCCTTCCCCATAGTCAAAGCTTTCCTGAAATCTTCCCTCCTCCACCACGTCTTCCAGTTCATTAATTAATCCATCATAGTATTTACTGAGCACTCACTGGATGCCAAGCACTTTACTAAGAGCTTGGGAGAGTACAGTGCCAAGAGTTGGGAGAAACAACCTTTGCCCGCTAGGAGCCTCCAGTCTAGCGGGGAGTTAGACATTAAAATAAATTACAGACGGGGGAGGCAACTGAGTTGAAAGATATTTAAGTAAGGAAGTGAGTAACTAAGGACCTACGGGGGTGCGAAGGTGACACAAAGGGAAGGGAAGATAGGGTGGGAGATGAGAGATTGATCAGGGAAGACTTCTGGGCCAAGAGGTGATTTTAGTCAGCTTTAAAGATGGGGAGAGCATTCCATGGGGGAGGAAAGTTTTGGAGGAGTGGGGAGATGCGTTCAGAGTGAGCTTTGAGAAAAATGATCCAGGCAGTAAAGTGAAATATGCATAGGGAGAGGCTGAAGGCAGGGAGGTCAGCAAGGAGGCAGATGACAGATGTTTTAACTCCCTCCAACCTGGACCCCCAAGGAGAACCAATTTCCCAACCTGTATTGCAACACTGCTGTAAATACCCTCAGGCAAAGTCAAGCCGGCAAATTTGGGGGACAGGTCTCTGCCCCCAACTTCTGCCTTCATGAGCTTCCCACCTCAATTCAAACGTCCTTCATCTGACGCACTGTCAGGAAGACCAGAAAAAGACATGCACAAACCGGCATCTACCCTTAAAGGGTGACAAATCCAGGTGAAAAAAAGAAAAAGCAAAGTGACTACAAGGAGGAGCCAGAGACCAACCCACAAAGAAAACCAAACTCCTGTTGACTGCCCTGTCTCTAGACCAAAGATGCCTGACATCTTTGTGAATGAAAATCTCAGGCAGAGCTGACATCTGGCATGCCATCAGACCAGGGGATTTTGAGAAGCACAGACTCACACCTCCGGTATCGTTATTATTAAGTGCCGTCAAGTCGTTTCTGATTCATAGCGACTCCATGGATGTACTTTCTCCAGAACGTCCCGTCCTCTGCCATAATCCGCAACCTTTCTAATGATTCTTCCTTTACCTTTGTTATGGTCTCTACCCATCTAGCTGCGGATCTGCCTCTTCGGCGTTTTCCCTGCATTTTTCCTAGCATTAGCGTCTTCTCCAGAAAATTAGTCCTCCTGATTATGTGTCCAAAAATGTGCTAATCTAAGTCATTTGGCCTTCCAAAGACTACTTAGGTTTAATTTGCTCTAAAATCCATTTGTTTGTCTTTTGGGTAGTCCAAGGTATTCGCAAAAGCCTTCTCCAACACATTTCAAAATTATCGATGTTCTTTCTATCCTGTTTTTTCCACTGTCCAGCTTTCAGGATCCATACACTGTCACTGGAGACACCATAGAGTTGACAATTTGTATTTTTCTGGGAACCCTTAAACCCACTGAAGCAGGCAGGTTGTTTGGAAATTCAAGTTGTTACGCCTATCTCTCGAACCCCATCTAGTGTTCTATTTCTACCTGGACCCCCCCCCCCCCCTCGGTACCTTTCTCTTTAATTCCACTTAATTTCCACCTCGTCTCCCCGCACCACTTGGGAGTATTTGAGGGTCACCAAGATACCTTACAAAGAGACACTAACACCGCATTTCCATGCGGAGGAGGAGCTTCATTCTAACGGCTCTCGGAAATGGGAATTTGCTAAGACCAGGGCAGCTGGGGGCTGCTGGCGGTCACTGCCCTGAGAGAAGGATGGAGTCCCCTTAGTTATAATAATCATGGTACTTGTTAAGCGCTTACTTTGTGCCAAGCACCGTTCTAAGGACGGGGGTAGATACAAGTAAATCATGTTGGACACAATCCCCGTCTCACACGGGGCTCACACTCTTAATCCCCATTTTACAGATGAGGTAACCGGGGCCCAGAGAAGTTAAATGATTCACCCAAGGTCACACAGAAGACATATGGAGGAGACAGGGTTAGAACCCAGGTCCTTCTGACTCCCAGTTCCCTGCTCTATCCACTCGCTACACCACGGAGCTTCCCCTTGTACCTTTTGCCAAATTTTGATCCTTCTAAGAGTGGCCTAAGGCCATCCAGAGGAGTCAACACTGGTCCCACTGACTTCCAGAACGGAAATGTGCCTGCCAGCAGCAAACCATTTTCAGCATTTCATTTTCACAGGCTGACGCTTCAAGGCCGAGTCTTGGGAATCCCAGAGAAATCATGCACTGTGCAAACCTGAGGACTGTTTGTGTATGTATGTTTGTGCGTGCCCAAGTTTTTCAATCCAGGAAAGACACTATGATCAAGACCACTCATTATTCCCTGAAAAATTGGCCTAGCTATACGGCATATTTATTTCCCATATCCTTTTCCTTTTCCTCATCCCCCCCCGAACTCTAGTTTCTGGTGGGCTTTGGAGCTTGGATCCTGACTTCTGAGTGGGGGTTTTGTCTTTCTTTGAAGACTGTGAGAGGTTTTTGCTGGGATCCCTTTGTTGTGTTCCAAAGACAGACCCGTGCAGAGACTGGGCCATAGTCTGATCCATTCAAAGCCTTATTGAAGGCACATCTTCTCCAGGAGGCCTTCCCAGACTAAGCCCCACTTTTCCTCACCTCCTACTCCCTTCTGTGTCGCCCTGACTTGCTCCCTTTAGTTCCCCACCCCTCCAGCCCCAAAACACTAATGTACGTACCTGTAATTTTATTTATCCCTTTGCTCTTTTCCCCTCCCAGCCCCAAAGCACTTATGTACATGTCTATAATTTTGCTTATTTGAATTGAAGTCTGTCTCCCCCACTGTGAGCTCGTTGTGGCAGGGAATGTCACCATTTGTTCTATTTTACCTGTGCAAGCATTTACTACAGTGCTCTGCACACAATAAGTGCACAGTAAATACAATTGAATGAATGAATGACCTTAGATTGAGTCTTACACTAAGCTGTAGACTGAGCCATAGAGTGGACTGTACACTGGACCACATAATGTGCTGTAGAATGAGCCACTGTCTTGTCTTATGCCGTCGAGTCATCTCCGACCCATGACGACACCATACATATCTCTCCCAGAACGCCCCACCTCCATCTACACTAATGTCCCCGTAGTGTATCCATAGAGTTTTCTTGGTAAAAACATGGAATTGGTTTACCACTGCTTTTTCCGCACAGTAAACTTGAGTCTCCACCCTCGACTCTCTCCTGTGCCGCTGCTGCCCGGCATAGGTGAGTTCTGATTTGTAGCAGATTGCCTTCCACTCTCTAGAGCACTGGTCGAGCTAGGAATGGAATGGGTAGGCCTCTGCTTGACTCTCCCTCCCATAGTTGAGACGGGTGGAGTACTGGAAACTCTCCAGGTGTGACCCTGAGAGGGGAGACTGAGCCATAGACTGGGTAAATAGACCGGACCTTAGACTCAGTGTAGACTTCAGCCTAAACTGGGTTGTAGATTAGGGTGTAGACTGGGCCATAATTCATCAGAAGAAAATGAGGATGGATTCACCTGAATCCTTTTCTCATCCCATAAGCATATGTCACTCGGACTGTGAACTCTACAGGGGACGAGGACTCTGACCTGATTACCTTTTAGCTACTCCGGTACTTTGTAAAGTGCTGGGCACAGAGTAACCCCTTAACAAATGCCATGTCGTTGTTGTAATAATGATGATAAGTGGTATTGTTGATCACAAAGTATTCCTATTTAATTCTAATATCATATAGATGACAGGATTGGACCTTTAGGGGAACAAGAGTTTCCACTTGTCTCCTTTCAAACTGAAAATCTCCCAGAGGAAAAATAGAGCCTAGTGGAGCTGGTCATGGAGGAGGAAAGGGTTTAAATGGGGTCTCAGAAAACTTCATTCAGAAAGAAGCAGATACTGAATAGAAAATAATAATAACAATAATGATAATGATGATATTAAGTATTAAGCACTTACTGTATACCAAGCCTTGGCTTGGCATACCAATTTATGTAATGGCAGAACCCACAGAAGAGAATGGTCATCTCTCCCAGAGCAAGGAGAGAGAAAAAGAAAGCTAGAGAGAAGGGGAGAAGAGAGAGAGGGGGACAGAAATAGAGAGGAGAGAGAGAGAAAGGCTCTGTCTATGCAGCAACTATGGAAGCCAAGGCCTCTGTCACTAGAAGTGGGAAGGCTTAGAGAAGCAGCGGTGGCTCAGTGGAAAGAGCACGGGCTTTGGAGTCAGAGGTCATGGGTTCGAATCCCGGCTCGGCCACTGGTCAGCTGTGTGACTTTGGGCAAGTCACTTAACTTCTCGGTGCCTCAGTTACCTCATCTGTAAAATGGGGATTAAGACTGTGAGCCCCACGTGGGACAACGTGATTCCCCTGTGTCTACCCCAGCGCTAAGAACAGTGCTCGGCACATAGTAAGCGCTTAACAAATACCAACGTTATTATTTCCTTATTTGCAAGAGCAGTGTCTCTACAGGCTCAGGAAAAAGCCACAGGGCCCAAGTCAGAATCATAGCAATTTGCATTTTCCTCTTAGGAGCAACCATTTCTATTGGGAGATAAATTAGCCCTGGTGTGATTCAACCTTCAGATATCCTACCGGAGAAGCAGCGTGGCTCAGTGGAAAGAGCACGGGCTTTGGAGTCAGGGCTCATGAGTTCGAATCCCAGCTCTGCCACTTGTCGGCTGTGTGACTGTGGGCAAGTCACTTCACTTCTCTGTGCCTCAGTTCCCTCAACTGTAAAATGGGGATTAAGACTGTGAGCCCCACGTGGGACAACCCGATTCCCCTATGTCTACCCCAGCGCTTAGAACAGTGCTCGGCACATAGTAAGTGCTTAACAAATACCAACATTATTATTATTATTATTACCGGTGAAAAACTGTCTGTCCTGGGTGCCACAGCAGTTCTTGCCTGATTTACAGAGTGCTCCATTGAAAGTTTCTTCAGAAAAATCTCACAATCCATTTCTTCAATTGTGATTTTTTTTGTGCCTCACTGAAGTCACCATTGTTCTCCTCAGCCAAATGTGGGAATCAGCTGAGAAAGCCACCAATAGAAGATTAAAAAAAAACGCTACTAGAGACGGTGCCATGAAAATGGTGTTTTTGCTTTTTTATGGTACTTGTTAAGCACTTACTATGTGCCAGGCACTGCACTAAGCACTGAGTTAGATATGAGAAAATCGGGTTGGACCCAGTCTCTGTCCTACATATGACTCAATCTTAATCCCCATTTTATAGCTAGGTAACTGAGGCACAGAGTTAAGTGATTTGCCCAAGGTCACACAGCAGACGAGTGGCAGAGCTGGGATTAGAACCCGCGTCCTCCGACTCCCAGACCCGTGCTTTTTCCTTTAGGCTTGCTGCTTTCCTACTTGTATTGGGCTTGTAATATTTCCTTTTTGTAATTTTCTCCTTCCGTAAGGCTTCCCAAACTAAGTTCTCATCCACCCACACTATTTTCCCTCCCTCCTGCCTTTCCCATGCACTTCGCCCCGCCCCCAAGTACTTAGGTACTCTCTTCCTTCCCTACACTCACAGGTAGAGAAACAGACACATTTCCGGCCCTCGACAAGCTAACAGTCTAGTGGGGGAGACAGACATTGACATAAATGAATTACAGATATATGTAATATGTAGATAACGTGAGACTTCTGTGACCACAGGGATCAAGGCGTGATGGAAGACTAGTTAATAAATCTCTTTGTGCAAATAGGTGGCAGACAGTTTGAATACGCAAACAGATTTTTTGAACGTGAGAACATATTCTTAGGACCCCCAGTCAATAAACCAGTGGTATTGATTGAGCGCTTACCGTGTGCAGAGAACTGTACTAAGCACTTGGGAGAGTACAATATAACAATATATAGACACCTTCCCTCCCACAAGGATCTTACAGTCTGGACGGGGCGACGGACATTAATATAAATGAAAATACTGTGCAGAGAGCTCAGGCTGCTGCAGCGGGGAGTTGGGCAGGGCTGCCCTGGAGCTGGGACTCGGGCGAGAGTAGAGGCAACCATGCCCAGGTTGCCAATGTAGTGGGAGTCAGAAGGTCGTGGGTTCTAATCCTGGCTCTGCCACCTGTCTGCTGTGTGACAGTGGGCAAGTCACTTCACTTCTTTGGACCTCAGTTACCTTATCCATAAAATAGGCATTGAGCCCCACGTGAGACAGGGTCTGTGTCCAACCCGATTTGCTTGTATCCACCCCAGTGCTTAGTACAGTGCCTGGCACATGTTAAGCACTTAAATAGCGTAATAATTACTACTACTATTATTATTGACTTCCTCCTTTTCTCAGAGACTGGAACCCTTGTTCCAGCCCCGTTCCACCCCTCCCTCTCCCACCCCATGCGTTCTGGAGTGGAGCGGCAGGTGGGGGAAGGACTGACTTTCCCTAGGTCCCTCCTGCTCCCCCTCCTGCTCTTCAGTGCTCATTCCTGCGATGGGGAAGACCCCAGCTCTGTCCCCTGCACTTTGGAATCTGGTGGGTGTCCGACCGTGACCCCTCACCTCTGCCCAGTGCTGTAGCCCCAGACCCGGGCCATATGGTA
The DNA here is from genome assembly GCF_004115215.2 of Ornithorhynchus anatinus. Taxonomy (NCBI): domain Eukaryota; kingdom Metazoa; phylum Chordata; class Mammalia; order Monotremata; family Ornithorhynchidae; genus Ornithorhynchus; species Ornithorhynchus anatinus. The sequence goes on along the minus strand of NC_041748.1, from coordinate 12,503,619 downwards.
GCGGGAAATCCAAGATGGCAGAAGGAGCGGATGCTAGTGGTGATGACCACCGATTGGCTGAAGGAACGGATCGGCAATCCAGAAACCAGTGGAAGGACATGGGGGATTTGTGTCAGTGTGATTTCCATTGGTAAACGGACTAAAGCTCTAGAAGTCCAGCTTGTAGGCAACAGAAGGTCAAAGACTTGTGCTGGGATCTCCCACAAGGGAGTGGAGGTAAAAGACGATTGGTCTCGAACGAGCTGTTTGGGTGTTTTCTACACTCTTCTCCTCTGGAGAGTGGTAACACTGGGCCCTAAGAATCTCTGAGGAGTACCCTCTTGATTTAGAATAAATGAATTTAAGTGTCCGGTTGAAATTACAAATGGGGGAAACGGTGCGGCATAATGGAAGAACTCCATTCCGGAAGCTGAAGGACCCGGGTTTGAGTCCAAGTTCTCCAACTGTCCATTAATGTGACTGAGAGCAATCCACTTAACCGCTCTGTACCTCAGTTTCCTCATCTTCAAGACAGGGATAATGATACCTGTCTTTTTTCCTACCTCTCAGGGTTATCGTGAGTTCAAAATGACACACGCCATGGGAGAGCACTTTGGGAATAGAAGCCCTTTACAAAGACCAGGGGATTATTACAATAAGGAATATTTTTTGAGAGGGTCTTTGGGGGTGGTTGAGAAGATGAGGATCTACTGGACTGGAACAGAGATCTTGCTTGTCCCTGCTGGGGTCTCATATAGCTCTCTCTGTAACAGTGACAGAGCAAGAAACCGTTTGGCCTTGGGCTCTCTCTAACTTTCAGTCAATCAGCCAACAAGCATTTAGGGAACACCTGCAGGAACATAGTACAGGGTATGAGTCCAGAGATGTTCTTTTCCTGAACGCAAAAAATCCCCAGCCCTGCCCACACTTAGAAACTCCATTCATAAAGCACATCTCATCTTATGTCAATGAACATAATAGTTCAAAGAAGGTAGTGTGTGAGCCGGGGGACACTTTTTTAAAATTTTGTTTAAAATCTTGAACTCTGGCCGACTTCTTTTCAGCACAGCCTCATTTCTCTCAGGAGTCACGTTCCTGAATATTTGATAATCTGTGAAGAGTCTTCCTGGACAGGTAGCTTGGCCCACTCTATCCTGAGCAAATGAGTTCCCTTCGGGCTTCCTGAATCTATCCCATCGCCAAAAGGGGATCGTAATTCTGTTCCGGTCATCCTTGTAATGACGGAACAGTCAGAGCTTTTGCAAAATTTCTCAAAAGAAATTACGGTTGAAGAACTTGACCCTTTAAAATTGTTTTCTCTGACCTGCAAAGACATTCCAGAGGAAAAATGAAATGCTCCACAATCTGATTAAAAAATGAAATAAAACAAGGAACCTATGGCAGACAAGCCAAACCTAGTATCTCCCCTAGCACTTAACCCATGGTAAGTGCTTACTAAATGCTATAAATACATATTCAAACCAAAGCTAAGTTTAGGCACAATTGCTTACAATGAATGTGACTCATTACATTCTCATAAACAACTTTCCCCTGAGGAATCCCGTATTCTTTGCTGAGGATTGTAAATTGCGCCTTTTCCCAGATGCACATTCATTTTGTTAGGGAACAAGAAAGTTGGCCTTTCGCTCTACATTCAAGGTATTTCTTCAAAGTAAAAATCAGAAAACCTAACGAAGGTCAGTTTGACCTCTGGGAAGCAGAGTGTGGTGACAACTGGGCCTGGACAATGTGAAGGTCCAGGTTTCTACATGACGGCAAGACTCCGTCTTCCACTGGAGCACATCCAGCTCCTCCACTAATTTTGTTAGCATCGCAAATAGTTCATATACAAGATCAAATGGCCAAGCAGTATTCCTCCGAAATGAAGCCTGGAACATCGCTGGTGCATCAGCATGCAAAGCAATGCTGGGCCACCCCCAATCGTCCTGGGCCAGTCGAGGAGGAAAATAGTCAACAACAGGACATCCAAACAACTGCCCTATGGCAAACTAAAGAGGCAAGTAAAGTGCAATTATCAGCATTACTGACGTCAAGATCATCGCTTGTGCTGGGATTTCAGATGGAGAGTGCTGAGGTCTGACCGATTTGGAGAACGAAGCCCCAGGGAGGAAGAAGCAAATGATCCAGGGGTCGCTATCGAAGAGTTGAGAATTAAGCACAGTGAGCAGATGAACTTGGGAGGAATGGAGAGTGCAGGCTGGAGTGTTGTAGGAAAAAAGAGTGTCTAAGAGGGGCAGACGTGATGGAAAAACCACTGCGCAGTAATTTCTGTTTGATGCCGAGAGGAATTCGTTCAGTTCATTCAATCATATTTACTGAGAACTTACTGCGTGCAGAGCGCTGTATGGCTAACCACGGGAGGATTGATAGGAATGAAGAGATATGTGCAGAATGACATTTTAGAAAATCATCAGGACGACCGAGAGACGTACGGCCTGGAGAGGGGAGAGGCTAGAGGCGGGGAGGTCAGCGAGGAGGCAGATGCAAAAGACAACCTGGGAAGTGCCTGGACCAGTGTGGCAGTTTCTTGTAGGGAGGGGGAAGGGGCGGATCCTGGAAATGTTCTGGAGGGAAAACCATCAGGATTTGGCAAAGGCTGCCTAGGGGAGAGTTAATGTTGGTATTTAATGTTGGTATTTGTTAAGCGCTTACTATGTGCCGAGCACTGTTCTAAGCGCTGGGTAGACATAGGGGAAGCAGGTTGTCCCACGTGGGGCTCACAGTCTTAATCCCCATTTTACAGATGAGGGAACTGAGGCACAGAGAAGTTAAGTGACTTGCCCACAGTCACACAGCTGACAAGTGGCAGAGCTGGGATTCGAACTCATGAGTCCTGCTTCCAGGGCCCGTGCTCTTTCCACTGAGCCACGCTGAAAGAGAAGGAAGAAGAGGAATGGCGTTTCGTGATAGGAGATCAACGGGGGGTAGAAGGGTGAAGGAGTGAGATTCAGAGGAGAGGACAGAGCACACAGCCCCTGTCCCACATTGGACTCACAGTCTTAATCCCTGTTTTACAGATGACGGAACTGGGGCACAGAGAAATGAAACAACTTGCCCAAAGTCACATAACAGACAAATGGAAGAGTCAGGATTAGAAACCAGGTCCTTCTGACTCCCAGGCCCATGCTCTCTCTACTTAGGCCACGCTAAATCGGAGCTCCTCAAAGACCTCTTTTCCCTGACTTCCTCTCCCTTTTGTACTGCCTATGAACACTTGGTATTCACTCCACCATGTGCCCATGGTGACTGGGGGAGGGATGGACTGTTTGAGCTTTCCTTTCATTCATTCATTTAATCGTATTTGAGCGCCTACTGTGTGCAGAACACTGTACTGAGCGCTTGGAATGGACAGTTCGGCAACAGATAGAGACAATCCCTGCCCAACGACGGGCTCCCAGACTAAAACGGGGAGACAGACTGGGATGTGGGCGTTGTGGCCAGAGCCAGGTGTGGGGCTGAGGGTGGGAAAGAGGGCTGGAGCACATTCATTCATTCATTCGTATTTACTGAGCGCTTACTGTGTGCTAAGCACTGTACTTAGCGCTGGGGAGAGTACAATTTTCATTTGATCATATTTATTGAGTGCTTACTGTGTGCAAAGCACTGTACTAAGCAACTGGGAGAGTCCGGTTTAACAACAGACACATTCCTGCCCACAACGAGCTCACATCTTGAAGGGAGCTCATAATCTAGAGAAAAGGAGGGCACATTCTTCATTCGTTCATTCGGTAAAGAGTATTTATTGACTATTTTCTGTGTGCAAAGCACTGTACTACGCACTGGAGTGTACGATATTTATTCAGTCATATTTATTAAGCATTTACTATGGGCAAAGTACTGTACTAACTGCTTGGGAGAGTACAATATAACAATATAAAGACACCTTCCCTCCCACAAGGAGCTTACAGTCTAGAGGGGGAGTTGTCCCCACCGCCCTCAATATCTGGCTGGTGTCATCCAGGCAGAAATAATAATAACGATGGCATTTGTTAAGCGCTTACTATGTGCCAAACTCTGTTCTAAGCGCTGAGTACCCACCTGGGCAACAGCCGGTACAAATTACCTGACCTCTGACCTGGCTTTAAGACCACTCAGTGAGCTCTCTCCCCTCTATCTATCCTTGCTTCTCTCCACTACAACTCAGCCCGCACAGTTGGTTCCTCTAAGAACCAACCTACCGCTTGTCTGCTGTGTGGCCTTGGGCAAGTCACTTCACCTCTCTGTGCCTCAGTTTTCTCATCCGTAAAATGGGGATTGAGACTGCGAGCACCCTGTGGGACAGGGATTGTGTCCAACCCGATTTGCTTGTATCTACCTTGGCGCAGAGTACAGAGTGCGGCACACAGTAGGCGCTTAACAACTACCATAATTATCATTATTATCTTCTATGCCCCAACGCATGTCTCTCAACTTGGATCCCCTGCTCTCACCCGTCCTCTCTTCATATCCGGCAGACCCCCACTCCTCTTATCTTCAAAGCCCTACTAAAATCACGTCTCCCCTGGGAAAGCTTCCGTGACTAACCTCTCACCCTTCCACCCTATTCTCCCTCCCTACCGCATCGCCTACGTCCTCGAGTTCTCACCCAGTAAACACCTGGTTTATATGGAGGGGGAGGGAGATCCAGGCTGGGGCAGGATGTGCGAAAGGGGTAGGGGGCAAGATAGAGGAGATCAGAGCTCAGTGAATAAGCTGGTGCTAGAGGAAGAGTGAGCGGGCTGGACTGGAGTAGGAGATGAGTGGGGTGAGCTGATAAATTACTTTAAAGCCAGTAGTAAGGAGTTTCTGTTGGAAATGAAGGTGGATTCTCTGTCTCAGGGGCAGGAGCGTTGCTCCTTCGGGAAGCTGGCGTCTGGATTCTGAACTTCTGGGATCCTGTGTGCACCTCACCCCCCACCCCCCACAGCCCCTGTCTTCATACCCTGATACTCAGTAGCTTCCCCTTCCTGTGACTTTTGTTTTAGCATCAGAGTCTCACCCTGGACAGCAAGCTCCTTGATTTCAGGGATTGTATCTACTTACCCTATTATTATTAACAATGATTGCGGTATTTGATAAGCACTTACTGTGTGTCAAGGTCTGTATTAAGCGCTAGGGGGGATACAAGCAAATCGGGTTGGACACGGTCCCTGGCCCATATGGGGTTCACAGTCTCATTTCGCATTTTACATATGAGGTAACTGAGGCACAGAGAAGTAAAGTGACTTGCCCAAGGTCACTCAGCAGAGTGTGGCAGAGCTGGGATTTGAACCTATGACCTTCTGACTCCCTGGCCTATGGTCTATCCATTAGACCACGCTGTCTTCTCCCCCACTGTACTCTCCCCAGTGCTCTGAACAGAGTAAGTGCTCAATAGATACCACCTACTGATGGACCATTTGATCGACTCCCCATTCCCCATACTCTCTGGATGAGACGTGACGACCAATTCCACTGACCCCTACATTTAGGAGAGGAAGAAAGAAGTCACGATGTCTTCCTCAAAGTGTATACCGAACCAATCAGAGAGAGGGATTGGAAAGGAAGTAGAGGGACAGGTTGGGAAGAGGAAGGATAACCTTGCTCATCCAGAGGCAAGAGAAGCGACCTGTGGCCTTGGGAGAGCAGGACAGGGAGAGAGCTGGTGCTGTGAACCCTGGTTGGACCCAAGGAAGGATTGGAGAGGATCCCAGAAGTTCAGAATCCAGACGCCAACTCCCCGAAGGAGCGAGGCTCCTGCCCCTGAGAGAGAGAATCCACCTCCACTTCAAACAGAAACTCCTTAGCACCGGCTTTAAAGCGATTTATCAGCTCACCCCATCCAACCTCACCTCACTCATCTCCTACTCCGGTCCAGCCCGCTCACTCTTCCTCTAGCACCAGCTTACTCGCTGAGCTCTGATCTCCTCCATCTTGCCCCCTACCCCTTTTCCACATCCTGCCCCAACCTGGATCTCCCTCCCCCTCCATATACATCAGACCATGACTCTCTCCACCTTCAAAGCGGAATTAAGATCAGCCTGGCTTAGGGGCAAGAGCACGGTCTTGGGAGTCAGAGGACCTGGGTCCTAATTCCTGCTCGCCACTTGTCTGCGGTGCGACCTTGGGCAAACCACTCGACTTCTCTGTAAAATGGGGATAAAGAATGTGAGCCCCACATGGGACAACGCTTTTATCTACCGCGGCTTTAAGAAGAGTGGTTGGCACATAGTAAGCGCTTAGCAAATGCCATAATTATTATTAAGGTCACATTTCTGCCAAGAGGACTTCTCCAATTAAGTCCTCTCTTCCCTGGTTCACTTTCCTTTCTGCATCATCTACGCACTAGGAACTGTGACTTTTAGACATTTAATATTTACCCCACGGCACTTTTGAACAAATATTTCTATGTTATAAATTACTTAATTATTCATATTAATATTTGTCTCCCCCTCTAGATGGTAAGCTAATTATGGGCAGGGAACGTGTCTGCTAATTCCATTCTATTGTACTCTCTCAAGCGCTTAGTACGGTGTTCTGCACATAGTGAGTGCTTAATAAATACCATTGATTGATTGATTAATGACACTTAAAGGGAGTCCTGAAGGTCGTGGAGGGGAATGGTATTAGATCCAGGGAAAGGTGACTTAACCTGGTTTGGTTTCTGTTGTTACCTTATTAAAGACATTTTGAATATTGGCAAGATCCCAGATCTTGGTGTGTGCTTGTGATAGGAATTGAAGCGGAAGCTCCTGGTCCAGGGAAGGCACGTGACCTGGGAAGCCACGGGAAAGATCGTTAGTGGGGGGGATAGGCTAGACCACAATGCCCTCTACACCTCAGGGAGATACAGGGGTTAGCCATCGAGGGGTGGAAGCAAGAGGGGTGAGGGGGACTCGAATAGGCCTCTCCGAATCTGCGGTAGAAGGATGGGAATTTGGGAAGGTTTTAGGACGCAGAGGAGGTTGACTGGGGTCTCGGAGCTGCAGAGGGCTAGTTGGGCCATGATTTAGAGCTATTACATTGAACTCCCCCAAATGCTTAGCATAGTGCTCTGCACACAGTAAACACTCGATAAATACAACTGAAAGCCCCAGTCACGCTTGACAATGGGGTACTCTCCTTGACTTGAGTTTTCAAGATGACTGGGATTCCAAAAGACGGGTTTGAAATTACTGGCACACACACGCAGCAACCGTACCAGCCGAGCAAAGCAAAATGTTGTAGGTCAGCTCCTCTTTAGGCCTTTTCAGTCACTCTTACTAATATGGATTGGTTCTCATCCTCAGTAGAGTCGCCTTGGAAAACGAAAATCGTTTCTATAGTTTTGAGAACCCTCCCCCTCCCACTTCTCCCAAACCCAGTTGATACGGAAAAAAGGGTGCTTTGTGTGGGAGTGAAATGTAATAATCAGGAGAAGCAGCGTGGCTCAATGGAAAGAGCACGGGCTTTGGAGTCAGAGGTCATGGGTTCAAATCCCGGCTCTGCCACTTGTCAGCTGTGTGACTGTGGGCAAGTCACTTCACTTCTCTGTGCCTCAGTGACCTCATCTGTAAAATGGGGATTAAGACTGTGAGCCCCAAGTGGGACAACCTGATTCCCCTGTGCCTACCCCAGCGCTTAGAACAGTGCTCTGCACATAGTAAGCGCTTAACAAATACCAACATTATTATTAATCAGGAAGAGTTCTGCTCTTGGAATCAGACAGAGCATTCCCGCTAAAACAATAGGATTAAATCTGCCATCACAAGTCTGAAAGAATCTCTCCGACACTTCAGTAAAATATGAAAATGAGAATGGGAAGGTAGAATTTAGGGAATTCTTCCAACACCTATCCCGCTCAAATAGCCACAAGCTTCTTGTGAAATCGCTTTGAAAGGCTCACAGATGACATTCTATGTCAAGATGTCCCGCTTTTCCCCAAAGTAGGAATCCAGACAGGTTGATAAACTTTTCAATCAGGGAAAGACCAGCTACCATCAACACTAGTTTAGATTTGAGAAGCAGTGGGGTCTAGTGAATAGGGAGCCTGGGAATCTGAAGGACCTGCTTCCTAATCTCAGCTCCATCACCTGTTGACGGTGTGACCGTGGGTAAGTCACTTCTCCGTGCCTCAGTTACCTCATCCGTAAAAGAGAGATTAAGACTGGAGCCCCTCATGGAACGGGGGCTGTGTCCAACGTGATCAGTCCTAGCACTTAGTGCGGCCCCTGGCACTTAATAAGAGCTTACAAAAACTACCAAGGGAACTTTATATTCGTGAATTTTCTGATTATTGTTCCAAACCTGATCCTCTGGATCATTATACCTGAAACATCTTCTTCAAAGAATCCTAACATTCATGGCATCTGGCAGAATCCTTCTCTTTACCTTCATAGATCTCTGTTCTCTTGGATCCCGCCTCCTCAACTATTACCATTCTAGTCTGAGCTCACAGCTATTCAGAACTTCTCATCCAGGACGGATTTTCTACAAGCAAATCCACTGCTGAAGAACTACAGGAGCTCGCCACCTCTCCCTAAAAAAGACCGCACACAACATCTGAACGCCTCTTTAGCGTGAGCTTGTTTGGGCAAATCACACGGAGGATTTATCACCCAGGTTAATAATTCATAAGAATATGACTCCATTTATCACGAAGCTGTCGGCTACCTAAAGCTCTGAATCAGAGTGTACCTCCTGACCGAAAAGATCTGAACACGGGGTGATCCGCTAAGATTTATGTTGATTATTAAACGATAAAGGTGAACACTGAGTAAACATCACAAGCTGGGGAAGAGGTGTCTTTGTTTAAGGTGTTTGGTGACATTGGTGGGATTTGGGTTAGCAGATTTCCATCTTCAGATAGTGAGCATGGTTATCAAATTGCACCTAATTAGTGTACTAATTCACCTCACTCACCTAGCCTTGATCCCAAGGAACCACGCTCTCTCACACCTGATTTCCTTCAGCTAATGTAATTATTATTACACCTAAGACTCTAAGTAAAATATCCTTTGTCCCCTAAAATCCAATATATCTGCTTATTGCCAAAGAGCAGACTGTACAGTTGTTGTTGCTCAGAGAGTTTCCTCTTGAATATGTGTCACTTCCATTATCTTTCAGGATTTCTATTATTTATTATATATTATATCTTATTATATATCTTATATCTTCTTATTATATATCTATTATATCTTTTTCTATCATTAGGCCAAACCTCAGGGGTTTGCTGAGTGGTTTTCTGTGGTGCAACAACTGAATTTCATAATAGTGTTTGTCTACTTTGCTTCATTGCTGGTAAATACGGCTACTGGAAGCGAGAATCATGTGATCCTCACTGATCCCGGTACCTGCTGCTTCAAATTTTCACTGAGAAAACACGTTTTCTGAAAAGCTGAAAAATCCACAGTAGTTTCCAGCTGGATTATTCGTTTTCCTAGCTCCGCTTTGAATAGGACCGCAGAATGGCTAAGATATTGGCATTAGCTGAAACTTAGCTTTTACATAATGAGCCATTTAAATCTGATTCTTATTTGACAGCTCTCTGCTCTCATTCTTCGTTTGCATTTCTGGTACAACAGTTACAACCCTGCCTCTTCCCATTTCGATATTGGCTCAGTAAAATCCAACCTGGAATAGTACATCTGTATAAGACTGCGAGCTCATTGTGGGCAGGGATTGTCTCTCTCTATTGCTGCATTGAACTTTCCTCAGCGCTTAGTATAATGCTCTGCAAAAAGTAAGCGCTCAATAAATACGATTAAATGAATACCCTGGGAGATATTTCTGTGAAGAATTTAGCAGTTTTAAAAATGGCATTTTAAAACATTAGCAGCATAATAATAATTATGGTACTTGTTAAGCGCTTATTATGTGCCAGGCACTGTACTAAGCGCTCGAGTGGATACAAGCCAATCGGGTTGGGCATAGTCCCTGTTCTACTTGGGGCTCACAGTCTCAATCCCTATTTTACAGATGAGGTAACTGAGGCACAGAAAAGTCAAGTTACTTGCCCAGGGTCACAAAGCAGACAAATATCAGAGCCAGGATTAGAACCCATGACCTTCTGACTCCAAGGCCCATGTTCTAACCACTACCCCACAGGAGGTAGTTACGCCTGTTGTCCATTGACAAGCACGGACTAGATTAGGGAGTTTATTGCTAGCATATATTAAGGGGGCTTAGGTTGAAAATTTCTTTTTTTAATGGTATTTGTCAAGAGCTTACTATGTGCCAAACACTGTCCTAAGCACTGGGGTAGATACAAGCTAATCAGGTTGGATACAGTCCATGTCCCACATGGGGCTCCCAAGCTTAATCTCCATTTTACAGATGAGGTAACTGAGGCGCAGAGAAGTCCAGCGACTTGCCTAAGGTCACGTAAATGGCAAGTGGCAGAGTTGAGATTAGAACTCATGTCCTTTGACTCCCAAGCTCATGCCCTTTCTATTAGGCCATGCTGCTTTTCTAAAGTTGGTGAATTAATTTAGGCAAGAGAAAATAGGTATGAGCCTCAGTAGATGAGAGCTTCCGAGTGAGGTAGATGGTTAGAGGATATAACAACATAATTATTTCAATTAGTCCAGCCCAGCTTAAAAGAAACGTGCTAGTTTCACAGACATAAATGTTTAAAGGTGTTTTATAGGCTGTTTAAATGAGAGACCACTGAGTAGATGACATGAAACCACAATTCCATGAACTATAGTAATAATATTAATAATAATGTTGGTATTTGTTAAGCGCTTTCTATGTGCAGAGCACTGTTCTAAGCGCCGGGGTAGATACAGGGTAATCAGGTTGTCCCTCGTGGGGCTCACCGTCTTCATCCCCATTTTGCAGATGAAGTAACAAGCACAGAGAAGGGAAGTGACTTGCCCACAGTCACACAGCGGACAAGTGCCAGGGTCAGGATTCAAACCCATGGCCTCTGACTCCCAAGCCCATGCTCTTTCCACTGAGCCATGCTGCTTCTCTATGGTGGAGGAGGGTGGAGGGTGGGTGGATTCTGGGGGCCCCGGGCGGGGGATGGGGATCAGACATAGACGAGGGTGTTAAATGTCCAGAAGTCCTCTTGCTCCATTTATCCCACACAACATTTTCTCATTTTTTTCATTTTTTCTTTCTCTCTCTCTTTCTCTCTCTCTCAGAGAAGCGGCATGATCTCATAGAAAGAAGACCTAGGTTCTAAGCCTGGCTCTTCCACCTGTCTGCTGTGTGACTTGGGCAAGTCACTTAACCTCTCTGTACCTCAGTCACCTCATCTATAAAATGGGGATCGAATCCCATTCCTTCTTATGGACACAGTGAGATCCACGTGAGACAGGGACTGTGTCCAACCTCATTAATTTGTATCTACCCCAGCTCTTAATAAAATACCTGGCACATAGTAAGGATTTAATAACTACCCTAATATAATAATAATATCATAATGATAACAATATGCCCAAGGGAAGCACCGCCAGTATCAGAAACTGCTGTGCGTCTGGCACTTTTTGTTGAAAGCAATGGCAGGAAAGGTGAGGATGATGGTGACGATTATGATGGTAATGAGACTGATGATGAATTCTCTCGTCAGAGGTGACGACTGAGTCTGAAGACCAAAACTTCCAGATGGAGAAACTGCCCGGAGGAATTTAAGCTAATGGCTCGGCCAGCTATAATTGTGGTCTCTCATGTTTCTCAGTCATTTCCTCTGGGGACCCAGAGTGCAACCGAGTGAAGGAGACAGGCAGGGGGTAAGCACATTGCAAAAGACACGTGTTGTCTTGACCCTAATCCATCGCCAAAGACTGAACCAGCACCAGGCCCAGGTCTCCTAATCCCCGGAGTAGTGATATTCCACAGGACTACAGCAGGGCTCACTTGGCCAAGATCTCAGAAAGCGTGGCCTCAGGAGAGCGAGGGGGATGAAATTCACGTCGCATGGGTAGGAAAGACCATTTGTGAGGAAACGGTAAAAGCAGTGGGAGCTGGGAGAGAGAGGGTGATGCCAAGGTGTGGTATCATCTTTGGTCATGTTTACCTAAATAAATACAGAAGTTGGTAATTGAGACATCACTATTAAACACTTTAAAGATAAAAAAAGTGGGCTAAAGGGAACTTACAACCATATGCTCTTTTCCTTCTGTCTTACCCACATGAAGCTATAAATACTATTCATGGTGATCTCATAGATTTTTCTACAACTATTTCTACAACTATTTCAACTCAACAAGTTTCAGCAACAGAGTCATTCGGGGCAAAACTGGGAATTTATAATGTGTTATCTGTAGGTAAGTGCCAAGTAGGGCTTTATTTTGGACAAATCCACAAACAGGTCAGTCAAAAAATGGTAGATAAATGGGACTCGGTGATTATTTCTCTTTTTTTAGGTGCCTGGAGGTTCCTGAGAGGGGTGGCAGAGCAGGGCTGAATGAGGGATGAAGAGTTTCTGCATCTCAGGCAGATCCTGGAGATCAAAAGTGGAAGGAATCATTGAAATCCCACCCTTTGGGGACCACTGCCAGTAAGGCAAGATCTGCAGAAATATGAAATCCAGGAGAAGGGAGAGGGTGGCTCCACTGGAAACATTTCTCTTTCATCCAGAGCTCTCCCAAGATGTTTCTTGTGTGGAGAGGATAAGATGCTGCTTGCCAGAACATTCAAATAGAAGGTGTGGAAACAGAAGACCTACACGGCTTTGAAAACAGAAGCAAAGGGAAACGCGAGTGGATTTATGAACCAAAATGCTAGTGTCACGCCAATCTTCTTAGCCGAACTGGTAAATGAGTTAAAATTCTGCTCTGGTCCGTGCAACGTGGCTCACTGGGTTCAGCAAGGGCCTGGGTTTTAGTCCCAGCTCCGCCACGTGTCTGCTGTGTGACCTTGGGCAAATCACTTCACTTCTTTGTGGCTCAGTTACCCCGTCTGTAAAATGGGAATTAAGAGTGTGAGCCCCCCGTAGGACAGGGACTTTGTCCAACCGGATTTGCTTGTATCCACCCCAGTGCTCAGTAAAGTGCCTATTTGGTAAATACTTAACAAATACCATTATTATTATTATGATTAATGTTCTAAGCTCTCCCTCCAACAGCACAGTAAGATGAGTGAGAAAAGTTATCCCCAAACAACTCCATGCCTGGTTGTTGGCCTCTCCACACGCGGTACTGCAGTGTGGGCTTAGAGGTCGGTGGACCTTTCTCTGCTTCACGGGCAATTACAAGTCTGACGGGGTGTTTGCCACAGCACTCCAGCAAGAAGGGCTATTGGGGTAGCGCTCTCCTAACAGGCAATTCGGCCGTGGATGCTGAGCCTGCCTCCTGATGCAGTCCACACTAGGGAACTGGTGGCTGAAGCATGAGCCACGTAAGGAGACCCTTCTGGCCAAAGACACCACCCTGTCTGCAAAATCAACCTTCCCTGTTGATGGAGGTTCATGGGCTACAAGTCAGTTCTCAAACAAAAATAGTGGGAATTAAACTGAAGCCTCGACTTCCAGACTCAAATTAGTACCACACTTCTAACACTTTCATAGTTCCGACACTCCCGTCACCTTACTGTTTACACCACCTCCTACACAAACACCATCTTATACCTCAATCACCTTCCCATCTCTGATACACCCTTCATTCTACCACTCAAACGAAAATAGTGGAATTAAGATAAAGCCCTGACTTCCAGACTCAAATTTGTACCACACTTCCAACCCTTCCATAGTTCCAACGCTCCCATCACTCTACTGTTGACCCTATCTCACACCTCAACCACCTTCCCATCACTCTACCACTTTCCAACCCTCCCTCACAGCCACCACCTCACACCTCCACCCCCTCTATAACCTCCCCACAGCTGTTACCCCCACCACCTCCACAACCTTCACCATTTTCACCATCGCCATCATCATCAATGGTATTTACTGAGCGCTTCCTATGCGCAGAGCAGTGTACTAAGTGTTTGAGAGAGTACAATACAACAGAGTTGGTTGGTACATTCCCTGCCCACAATAAACTTACAGCCTCCCATTCACTAGCCCAATCACTAGCCACCTTCTTTGCTCCCTGATGTGAATGGGTTTTTATTTGGAACGAGCTCCATAGATTTAGTGAAAGAATCGACCTTTCCCCCAGCCTCCCCTCCTTAGGCTGAACCCTATGGAACCGTGTAGAGCAGGACACTCTTCCATATATGTTACCTCTGCTGATCTGACAAAGTTAGAGAAGGCAATCTCAAGTAAGTTTGCAAGTCTCTATGCAGACCCAACTTGGGGCTTGAAACACAAGCAAGTTTTTTTTACCTTATTGAGGGAGCGGGTTTATAAAGTGATGGGGAGTGTCCAAGAGCAAGTTTAAGATGGAACTGAAAAAATCAACTGGGATCCTAGTTGTGATCTTTTAATTAAGGTTATCAAGCTGAGCCAGGGGAGAGTCAAGGTCCTAAAAAAATGTGTAGGTATATTCTGGGCACATTTATCAGTGTGGCTAGGGAAGCAACGTGGCTAGAGAAGCAGCGTGGCTCAGTGGAAAGAGGACAGGCTCGGGAGCCGGAGGTCATAGGTTCGAATCCCGGCTCTGCCACTTGTCAGCTGTGTGACTGTGGGCAAGTCACTTAACTACTCTGTGCCTCAGTTATCTCATCTGTAAAATGGGGATGAAGACTATGAACCTCACGTGGGACAACCTGATTAGCCTGTCTCTACCCCAGTGCTTAGAACAGTGCTCTGCACATAGTAAGCACTTAACAAATAGCAACATGATTATTTATGCAGGGGTGTGAAGAGCCTATGCGTACAGAACCACATGTATCATAACAATCTAATGCATTCCTCAAAGTAGGGATGATCGAGGAAAGGAGATAGAGGCAGAGAGAAGGACAGAATAAATGTAAGGCAAGGGTCTCTCTGACCTCCTCTCTGTATTAATGTATGATTGTTTGATTGACAGATTGATAAATGGGGTAGTCAGAACAAAGACTCACACAACATGTGCACAAGGAAACAGGAATCTGGATACCCCCATGTCTCCAAAGGGTCAACGAAGACAGTCCATCAGACTCTTCTTTTCCTACGGACATATGCCTGGTCAGAGGGGACACCACTAAGGGTGGAGAGAAGGCTAAGGGAAAGAGGAGGTGACTACACCGGAGGGGATATTATAGGGGGCAGGGGATGGGAACAGATTTTGGGGAGATAAGAAAATGGGGACAGGAAGCTGGGTTGTTTCAGGGTCACAAGTTTAGCAGAAGGGCAAGGAAAGGGAGGATTTACCAAGTTGGAGAGAGAATGGGGTGAAAGATGAATGGGAAATATCAAAATGGCTTCCTTGGTTGACAGGCAAAGGCAGCAGGAAGACTTTCAATGCCTCACCAAAGCCATTTAGTGAAGGCAATCAGCTGATCCTTAAGTGACCAAGGTGTAGCTTTTACCAGGCTGTAGTAGTAAGAAATAACAGTAACATAATTACATGAAGGCAAATACTTGTATATAATATATATATATATATATACACACGCATATATGTGTGTGTATACACACACACACACACATATATATGTATATACATACAGGGAGTTGTCTGTCCTACTTGAAGAATGCCTTACGGATACATACCTAAGTACTGTGGGGCTGGAAGGGAGAATCACTACAGGGAACAAGTTAAGGCAAGGCAGAAGGGAGTTGGGAGAAGAGGAGAGGAGGGCTTAATCAGGGAAGGCCTCTTGGAGGAGATGTGCCTTCAATAAAACTTTGAACTGGAGAAGAGAAATTATCTGGTAGATAGGAGGAGGGAGGATGTTGCAGGCCAAAGGGAAAAACGTGGGCAAGAGGTCGGTGGTGGATAGACGAGCTCGAGGTTACAGTGAGTAGGTTGGCATTAGAGGAGCAAAGTGTGTGGGCTGAGTTGTAGTAGTAGAGTGGCGAGCTAAGGTAGGAGGAAGCAAGGTGATTGAGTGCTTTAAAGCCAATGGTGAGAGGTTTCCGGTTAATGCGGAGATGGGCAACTGCTGGAAGTGCCTGAGGCGAGGGGAAACATGGCCTGAACTTAATAGTAATATGAAGATTAGAGGAAGGGAGAATGCTTGGGGCTGGACAGCCCCCAAACCCACTCTCTCCTCCTGGAATCACACATCCTTCTCCTAAGCAGGACCACAAGCCACAGAAGGCATTGGCATTGAGCTTCTTGGAATGTTTTAGAATCAATTCAGGCTGTTGGAGAGCGTGAACGGCGCATCTGGCATTTGGTAGGTCCCGGCTTCCCTGGATCAGTCCAGCTTCAGATGCAGCTAAATGGTTGAGAATGGATTTCCTCCCACCTGTGGGGGCCAGCTCCCTCTTGCATGTGGCTCACGTCAGCACGTCGAGCCTTTCTGCAAGTCTCCACCTTAAATCGCTAAGCTACCTTCTGGCTCCGCTTGTGGAAAGTAAGTTGAATCTTGTTCGGGGCAAGAAAGAAACGTTGCTTTTGACACCACCTATAATTAAGGATGTATTAGAGCAGGGCAGTACTCCCAGTTAGGCAAAAAGTGATATTTACCTGCTTAGGGCTTAAAAACAAATTTCCGGTTGGCTGGTTAACCTCGTAGAGAGAACAAAGAAATGGATTAGAGAAATGAGCGGCGAAAGGTAAACTCTAATTCATTCGACAGCCTGTGATGGAGTTGGATTTGACTACACACTATTTACTGGTCCTCTGTGGGTTCCTTTAAAAGACTAGAGCCAAGACAGGGTTCAAATCAAGCCCAGGTTTTTAAATACACTGTGAGTGGAGAAAATCCACAAAGAAAACCCTGAAAATATCTCCGAGTATGATGTATGGACATTCCTGAGGTCGGTGTTTCCAAGAGCACAGGGTGACCCTCAAGTTACCCAGCTTATAAAGTGTCACTCAGTGTTTCCAACTTTATAGCTCGAATCTACCCCAGCGCTCGGAACAGTGCTTGGCACATAATAAATGCTTAACAAGTACCATAATTATTATTATAGGGTGTCACTCGGTTTCTTAATGGAAAGCGCGTCTCAGTTTCCAAGCTCATTTTTGAGAGCAATCACTCAAATGTATTTATTGAGTATTTACTCTGTGCAGAGCACTGTACAAAGCGCTTCAGAGCAGACTCGTTCCCTGTCTTTAAGGACTTTACAGTCTAGAAGGATCATACTTGAATGGCTAAAGACAAACAAGCAGCTTCCCCCAACTACCCCTATGGAAATAGCTTGACCCAAGGGATGAAGAAATGATAATTTTGCTACCTCGTTGGTCTCCCGGGCTGCTGTTCAGAACCAACCTCCTCCTCCTCCGCCCGGACGTTCCCCATTTCTGGACTGACTACCAGTTCCCCTTTGCCTGGGATTCTCCTGAATTTTGTAAGGTACCCCTGGAACTCCTAGACAAAAATACAAATGTCCTGGACTTTTCCAGTTGACCTTGGAAAATGCTTACGATAAACGCTCGGACAACCTCACCAGAGCTAAAGCACGCTCAGTTTTTTCGGTTTAGGTTCCAGAGCATTCTGGGACTTTTAGTGCAGATGGCCTAAAACATACCGTGGCTTTAACCCAACATTTCTTGTTCTCCATGATCTGAGAAAGAAAGGACGGGCAAACAGGCTGTTGGCAGTGTTTCAGTGTCCCAATTTTCAAAAGGAAGAAAGTGAACAGCCCACTGATGTCACACCCAAACCTCCCCGAGGGTTTGAGATTCATCACTTTTTGCTCTTCCTCTGTGGAAATTGGGAATTTCTTCTCCCCCCTCAGTTTGGGATCCTGAAAATCCTGGGAGGCAGTGGTTGAGCCCTGCTTTCCCCCCTTTCTCTACGTTCGGAGTTCCAAAATCCTCCACCAGCTCGCAGGGGTGATCTTTGCATTTCCTTTCATTGTCTCTGGCTCTTCTTCAGGTTTTATTTTTTCCCCTCACCCTTTCATAGTGTGACAATCCACTTCAGCCACGATGCTCGACTGAAGACTTGACTAATGCTGAGAACGGGGAAAAGATGGCTGTAAGCTGTGTTCCACTTTAGTAGGCTGTAATCCTATTAGAGCATCCTGAGATAAAATCTGAAAACTTTTTTTTCTTAAACCAAGAACACCTCTTTGTTTTTACTCAGTTTGGTCTCTACTTTCACATTCCCTCATCTTCTTTGGGTGCCTGGCAGCTCATCTTCCATACTGTATCCCTGTAGTTCATTCTTGATATGAAATTCTTGTTAAGCACCTCTCCGTATTTATGGATCATTCCTCTGATTTTCCAACCCACGCACGGCAATGGCCAGAAGCCAGTCGAACCACACGGCTCCTGCGAAGCCGGTGACTGCACCAGCTATAATTTCAGGTGAGCCAGAAATGCCACAGCTCTTTGCCTGCTCATGTAGAATAATTTTTTAATGGTTATTTAAGCATCTACTACGTGCTAAGCACTGTTATAACCTCTGAGATAGATACAAGTTTATCAGGTTGGACACAGTCTCTGTTCCACAAGGAAATCACAGTCTAAGTTGGAAGAATGAGGATAATAGTAATAATAATAATGATAACATTTGTTACTTGCTTACTATAATAATAATAATGTTGGTATTTGTTAAGCGTTTACTATTTGCAGAGCACTGTTCTGAGCGCTGGGGTAGATACAGGGTAATCAGGTTGTCCCACGTGGGGTTCACAGTCTTAATCCCCATTTTACAGATGAGGTAACAGGCACAGAGAAGTTAAGTGACTTGCCCACAGTCACACAGCTGACAAGTGGCAGAGCCGGGATTCGAACCCATGACCTCTGACTCCCAAGCCCGGGCTCTTTCCACTGAGCCACGCTGCAAGCACTGTTCTAGTTACAAATTGACCTGGTTGGACACAGTTCCTGTCCTACATGGGGCTCCCAGTCTTAATCCCCATTTTACAGATGAGGTAACTGAGTCACCGAGAGTGAAGCGACTTGCCAAGGTCACAGAGCAGACAAGTGGTGGAGTTGGGATTAGAACCCAGGTCCTTTTGACTCCCAGCCCCGTGGCCTATCCACTGGGCCACGCTCATTTTACAGACGAGGTAACTGAAGCCCAGAGAAGTTAAGTCGCCTGTCCAAGGTCCCACAGAAGGCAAGTAGCGGAAATGGGATTAGAACCCAGGTCCTCTGACTCCCGATCAGCTGGACCCCGGGATAAGAGAGGGGGAAGGAGCACAGGGCGATATCCATATCGGGAACCTAGCTCTTGGTGAGAATTCATAGCAGAACGGATTCTGGGGCTACTTTGCTCTATATCCATAAATCATAATCAATCCCAGGCCTCTGGTTGAGTAGCAGCCAGTGGCCTGCTGGGTGACCTTGGGCAAGTCACTTAATTTCTCTGTGCCTCAGTCCCCTCATCTTTAAAATGGAGATTCAAAGCCTGTTTTCCCTGCTACTCAGCTCCACATAAATTATGTCCATAAATTACTATCATCGTTATTATGATTAAATTCGAATACTAATAATGATGATGCTATTTGTTAAGCACTTACTATGTGCCAAGCACCGTTCTAAGCACTGGGGTAGGTACAAGATAATCAGGTTGTCCCACGTGGGGCTCACAGTCTTAATCCCCATTTTAGAGATGAGGTCACGGAGGCACAGAAAAGTTAAATGGCTTGTCCAAGGTCACACAGCAGACAAGTGGCGGAGCCGGCATTAGAACCCACGTTCCTCTGACTCCCAAGCCCGGGCTCTTTCCGTTAAACCACGCTGCTTCGCTTTTATATACGACAAGCACTGTCTGACTCCCCCTCTAGACTGTAAGCTCATTATGGGCAGTCATTTTGTCTACCAACTCGGTTGTATTGTACTCTCCCAAGCACTTAGTACAGTTACCTGCCCTTAGTAAATGCTCAAGAAAGACCACTGATTGACTTTTGTTCACACTGTGAGCCCCATGAGGACAGGGACCATGTCCAACCAGGTCAGTTTGTATCTACCCCAGCACTCAAAACAGTGCTTAACACCTAACTTAAATTCAACAGTAATAGCATTAATAATAATAATAATAATAATTTTGTAGTATCTTTGCCATCTGAAGGTATGATCCTAGAAATCCCACCCAGGATTCCGTTATTAAATCTGTTGAGGGGGGCTCAAAGATAAACGATGACTAAGCTTTATGCACAAACACGATTTTATTCAGTACGCAAACTAAGATTTACACCAGAAAACCTCCATAGACATCAACTCGCACTTGGATCTGAACCCATCAAGTAGTTGGTCCTCACCTCACCCTCAGCCCCACTGCAGTAATGTACATTAACTGTAATAAATTTAGATCAATATAGGTCTCCCTCTCTAGAATTCTAGCTCCTTGTGGGCAAGGAACACGCAGAGCAAGTCTATTGCATTCTCCCAAGGGCTTAATAGCAGACTGTAAGCACTCAGCAAATACCACTGATTCATGGATTAAATGATTGCTTACCATCATTTTATTACTATTCTTCTCATTTTTTTGGTATTTATTAAGCATTTGTTATGTGACAAGTATTGTTTAAGCACTGCGGGGGTAGGGTTATCAGGTAAAACACAGTTCCTGTCCCACTTGGAGCTCACAGCCTAAGAAGGAGGGAGAACAGGCATTAAATCCCCATTTTAGAGCTGAGGAAACGGAAACACAGAGCAGTTAAGTGACCTGCCCAAGATTACACAACAGGCAGCTGGAAGAACCAGGGTAAGAAATCAGATTCTCTGATTTCCAGGCCCACGCCTATTAGACCATGCTGTTCCTGTTCAATAGACAACTGTCCAAGGTCGCACAGAAGGCAAGCAGCGGAAGCGGGATTAGAATCCAGGTCCTCTGACTCAAGATAAACAAGTGGATACAGTCCCTGTTCCATATGGGGCTTATGGTCACTGCACATAGTAATCAATCGAATTTATTGAGTGCATACTATATGCAGAACACTGTACTGAGCGCTTGGGAGAGTACAACAGAATTAGGAGATATGTTCCCTGCCCAAAACGAGTTTACAGCCTAGAGTGGGAGATATAATTTAAAGATCTGCGCATAAGTGTTCTTGGGGAGATTATCAAGCGTCCAAAGGTCACAGACTAAGCAAGCGGTCAGTCAAGACTATAGACTGACTTGCTGGTGAACAGTTATTACTGCTGGCTTCTTCTTTGTCTGGAAACACTGTCTCGTTGACGGAGAAAACTAAATCAGTCTGACGTCCTAGTTCTTCCCATATGACTTCCCCACAGACATAGTCCTAAGTGAGTAACGGGGTTGAATTGGCGTTCTAAGGGTCAGCAGAGGTTTTGTTGCCTGTTTCTCCCCCGCTCCGTTTAACAGAGATCTTGGCTCGGATTCCCAAAAACCCCGGAGATTGTGTTTGGAACCAGATCCGGTTTCAAGCAGAAGGAGAAAACCAGGCAGGGCAAGCCTCCTCTCTTTCTCTCTCTCTCAGACTTTCTGTTTTTTTTCCTGGTGTATTCTATTTTATTTTCTTTGGTTAGGAGGGATGAGAAGCCTCTTGGCCAGAGGTGTTAAGTGATGTTAAATAAGTAGAACAACTGGGATTGGTTCTGCATGAACACTAGCTGGAAGCTCATTTTCTGATGTTCATCTAAGTAATTTCAGTTTAAATTGAACATTAATTTTAAAAAATATTTTCTCTCCGAGTCCCATACAGTTGATATCTCGTGACAGAAATAATATTAATTATGGCATTCGCTAAGCCCGTTCGGTTTAGTGAGAAAAGCACAGGGCTTCGGAGTGAGAGGAGCTGAATCCTGACCCTGGTTCCACTACTTGCCTGCAGTGTGACCTTGGGAAAGTCACTTAACTTCTCTATGCCTCAGTTTTCTCATCTGTAAAATGGGAATTAAATGCTTGCTCCCGCTCCTCAGACTGTGAATCTTATGTGGCCAAACAGCCTGGCGTAGTGTATGCAGCACGAGATTGGGAGTCAGAAGGTGATGGGTTCTATCCCAGCTCTATCACTTGACTGCTGTGTGATCTTGGACAAATCACTTCACTTCTCTGCGCCTCAGTTACCTCATATATAAAACGGGGATTAAGACTGTGAGCCCTTCGCACGGCAGGGACTCTGTCCAACCGGATTTGCTTCTATCCGCCCCAATACTTAGTTCAGTACCTGGCACATAGTAAGTGCTTAGCAAATACCAAAATTATTATTGTGTGATTATCTTATGCTTCATACTGTCCATGGCATATAGTAAAAGGTTAACAAATAACACAATTATTACTATTATTACTCATAACTGTTAAATCCTAAGTGTTGGGGTGGTTAAAAGAGAATCAGACTGCCACAGTCTCATTCCACAGGGATACGGCACTTTTTTATGAAGGGTTTTCAGTCTTATCCCTGTTTTCACTCACTGTGTGAGCCATGGGATGGTAAAAAAAATTGCCACAGAAAGCAGCAGGATGATGCTTGCAGTGCGCATATTAAATAGCGATCTGACGTATCTTTTCATGCGTGCATCCTGGTCGGGGATACAGGTGTGTCTGACAGCTCAGGCTGACTCCAGTTGTTGGTGAGATCAGAGTAGTGCGTGGGTGGGGACCAGACAGTAGGTCAACGGAACCCGAAAAGGAGCCGGCGATGCAGAGGGCCACACCTCTGCAGCAAGAGCAATATGTTCTACTAGTCCACGTGCCAGGTTCGTCCAGCGGCGCTGACCCAACCCTTGCCATCCCTGGTCTTCTTCAGAATTTCTTTCCGCCTGTCTTTCCTCCCCAGCGACTCCCGGTGGATTTAAACTCTCAGTTCCAGTCCCCCTTCCTCCTGTCTCTTCTCTCTTCCCATTGTTCACGCTTCCTCTCCTCCCTGGGTCCAGCCCTCTTAGCCGATCGCTACCCCGGAGATGGGTCTCATTCAGTGGGAACACTCCACTCTCATCTAGGTGGGGACAGCTTCCTCTTCGTCTTTGTTCTGCACGTAAACCGCATGGCTTAGTGGATAGAGGATCGGCATGGAAGTCGAAAGGTCATGAGTTCTAATCCTGGCTCTGCCACCTGTCCTTACTGTGCGTAAAGCACTGTAATACTACTGCTACTACTAATAAAGTCGGTATTTAAGTGCTTATTATGTGCCAAGCACTGTTCTAAGCGCTGGGGGAGATACAAGGTCATCAGGTCGTCCCACGTGGGGCTCACAGGTAACTGAGGCCCAGAGAAGTTAAGTGACTTGCCCAAAGTCACACAGCTTTCAAGTGGGGCACGCGGGATTAGAATTCATGACCTCTGTCTCCCAAGCCCGTGCTCTTTCCACTAAGCCACACTGCTCCTCTGTACAAAGCACAAATATTGCTTTGTGGGACTACAATATAACAATATATACAATATAACAACACATTCCCTGCCCACAATGAACTCACAATCTAGAGGATGGATTGTATAACCCTTCCTGTACTAGCATTTTTTTTAAAATGGTATTGCTTAAGTATTTACTTCTCCAGGTGCTGTTCTAAGTGCTGGGGAGATCTCATTTTTGTTGATGATTTTCCAACAGGAACATGGCAATCGATACAGACCCACCCCTGACCTTCTAAGAAATGGACAGCAGGAATTATGATCGATAAAAGCCTATCCAACTCCTCTGTCTCCCCATCTAGAGGGTAAGCTCCTTATGGGCAGGGAATGTGTCTACCAACTCTTTTACGTTGTACTCTCCCAGGGACTTAGTAAGTGTTTAACAAATACCATCAATATAACTTCTGTGAGCTGAGGGTTGGATGAGTACCAGATGTTCAAAGGATACAAAGTGGAAAGGAGAGGAAGTGTGGAAAAGAGCACTTACTCGAGGAAGGCCTCTTGGAGGAGATAGCAACCAAATTTACTGAGCCCTTAATGCGTGCAGAACACTGTACTTTGTGTCAAGCAATGTCCTAAGTGCTGGGGGGGTAGATACAAGTTAATCAGATTGTCCCACGTGGGGCTCACAGTCTTAATCCCCATTTGACAGACGAGGTAACTGAGGCACAGAGAAGTTAAGAGGTTTGCCCAACGTCACACAGCAGACAAGTGGTGGAACCAGGATTAGAACTCCCATCCTCTGACTCCCAAGCCCGTGCTCTTTCCACTAATCCAAGCTGCCTCCCAAGTTATGTACGTATCCGTAATAATTGTAGTATTTATTAGATGCTAAGCACTGCACTAAGTGCTGGGGTAGATACAAGATAACCACGTCCCACATGCTCAGAGTCTAAGGAGAAGGAGAACAGGTAATGAATTCCCATTTTGCAGATGAGGGAACTGAGGCAATTTGTATTGATGAGTTGTTAATATTTATTAATGTCTTTCTACCCTTCCAAACTGTAAGATCCTCATGAGCAGGAAACATATTCTACCAAGTCAACTGTACTGCACTCTCCCAAGCGCTCAGTAGAGTGCTCGGCACACAGTAAGAGCTCAGTAAGTACCAGTGATCGATTCGCACTCAAAAATTCTGTAGGAGAATGGCTGAATCAGTTTGAGGTGGGATTTCAAGAAGAAAGCTTGCCTACGAGAAACGATCCGGATGAAAAGTAATCAACCAAAACAACTTTTCAACAACCTTCTTGGGCAGTGAAAGATCTATGGAATCTACTGGTGGACAGGAAAATGAAAAGCTGGAAATAAGGCCCACAAAGCATTCTGACTGAGGAGAGGCCACTACAGCTGGGTTGGCATTTCAAGGGAATTCCTGCAATCCACCACGTACCCTCTCTGGACTGTAACCACCAGGCCCCGATTTCCCCAATTGTAAAGGGGAGAGGGGCGGGGGGAGAGAGAAAGAGAAAAAGAGTCAAAGTTTGGAAGTTCCAACACCTCCTACACAATCCCCATTTTACAGATGACAGGTTTAAGAGTGTGAACTCCATGTGGGTCAGGGACTGTCCAACCCAATTTGCTTGTATCCACCCTGGTGCTTAGTACGGTGCCTGGCCTATAGAAAGCGGTTAACAAATACCGTAATAATAATTATTATTAGCAGCATGGAATGGAGGATAGAGCATGGGTCTGGCAGTCAAAAGGTCACGGGTTCTAATCCCAGCTCTGCCACTTGTCCATTGTTCGACCTTGGACCAGTCATTTCACTTCTGTTACCTCACCTGTAAAATGGGGATTAAGACTGTAAGCCCCAGATGGGACAGGAACTGCGTCCAGTGTGATTTGCTAGTATCCACCCCAGTGCTTATTACAGTGCCTGGCACATGGTAAGTGCTTAGTACCACAATTATTATCATTATTATTATCATTACCAAACACAACCATTGTAACCGTTGTTGGTCTTTTGTCGCCAAGGATCTTCTGTGGCCACAGACCACTCTCTGGAGCATATCATCTTTTCTCTTTATTACATTTTTGTTTGTCTTTTCTCATGTGTCTGTCACTCCCCTCTATCCCTCTATCTTATTCTTAGATCGTGAGCCCACTGGGGGACCAGGAACTGTAACAATACCTCATCCCTCTACAGTGCAGTGTGCAGTGCAGTGCTCTGCACATATAAAGTACTTGGTAAATATTGCTGCTACTAATGAATTATGCAAGAGAAACAGGGATTCAACTTCCATTGTTTAGATGACAGTAACTTTAGGCTGGACTTTTGTAGGTCCAACCAATTTTTCATATTTCTTTTTCGCATTTTCTATTTTTAATGGTTTTTGTTAAGCACTTATTATGTGTCAAGCACTGTTCTAAGCACTGGGATAGATACAAGTTAATTAGGACAGACACAGCCCTGTACCACATGGGATTTACAGTCTAAGTAGAAAGAAGAACAGGTATTGAATCCCCATTCACAGCTGAGGAAATGGAGGTAGAGAGAAGTTAAGGGATTTGCCCAAGGTCACATAGGAACTAACTGACAGAGTGGGAATTAGAACCCAGGCCCTATCACTCCCAGGCCTGTGCTCTTACCACTAGGCCAGACTGCTTATCCGATTTTCTTGTACCTTTACAACTTTCTGCACTTGTTTATTATTCTTGTACCTATAGACAGATCCTCTTTTTTGATTACTAAGTGGTTCATAGAGACTCAAGAGTTTAAAAAGGGATTATTATTTTAAATTAGGCTGCCCTCCAGTCACGTTTCGTTTAGCAGATACAGACGGAGATGAAGATAGCAGGAGAAAGCCCGACTAACCTTGAACTGGAACGATGACACTGGTTGCTTGAAGGACCATAAATTGTTCCAAACCCTTTGATACGGATGGCATCTGGCTGCCAGTGAGATCGTGGCGACAACAAAATTAGGGGTGGCACCTTTGAAATACAACTTTGGGAAAAGAACACACACCCAAACCCATCCTAAGGAACCTAGAGGGCCCCTCTGCCTTGACCAGACCCTCAGTGGGTTAGAAATAGCCCCCAAGGGCGTGGATTTACCTCCACGGATCCACCCTCAGTTGGGCCTGGGTGGGTGGAAGGCATCTCGGTCCTTGGGATGGTCACTCATTCTAGCTCCGCAGGTAGTGGAAGGTGGGAGAGAGAGAAACTGAAGCGAGGCTTACCTGAAGAGGAGAACAACTCCCTCCTAATGGCCACCCTCCCGGAGTGAATTGGATAAGGGCCAGGTGCTTCACTGATACCTCCACCTGGAACACAGCTCATCCCAAAGAGGACTTGGAAAAGAAAAGGCAGCTAGTTAACCAAGGCAGGGAGCCTTTTCACCGGGTTGCGTAGCGAGCTGGAAAGTATTCATTTAATAGTATTTATTGAGCGCTTATTATGCGCAGAGCACCGTACTAAGAGCTTGGAATGTACAATTCGGCAACAGATAGAGACAACCCCTGCCCACTGACAGGGTCACAGTCTAATCGGGGGAGACAGATGGACAAAAAACAAGACAACTTAACCACGATAAATAGAATCAAGGGGATGTACACCTCATTAACAAAAATAAATAGGGTAATAAAAATACACACACAGGGCTGAGGGGAGGGGAAAGCAGCCCTGGAAGGGTCTCTACTTTGGGGTCCAGCGGTTAGCGTCTCAGAGGAGTGAGCCTCCTACCTCTGAGTGGAAAAAAAAAACCTATCGTAGCGACTGTCAGCTGCTTTACCTTTGATTTTTATGTTATTCGTTAAGTACTTACTGTGTGCCAGCCACTGTACTGGGGTAGATACAAGATAATCACGTTGAACATAGTGTTTGACCCACAGTTCTAATCCCCACTCTGCCACTGATCAGCTGTGTGACTTTGGGCAAGTCACTTTCCTTCTCTGGGCCTCAGTTACCTCATCTGCAAAATGGGAATTGAGACTGTGAGCCCCACAGGGGTCAAGGACTGTGTCCAACTCTATGTGCTCGTATCCACTCCGATGCTTAATAGAGTGCCTGGCACATAGTAAGCACTTAAAGACCATCGTTATTATCATTAGGGCTCAAAGTCCTCATCCTCATTTTACAGATGAGGTAACTGAGGCACAGAGAAGTTAAGTGACTTGCCCAAGGTCACAGCAGACAAGTGGCAGAGTCAGAATTAGAACCCAGGCCTGTGCTCGGTCTACTAGACCATGCTGCTTCTCTATGCTTGGTGGAGGCTCCCAATTCTCTCCTGTTCCTGCAAGGGAACGGGGGATAAGCCCGTCGATTAGACTGTCAGCCCGTCAATGGGCAGGGATTGTCTCTATCTGTTGCCGAATTGTACATTCCAAGCGCTTAGTACAGTGTTCTGCACATAGTGAGCGCTCAATAAATACTATTGCATGAATGAAAGGAGGGCTTTAAGACCAGGCAGACACTTCCAGGTGTGCAGGTGTTTTGAAGTATCGCCTTGGGGCTAAATGGCTGAGGGCTCTTCAGGACCCTTCCTCTTTCACTGTTCTGGCAGCAGGATTGGCAGGTGGGTAGGACATTTTTAAGAGCTGCAGAAGTCTTCCAACAGGTCCTGGAAATTGGAATGGATCAGAGGGGGCCAGTGGGAGATGGACAGGGCCTTCCCAAATAGCACGGAGCTGAGACAGGTCCAATGTCAAGAAAACCCAGGAGGATTCCCGGTCCCCTGCCTCGTTCTTCCATGAGTCCAGTCTTCACTCTGCATTTTGGACAGAGGGCTATTAGGGAATGAGGGAACGATCCTCCAGTAACACAGTGCACGTCTGTCAGACTCTGGCAGAGTGGGATGTTGGGAGAAGGAGTTTATTGCACTCCCAGCAGGCATATGCAATTAAAGTTCTCCGTTCTAGAACTAACTTTAGCCTCCTAGCCCCCCAAAACCAGAACCAGTGAAGAGTTTGTCACAGAGAAAGGTCTAGTAGAGAACTCAGACTGTTTCAACAACGCACACTTGTTCTAGACGTAATTTTATCTCCAGTTTTTACAATGAGCAGTTTAGGCCTGAAAAAAAATCCCAGAATGGCCTCATTGTTGCCTGTTTCAACTAACCTTCTTTTAGAGTTTCTGAACACTAAACTCAAGACTGAGGTGAGGCTGCTGGGGTAAATGCAGATGTCAGTTGACCTTGTCCATCTCATCCTCACCTGCCTGAAGAACACTGCCCTTTCTTCTGCACAGCACCAAAACTTCTCCGTCTCTGTTGATTCTCATGCCTATTGCCCAGACCAACTTTTTCCAAAACTTTTAATTCCTTCCTCAAACCCTCTGGCCCCTGCCTCCCCTTCTCTTGGGCCTAATGATCTGGCTAGTTCAATGATAAAATTGAAAGCTTTAAGCACTATCTGCCTAAAATCTCCCCTTCACCTCTCCTAAGCCACCTCCCTCCTGCTCGCTCTTCTACTCTCCCATCCTTCCAAGCAGCACCTCAAGAGGACACCTCCCACCTCCTCTTAAAATCTAGAAAGCGCTTAACAAATACTATCATCATCATCATATCCCTTAAGCATTTGGTATTCACCCCATCCTTGGCCCAACCCCACTTAGATATATTATCATTATACCTTGCCATTTCCCCTATCTGTAATTTATTTTAA
The DNA here is from genome assembly GCF_004115215.2 of Ornithorhynchus anatinus. Lineage (NCBI taxonomy): Eukaryota > Metazoa > Chordata > Mammalia > Monotremata > Ornithorhynchidae > Ornithorhynchus > Ornithorhynchus anatinus. The sequence goes on along the minus strand of NC_041748.1, from coordinate 12,474,826 downwards.
TGTCAGTCTCCCTCTGTAATATTAATAATAATGGTATTTGTTAAGAGCTTTCTACGTGCCAAACACTGTTCTGAGCATTGGGGGTGGCCTAGAGCATAAGCCTGAGAGCCAGAGGAGCTAGGATCTCAACCTAGCTCCGCCACTTTCTTGCTGTTTGACCTTGGTCAAGTCACTCACCTTCTCCGGGACTTAGTTTCCTCTTCTGTAAAATGGGGTTTAAATACCCGTTCTCCCTCGTACCTAGACTGTGGGTCTGATGAAGGACAGGGACTGTGTCTGATGGGATTATCTTGTATCTACCCAGAGAGACAAGTACAGTGTTTGGCTCAGAATAAACACTTAAATACCGTTCCTATGAAGTAAACTCCTTTGAGTTCCTTAAGGGAAAAGTACCTTCCAAGGGCCAGAAGCATCTCTCTCTCTCTCACACACACACCCACACAGACCACCCGCCCAGTCATCACTGATAAAGCCATTCAAAATTCAACAACCTCACCCTCTACTTTTTGCTTCGACTTTTCTGAGATCTTAAAACTTATGATGCCGTGAGGGCTACCTAAAGATTTACTTTTCAGGTCAATAAATCTTCATGTTTGCTGCAGAACAGTCAATACCTCCACTTCATGACAACAACTCAGGGTGGCCTTAGAGAAGACTGAGTGATCTTTTCTGCCTTCTTCCCAAGGCAGAGTCATCCTTCAACCCTGAGCGTCTTTACGAAATGAAGCTCTGATAAACGATCCTGCCTGTTTCACTAATAAGATCCAGGCCATTGCCTGCCTTCTCCAGCAGTATATCTTTCTCCTTCGTTGGGAAGAGTCTTGTCAAAGCTGGATTTCTTTCCTCCCCTTTCCCAGTTGGCAGGCGGCGTGATAAATATCCCTCGTAAATGATCTCCCTTGACGAGAACGGACTTGTTCCTCCTCTGAGTCATGCGTGGTGAAAGCTGGCAAGTGGTTTTTGAGCTGAGGAGGTAGAGAGTCTGTCTCAGATCAAGGACTGAGCCAGGCGGCGTCCAGGATGGACACGATGAACCGAGACAAAGGTTTGGGGCAACGTTGTTTCACTCAGCCAGCTCCCTCTGATCTCCTCCCACAGCCCAGCCCGCACATCTGGCTCCTCTATCACCAAACTACTCTCTGTACCTCAGTCTTGTCCCTCTACCAACCCCTTTCTCACATCCTCCCTCTGGCCTGCAACTTCATATCCAGCAGACCATCACTTTTCCAGTCTTCAGAGCCCTCCTAGAGTCACTCCTCCAAGATGTCATCCTGGACTAAGCCCTCATTTCCTTACTGGATCAGAGCTTAGAACAGTGCTTGGCACATAGTAAACGCTTAACAAATGCCATCATTACTAGTATTATTATTATTCACCCTCACCTCTGCATCACCCATGCCTTGCTGCAGGTCAGTCAAAGAGCTTGGATTAGAACCCAGGTGTCCTGACTTGATTCTCACCCCACCTCCATCCCCACCACGCTGATATACCTATCGATAGACTCTGTCAATTCCCTTATCTGTAATTTATTTTAAAAAGTCAGTCTACCCTACTAAACCGTAAACTTCTTTTGGCGGGGACTGCAAATCTCAACTCAATTACACCGTACTCTCCCACTGCAAGCAAGTCAGATGCAGTCCCTGTCCCTTAAAGGGCTCACAGCCTAAGGAGGAGGGAGAGCAGGTATTTCATCCGCATTTTACGGATGAGGAAACCGAAGCCCGGAGAAATTTAGTGATTTGCTGCAGGCCAGTGAAAGAGCTTGGATTAGAACTCAGTTGTCCTGACTTCCAGATCTGTGTTCATGTCAGTAGGCCACAATGCTTCTTGAAACAATCCTTGTTTAAGTCTGACCTGTTCAAGTTGACCGGAGGCATGTTTGCCCAGCTCAGTGTACCGGGGTGATTTAGGGAGGCCAAGCAAGGAACATGGGGACAATCACCTGCTGATTATCACAAGCCTCCCGGAACCACCCTTCATCTTACCCTTAACAGACGTGCAGTATTATCCCTCTAGTCCGTAAGCCCGTGGTGGGCAGGGAATGTGTGTGTCATATTGTTGGGTTGCATTCAATCATTCAGTCGTATTTATCGAGTGCTTACTGTGTGTGGAACACTGAACTAAGCGCTTGGGAGAGTACAACAATAGGCATTCTCTGCCAACAACGAGCTTACAGTCTAGAAGGGAGGAGACAGACATCAATACAAATAAACAAATGACAGATACGTAGCTAAGTGCCGTGGGGCTGGGAGTGGGGAAGAACAAAGGGAGCAAGGCAGGGCGACACAAGGGAGGGGGAGAAGAGGAAAGGAGAGGCTTAGTCTTGGAAGTCCTCTCGGAGAAGATGCTCCCTCACTAAGGCTTTGAAGCGGGGGAGAGTAATTGTCAGGTTTGAGAAGGGGGGGACCAGAGGCAGGACTCGGGTGAGGGGTTGGCGGTGAGGTAGGTGAGATCGAGGCACAGTGGGAAGGTTAGCATTAGCAGACTGACGTGTGTGGGCTGGGTTTCAGAAGGAGAAAAGTGAGGTGAAGTAGGAGGGGGCAAGGTGGTGGAGTGCTATAAAGCCAGTGATGAGGAGTTTCTGTTTGATGTGGTAACCACTGGAGTCTTCTGAGGAGCGGGGTGACATGTCCTGAGCATTTTTGTAGAAAAATGATCCGGGCAGCCGAGTGAAGCGTAAACTGGAGTGGAGAGAGCAGGAGGCTGTTGCAGTAATCCAGGCGGGATAGGATGAGTGATTGTATTAACTCTCCCAGTTGCTCAGTACAGTGTTCTGCACAGAATAAGAACTCAATAAAGATGCTTAAATGACTGAACCAAGGCAGACCCATGAGCCAAAGTGGAACCGGGTCTGGCCAGAGCAGAAGTCCTATGGGCCTCGCTCCTGGAGCAGGGATCTGGCCCACACAGTGCTGAGCCTGGCTGGATTCGAGACAGGCTCAGGCAGCTTCCCTTCCTTCCCAAGCCCTGCAGCTGCTGCCCGCTACCTGACTCAGCAGCAGGAGGATGAGGGGCGGGGAAAGGGATAACTGCGCGCTCACATTTCTTCTTCAATTTTTGGTTTCACCATCTACTTCAAAGGACACCTTGGCCCCAAGCAAATCCTAGTCTAAACTCGGGGGTTCATTCATTCAATCATATTTACTGAGCATTTTCCGTGTGCAGAGCACCGTACTAAGCGCTTGGGAGAGGATAATACAATAAGTGCTTACTAGGTGCCAGATACTGTACTAAGCGCTGGGGCAGATCGGGTTGGACACAGTCCCTATCCCTCATAGGGCTCATAGTCTCAATCTCTATTTTACAGATGAGGTAACTGAGGCACAGAGAAGTGAAGTGACTTGCCGAAGGTCACACAGCCGACACGTGGCAGAGCCAGGATGAGAACCCATGAACTGACTGTATCCACTAGGCCATGCTACTTGTGTGCAACTTGGGAGAGTAGATCACAACTGAGTTGGTAGCTCACAAGAAGCTTGCGGTCCAGAGAGGGAGACGGACATCAATATCAATAAGAAATTATGGTTAGGTACGTAAGGGCCGTGGGGCTGAGGGAGTGGTGAATAAAGGATGCAAATCCAAGTGCAGGGTGATACAGAAGAGGACTGAGTTGGAGGGGATGTGTCTGCCCACAGTAAGCGCTTAATAAATACGACTGAATGAATGGGGTCATTGAGGAAGGGTGAAGGAAGGAGTCAGCAGAGGTTAGGGGTTAAAGCAAGAGCCCCTAGGCGCTCAGAAGGATCACTGACAAGAAAGGTGATGTTACCAAGCTCAGAGCAATAAAAGGAGATAATAGTTGGAGAGAAGGGAAAGCATCCAAGTCAGACGGAGGGGTCACCAGGTTGGCGGGAGATAGCAGCAACTGGTAGCTAAAGGGGGTGGTAAAGGCAGAGGCTATCGATTCTAATGAGGAAGGGAATAATAATAATAATGATATTATGATTGTGCCACCTGGTTTTTCCTAATGGTATCTGTTAAGCCCTTACCCTGTGTCAACCACTGTACTAAGCGCTGAGGTAGATACCAGATAATCAGGTTGGATGCAGTCCCTGTCCCACACGGGGTTCCCGGTCTTAATCCCCATTTTACAGATGAGGTGACCGAAGCAAGAGAAATCAAGTGATTTTCCCAAGCTCGCGCAGCAAACGAGAGAGAGAGGCGGGATTTGAAACCACATCCTCTGATTCCCAAGCCAGTGCTGTTCCCACTAGGCCACCCTGCTTCCTTGTCTAGGCCACCCTGCATCCTTGTTTGGTGATTACTCTATGCTAAGCCCCGTACTAAGTACTGGGGTAATCAGGGTGCTGGCTGATCTCAGCGTAAGGAGGTCTGCGTCCTGGGAAAGGAAAATTTGCTGAGCCCCCAGTTTCCAGCGGGTGCGAGCCTTCTGTTTCTCTTTGAGGATCAGCTTAGAGGCAGTACATCCTAGTAGATCGAGACGGGCCTGGGAGCCAGCAGAACCTGGGTTCTGATCCCGCCTCGGCCACTCATCTGCTGTGTGACCTTGAGCAAGTCATTTGACTTCTCTTTGCCTTAGTTACCTCATCTGTCCGCAGCTAAACCCTCTCCTCCCCGCTTTCCCTCTCCTCCTCCCCCTCCCCCGTCCCACCCCCTCAGCACTGCACTCGTCCGCTCAACTGTATATATCTTCATCATCCTATTTATTTTGTTTATTTTGTTTAATGAGATGTACATCACCCTGAGTCTATGCATTTGCCGTTGTTTTTATGAGACGTTCTTCTCCTTGACTCTATTTATTGCCATTGTTCTCGTCTGCCTGTCTCCCCCCCATTTGGCTGAAAGCCCGTGAAAGGGCAGGGACTGTCTCTATCTGTTGCCAAGCTGTACATTCCAAGTGCTTAGTACAGTGCTCTGCACATAGTAAGCGCTCAATAAATACTATCGAATCTATGAATGAATGACTGTGAGCCCCATGCAGACAGGGGCTGTGTCCAACCTGACAGATTTCTATCTACCTCAGCGACTAGCACAGTGCCTGGCACATAGCGAGCTGGCCGTCTCCCTAGCTCTGTTCTTCCCACAAATAGTAGCAGCGAGAGGATCAAACAGGAGTATTTAAAATGAGCGCTCACCTTGTGCAGAGCACTATAATGAGTTCTTGGGAGAGTTCCTCTAAGCTGTAAGCTCCTTGTCGACAGGGAATGTGTCTCCCTGGGAGAATCCCTCTAGACAATAAGCCTCTTGTGAGCAGGGGACATATCCATCAAGTCTGCTGTATTTAACTCTCCCAAATACTTAGTAGGGTGCTCTGCATACAGAAAACACTCCATAAATACCACTGAATGACTGACTAGAGTAGAGAGGGTTGACACAATTTCCGCCCTCTGGGATTTATTGTGTCAGCCTGATCTCCCTTCCTCCTGTCTCTCCCCACTCCAGTCTATTCTTCATTCCGCTGCCCGGATCATCTGCCTGCAGAAACGCTCTGGGCATGTCACTCCCCTCCTGAAAAACCTCCAGTGGTTGCCCATCGACCTCCGCACGAAACAAAAACTCCTCACTCTGGGCTTCGAGGCTCTCCATCACCTCGCCCCTTCCTACCTCTCCTCCCTTCTCTCTTTCTACCGCCCACCCCGCACGCTAGGCTCTTCCGCCGCCCACCTCCTCACCGTCCCCCGTTCACGCCTATCACACTGTCGACCTCTGGCCCACGTCCCCCGGCTGTCCCGGAAAGCCCTCCCTCCTCACCTTCGCCAAACTAACTCTCTTCCCCTCTTCAAAGCCCTACTGAGAGCTCACCTCCTCCAAGAGGCCTTCCCAGTCGGAGCTTCCCCTCCACCCTCAGCTCTTTCCCCCTTCCTCCCTTCACCTTCCCTCAGCTAAGCCCCTTTTTCCTCTGCTCCTCCCCCCGCCTCTCCCCTCCCCTCAGGACTGTGCTCATTTGTATATATTTTCATTACCCTATTGTTGATGACGTGTCCATCCCCTCGATTCTATTTACCGTGATTTTGTCGTCTTGTTTTTGTCCGTCTCTCCCGATTAGACTGGAAGCCCCTCACTGAGCAGGGATTGTCCCTATCTGTTGCCGAACTGTCCATTCCAAGCGCTTAGTACAGTGCTCTGCACATAGTAAGCGCTCAATAAATACTACTGAATGAATGAATTTACCATCAAGAGGAACAGAGCAAAGCAAAAGGCTCCTTGCGACCCTTGACACCCAGCAGCCCCAAACTACAGGGTGGTGGTGAGAGGTGCTGAGCATTACCATAAACCCCCCACTGTCTTCCCTGGGCCACCTCTAAGGCCGGGCAGGACGGCGTCTGCTGGACCGAACCGGCCAACGTGGGGCGGCGAGGGGCGGCAGATGCCCAGAGGAGCAGAGTGGCCTCGTGAAAAAGAACACGACCTGGGAATCAGAAGGACCTGGGTTCTAATACCCTCTCTGCCTCGTGTCTGCTGTGTGACCTTGGCCAAGTCATTTCGCTTCTCTGGGCCTCAGTTACCGTATAATGGGGATGAACTCCTCCTCCCTCCGATTTAAGCTGAAGGACAACCGCATTATTTTGTATCTACCCCAGAGTTTAGTACGGTACCTAGCGCACAGCGAGAGCTTAACAAGTACGCTTACAAAACAGGATTGGGGGTGGTGGTTTTTGGCAGCTGGTTCAATGGGAGGAGGGTCTGAGCTGGCCCCCAGGGTGAGTTTAGTAGCTCTAGAACTCGGCCCAACTGCGGCGTCTTGCCGCCTTGGGAGAGCCAGGATCCAGCGCTCAGTCATTCGTATTTACTGAGCGCTTACTGAGTGCAGAGAATTGTAACAAGCGCCTGGGGGAATACGATATATCAATAAACAGACATATTCCCTGCCCACAACACACACTTAGTCATTCAATCGTATTTATCAAGTGCTTACTGTGTGCAAAGCACTGTACTAAACGCTTGGGCGAATTCAACACAACAACGAAGTCCCTGCCCATAACGAGCTCACAATCTAGAGGGGGAGGACAGACATTAAAATAAATAAATGACTGATATGTACATAAGTGCTGCGGGGCGGGAAGGGGGTGATGAATATAGGGGGCAGGTCGGGGCGACGCAGAAGGGAGTGGGAGAAGAGGAATGGAGGGCTTAGGGAAGGCCTCTTGGAGAAGAGGAGGAGAGTAATTGCCTGAAGAAGATACTCGTCCACCATTCCCAACAACCCAAGCGTTTTTAACCCCCAAATGGGCACCTGAGAGCATTATCCAACCCGGGCATTCTCTCGGAGCGAAGGGTTGCCCTCGGGCACCAAGAAGCCTTGCTTAGCCTCAGCTCAACCTCCAACCCCGGTACATCCTCTGAGGGCCAACCTCCCTGTCCAGGCAGCAGAGAGGTCCACAAAATCAAACTGCCTGGCTCACTAGCGAGATCATTTTCACGCTGAGCTCTCACTCTGACCGTTCTGGGAAATGCTCTTTTATCTTTCGCTCCCTCCAGCCATGGAGAAAATGGCCCAACGTGAGACTTTACTTACCCCTCGGCCACCTGCAGAATCACTGCTCGCTCATAATTTCCTCATCCTTATGAGAGATTTATCCATGCAACCCCCTAGCTCTCTGCTTACTGCTCCAAAAGCAGGCAAACCCTAGTCAAGGATGTTTTAAATTACAGTAATTGGTCTCTGACGACTCCCAGGAGCTAATGGCCATAAATTACAGCTTCCTTTTGTACGATATTTGGTGAAGAGAATTAGCATTAGTTGTCTGCAAATCCGTCTACTTTTTATTGTTTTATATTGAGCATTTGGCTGGATTATAAAAACTTGACCTTTTCCCCCCAGACTCTAAAGACCTACTCACTCTTCTTCCTCTTGTCATCGACCCCTTTTTTAAAAAAATGGCATTAAGTGCTTACTGTGTGCCAGACGCTGTTCTGAGCTCTGGCGTAGATACGGAGTGATCAGGTTGGACACAGTGCCCACATTGCCAGGCACTGGGGTGGATACATGCCAATCGAGTTGGACACAGTCCCTGTCCCATGTGCGACTCACGGTCTCAATCCTCATTTTCCAGATGGGGTAACTGAGGCACAGAGAACTGAAGTGACTTGCCCAAGGTCACACAGCAAACAAACGGCGGAGCAGGGAATAGAACTTGTGACCCTATGACTCCCAGGCCTGTGGTTTATCCACTCTGCCATGCTGCTGGAATAATAATGATGGTATTTGTTAAGCGCTTACTATGTGCCAAGTACTCTTCTAAGCGCTGGGGTAGATTCAGGGTAATCAGGTGGTCCCATATGGGGCTCACAGTCTTAATCCCCATTTTACAGATGAGGGAACTGAGGCACAGAGAAGTTGAGTGACTTGCCCAAGGTCACACAGCAGACAAGCGGCCGAGTCGGAATTAGAACCCATGACCTCCGACTCCCAAGCCCGGGCGCTTTCCGCTAAACCACGCTGCTTCTCCTCATGGGGAATAGTATCTTGTCAGCTGTGTGACTGTGGGCAAGTCACTTAACTTCTCCGTGCCTCAGTTACCTCATCTGTCAAATGGGGATTAAGACTGTGAGCCTCACGGGGGACAACCTGATTACCCTTTATTTACCCCAGCGCTTAGAACAGTGCTCTGCACATAGTAAGCGCTTAACAAATACTAACATTATTATGACCTGCCTCTCTACAGGAATTCCAGAACCCAATTTGGTTCTGTTCCTTGCCAACGTGCACAGAAAAGGAGATTGTATGTTTTTTAACCAAGAAGCAGCGTGGCTCAGTGGAAAGAGCCTGGTCTTGGGAGTCAGAGGTCATGGGTTCGAATCCCATCTCTACCACTTGGCAGCTGTGGGACTGTGGGTAAGTCACGTAACTTCTGTGGGCCTCAGTTCCCTCATCTGTAAAATGGGGATTGACTGTGAGCCTCGCGTGGGACAACCTGATTACCCTGTATCTCCCCCAGTGCTTAGAACTGTGCTCGGCACATAGCAAGCGCTTAACAGATACCAACATTATTATTATTATTATTATTACTGCTTCTTGTTACTTTATTTCCTCCGGCTGCTAGCAGCAACAGAGTCTACACCACGATTATTCAACAGCCCGAAACTGAACTTGCTAAGCGAATTGGAAGCAGGTCAGTATTTATTGTGACCAAGTGAACTTCGATCCTTTTAACGCTTCGACATCTCCAAGAGGCAAATCGTAAGCAAGGGCCCAAGAATCTGCAGAACAAATACTGGTCTCTCCCTAGCCATCTTGGTCCCGCCTGGCCAAAAGGAAATTTCAGTCCTAACAGGACAGTTCCACACATTGTAAATCTTTTAATTTTGTTAAAAAGTGTGGCAGGGGCCAGATGGAAAAAGCTTTGGGTCTCCTCTGTCCCAGTTCAGGTAGCTGACCACCCGTCGTTTAAAAGCAAAAATCAAAACCCAACTTTGCACGCAGTCAGAAGAGAGACGTAATCAGTGACCTCATTTTCCAGGATAATAAAAAGTGAAACATCAGTATCCCTCACAAACAATTTAATATCAGGTAATGTCGCAAGATTAAAATAGGATATAGAGTTCTTGAAAGAGGTGTGTAAAATCTCAACCCTGTAGACATTCCTGTAGCCATACTAATCTCTGGGTGGAACTCCTCCTGACACTAATTTACAGACTTTCTGAACAAAGTGTCTGTCACTTATTTCACACCCATTTTCTTTGGGAAAAAAGCAAACACAGCTTAATCCGGTAAGCGTCATAGAGGGAGCTGCCGGGAGAAGTGCTAACACAACGCCGCAGTGATCAAGGGATTAGAAAACCCAACACCTCCATTGTATTCAAACAGTCTCGGCCTGATTTTCAGTCCGGCCTCCGGTGAAACTCCAATCCAATAATAATAACAATAACATTCAGTTGAATTGAGAAGTGCTTTCATTTATCCAAAGTATTAGTATGTTAATTATCTCCTTTCATCCTCACCACCTCTCCGGTGGACCATAATCATCCCCACTTCACAGATATGGAAACTGAATCCCAGAGAGATTATTACTAATAATGATGGTATTTGTTAAAACCCTTACTGTGTGTCATTCACTGTCCTAAGTGCTTGGGTAGATACGAGTTAATCAGGTTGGGCGCAGTCTCTGTCCCACCAGGGATTCACAGTCTAAATACAAGGAGGGACATTTGATTCCCATTTTACAGTTGAGGAAACTGAGGCACAGAGAAGTTGATGATAATAATTACTATTATTATGGCATTTATTAAGCATTTACTTTGTGCCGGGCACTCTACTAAGTGCTGGGGCGGATAAAAGCTAATCGGGTTGGACACAGTCCCTGTCCCACGTGGGGCTCCCATTCCCGGTCCCCGTTTTACAGATGAGGTAACTGAGTCCCAGAGAAGTTCAAGTGACTTGCCCACGGTCACAGCAGACAAGTGGCAGAGCTGAGATTAGAACCCGTGACCTTCTGACTCTCAGGCCTATGCTCTATCCACTACACCATGCTGTGACTTACCCGAGGTCACACAGCAAGCAAGTGGGAGAGCCAAGGTTAGAACCCAGGCCCACCCATGCTCTTTCCACTAGGCCACACCGCTTAAGAGATGTGGCCGATTATTTTTCTAAAGAAACGGGTGAAGGGCTGAAGGAGACATCGAGAAATCTAAGCAGAAGCTCTGCCACTTTGTCGGCTGTGTGACTGTGGGCAAGTCACTTTACTTCTCTGTGCCTCAGTTCCCTCATCGGTAAAATGGGGATTAACTGTGAGCCTCACGTGGGACAACCTGATTACCCTGTATCTACCCCAGCGCTTAGAACAGTGCTCTGCACATAGTAAGCGCTTAACAAATACCGACATTATCATTATTATACTTGGACGTCTACATCTCGGCTCGGAAAATCCATCGAGCTTTCAAGAACTCCCCTGCCTAAGGCCTGGTCCATCTTTAGCCTCTCAGATAGGAGACCCCTGTTCTAAAAGATGAAAGAGAATACGGAACGTCCCATCTGTAACTCGTCAAGGTTTATTTCGACAGTCCGAAAATTCTCCAACTGCCTAAACCTCCTTTACGGAACTTCAAAATGTCTTTTCTGCCTGCCTGGAGTAAAGATCATTTCTATCATTGTAATTGCCTGTTTTGGGAGTTCCAGCGTGGCTCAAAGGAAAGAACACGGGCTTGGGAGTCACAGGTCATGGGTTCAAATCCAGACTCTGCCACTTGGCAGCTGTGTGACTGGGGGCAAGTCACTTAACTTCTCTGTGCCTCAGTTACCTCATCTGTAAAATAGGGATTAAAACTGTGAGCCTCATGTGGGACAACCTGATTACCCTATATCTACCCCAGCGCTTAGAACGGCGCTCTGCACATAGTAAGCGCTTAACAGATGCCAACCTTATTATTATTATCTTTACTCTTCTTTCTGTGGGATAAGCCATCTTAACTCCTTCAGGTTTTTCAAAACGTCCCATTTACACCATTTCAGTTCATTTTCCCTTAAGAAATTCTTCACTTCCAACCTAGCCAAAAGTCTTCAAATGCCATTCAGGCTCACTTAACAACGTGCCCTGTCCCATCTCTTCCGGACCAAGCCCCCTTCCCCCTCCATGCCCCATACCATGAAGCAAGATTGTCCTGAAAGATGGTATTTAGTGAATCTCACATTGTTTCTTAGCGTCGCTACCCCAAGTCTGCCCATTTTTACGGCCTTTTATTTTTTAAAAACCAAACATTTCCCCCTTTCTTTCCTTCTTGGTGAAAGATTTACCCATCAGTGACTTTAGATGCATGTTGTAGAAGAAAATATAAAAGTAGAAAAGCTAAAATATACTGAATTGCCCAGAGACAGTGAGAGCAAACAGATTTCCTGCAGGTTCCTGTCTTGCCTTCCATTTAATTAATCTTCTTTCCATCTTCTTACCCTCTAACGCAGAGAGGAGTTTAATCAAATTTCTGGTTAGTCAATGCCGGAGTGAAGAGAAGGCACAGATGAATCAATCGGTAAATTGATCAATAGAATTTATTGAGCATTTACTCAGTGAAGATCACTGAACACTTGGGAAAATATAATGAGTTAGTAGTTGCAATCTCCATCCTCAAGGTATTTTCAATCTAGCAGCGGGTACTGTTTCTAGAATCCTGGATTAAATGAAAGGAAACTCTCTTTGGGTAGGAACCACTTCTCACTCCCTCTTGAAAGGAAGAGGTCCAGACATATCTCAAGAAAAGCAATGAGAATAGGAGGATCGGGTTAATTGTTATGCAAATTCAACTGTTCAAAGAAATCCACTGGGATTTTTAAGCTTTTTAAAGTTTTTTTTTAATGGTTTTTGTTAAGCACTTGCCATGTATCAAGCACTGTTTTCTAAGAGCTGGGCTAGATACACATCAATCCCAGTTCCTGTCTCACAAGGTGCTCACAATCTAGGTAGGAGGGCGGACAGGTATTGCATCTCCATTTTACATTTGAGGAAACCGAGGTACCGAGAAGTTAAGTGACTTGCCTAGGGTCACACGGCCGACAAGTGGCAGAGGCAGGATTAGAACCCAGGTCCTCTTGACTCCCAGGATCATGGTCTCTTTTTTAGGCCGTGCTGCTTCTGATGGGATGGTTGGTCGAAATACTGTTGAAAGAATTGTAGGTGGCTCTTTATCATTCTTAGAATAATAATAATAATAATAATAATGTTGGTATTTGTTAAGCACTTACTATGTGCAAAGCACTACTCTAAGTGCTGGGGGGGATACAAGGAGATCAAGTTGTCCTACAAGGGGCTCACAGTCTTCATCCCCATTTTACAGATGATGTAACAGAGGTCCAGAGAAGTTAAGTGACTTGTCCAAAGTCACACAGCTGACAAGCGGCAGAGCCAGGATTAGAACCCACGACCTCTGACTCCCGAGCCCGGGCTCTTTCCACTGAGCCACGCTGCTTCTCGACTAAAGCAGGACTCTGTAGCTGGCCAAGTTCCGTTCCACCTCTTCTATCTACGCTGCCAGACTGAAGATGCAATGAGAGATCTGCAAGCTGCCATCAGGATATATTGCCAAAATGCTGGGAAACTCTTTCAGCTCACTAGAGTAAGACACCGTCAAAATCTTTGAGCCGGTGTTTCAGAAACCGTTACGGGGAAATGGTGGCCCACAAGAAGAAATGCAAATGATTGCGAATAATTTTACAGATGCATCTGAAGACTAAGGTCTGAAAATAGGTTTGAAGAAAACGGAAGACACACACTGGTTCTCGTTCAACGCAAGATCTTTATCGACCAGAGCTCAAAAACAGTTGCTAAATTGTGCTTGTGAAGGAGTGTGGTGTAGTAGGAAGCAGTTTGGCATAGCGGCTAGAGCACGGGCCTGGGAGTCAAAAGGTCGTGCGTCCTAATCCCGGCTCCGTCACTTGTCTGCTGTGTGACCTTAGGCAAGTCACTTAACTTCTCTGGGCCTCAGATAGCTCATCTGTTAAATGGGGACTGTTAAAGCGCGACGGAGAACGTGTCCAGCCCGATGTGCTTGTATCCACCCCAGTGCTTAGTAGAGTGCCTGGCACATAGTAAGCACTTAACGAATACCATAATTATTATTATTACTATCCTGTAAACTTGTTATAAGCAGAGATTGTGTCTGACTCTTCTGTCTTGATTCTATTTATTGCCATCGTTCTTGTCTGTCCGTCTCCCCCGATTAGACCGTAAACCCGTCAGTGGACAGGGACACTCTCTATCTGTTACCGATTTGTACATACCAAGCGCTTAGTACAGTGCTCTGCACATAGTAAGCGCTCAATAAATACTATTGAATGAATGAACTCTCCTGATCATTGCCCGGATAGCTCAGCCGGTAGAGCATCGGACTTTTAATCTGAGGATCCAGGGTTCAAGTCCCCGTTCGGGCGGCTGCTTGTTTTTATGCGAAGCAGCGTGGCTTAGTGGAAAGAGCCCGGGCTTGGGAGTCAGAGGTCGTGGGTTCTAGTCCCTGCTCCGCCTCTTGTCTGCTGTGTGACCTTGGGCAAGTCACTTCACTTCTCTGGGCCTCAGTTCCCTCATCTGGAAAATGGAGATTAAGTCTGAGAGCGTCACGTGGGGCAACCTGCCTTGTATCTACCCCAGCGCTTAGAACAGTGCTTGGCCATAGTAAGTGCTTAATAAATGCCAACATTATCATTATTATTACGGTGCTCTGCATGTAGTACGCGCTCACTGAGTACCATCGATTGATAGACCTGGTATCAATATAGGAGAGTATCAGTCCGGCATAAGTCTTGTCAGATAAATTTTGGTGCATGGGTAGAACCTTTCCATCAGAAGCACCATCTTAGAGTACAAAGGGGAGCTATACGCGCTCACAGAGAAACAACATTTCCCTGTGTTAAACTGGGAAATAAGCACCAATTTTGCCTCTGCCCATATTTCCAGAGAGCGACTATACGGGTGGAGTCTTTCCATTTCACGAGTTGTGATGGAGAGAAGGGTCCGGGAGCCCTAAGACCGGATTGTCCAAGATTGACTGACTCTCCTCTTCCAGTCTCTGTCATGAATTGCAGAATCAGCCCACTACGCCCACCCAGTCCCACCATTCGTCTCTGAATGAGCTTAGATGATCTTAAGATAAGTACTTTCTCGTGATAACACTTGTGGCGTCTTTAAGTGTTTACCATGTGCCAGGCACTGTACTAAGCGCTGGGGTGGATACAAGCAAATCGGATTGGACACTGACCCTGTCCCACATGGGACTCACAGTCTCAATCCCCATTTTACAGATGAGGTAACAGAGGCACAGAGAAGGGAAGTCACCTGCCCAAGGTCACAGTGCAGACAGATGGCCAAGCCAGGATTAGAACCCATGATCGAGCTCTTAGTATAGTGCTCTGCACACAGTGAGCGCTCAATAAATACGACTGAATGAACTGACTTCCAGGCCCGTGCTCCATCCACTACACCGTGCTGCCTCTCGTGACCGGCCGCTCCATGTGGGACAGGGACTGTGTCTGCTCTATCTTTTCTAACCCAGCGCTTAGCACAGTCCTTGACATGTAGGAAGGATGTAAAAACTACCCTCAAAATGATGCTGGATGCTCTTAATCCCGCCCCACATTCTCTTTGGAGGGTCTGGTATTCGAGAGAGAGAATCGCTCGCTCCCTCCCGCAGGCCGGGACGACTGGATCCGGATCAGATAGCTCATGGATCCTGTAACGGCTGAAGTAGACAAAAGAAACGGTGTGGCTTGGTGGATAGAGAACGGGCCTGTGAGTCTGGAGCCCTGGGTTCTAATCCCAGCACGCCCACATGTCTGCTGTGTGACCTTGGGCAAGACACTTAACTTCTCTGGGCCTCTGTGAGACAGGAACTGTGTTTAACCTGATTTGCTTGATTTGCTTCCGGTGCTTGGAACGGGGCTTGGTATATAGTAAGCGCTTAACAAGTATCGTTATTATTATTATTATGTGACAGGACCTAGAAGCTTTAGTAACCAAGTGAAATCGCAGCTGGCCCAGGATTACTCCTGTCTCACCCTCTCATCCCCTCTGAGTCTCTTAATTCACCTTGAAAAGTAATTAAAGAAGTCAGAGCGCCGTGGAAAACCAGATGGTTTTCTGAACTACGTGTTCCTGGGAAACTTCGTTGTAATCTGTATTTTGATCCCTGAAAAAAGAATCCATGGTGGAAAAAAAGCATGCTCGATTTGAGCTTGGATTTCTGCATCCTGTTTAGAACTTCCCGGATCCATTTTGGAATAAGATTTTCAAAAAGACACATCCATCTGAACCTGCTTTCACTGGAAACTGATTTAAGCTCTTCCGAGAGAGGCCCCGGCTTCTGCTACTGGGGCTGAAAGTTTTCATCCCCAGTCAGGTGGGGATGACATCATTTG
This sequence comes from Ornithorhynchus anatinus, assembly GCF_004115215.2. Taxonomy (NCBI): domain Eukaryota; kingdom Metazoa; phylum Chordata; class Mammalia; order Monotremata; family Ornithorhynchidae; genus Ornithorhynchus; species Ornithorhynchus anatinus. The sequence goes on along the minus strand of NC_041748.1, from coordinate 12,459,030 downwards.
CAAAATCCATTTGAATAAAATACAGAATTTCACCAAAATCCGGAGTTTGTAACACCGTAGAGGTTGGAAAAAACGATCTTTCTCTGCTAAAAGTTAACAGAATTAATGTTACTGAGCCTGGAATAGAAACCATTCAACACCTAGAAGCTTTTCAGAATCATTTAGCTCATTTGGCAAATCATCGGCGGTCACTGCAAGAGCAAGTGATGCCCTCAAGCAATTAATCCAGGGTACTTATTGAGCGTCTGCTGCCTCTGCAATAGGCACTGGGACTTCCTTGCCCCCAAGAGCTAATAGAACTGGAAACTCAGGCGACGGTGAATGGAAGAGGAGGAAATAGCTCTTTTATCGGGAGTCTCAGTGGAGTTCCATCAACATTCCTGAGTTTTCTGTGCCAGCCTTCTGACCACCATTATAACAAAACACACTCCACCCCATCCTGCCATGAGAACTTATATACGTATCATTTTTAGATGCTTCCCCTTCAAATAAACTATCTCAGTGTCCGCCTCCCCTGCTTGATTACATTAGTATTCGCCAAGCACTGTACTAAACTCTGGGGTAGAAACAAGTTAATCACATGAGGCTCACAATCTAAGGGGAAGAGAGAACAGCTATTGAATCCCCATTCTACAGATGAGGAAACTGAGACACAGTGAAGTGCCTAAGGATATTTGTTAAGCGCTTACTATGTGCAGAGCACTGTTCTAAGCGCTGGGGTAGACAGAGGGTAATCGGATCGTCCCACGTGAGGCTCGCAGTCTTAATCCTCATTTTACAGATGAGGTAACTGAGGCCCAGAGAAGTGACTTGCCCACAGTGACACAGGGGACGAGCGGCAGAGCCGGGATTCGAACAAGGGTACAAAGTAGATAAGAGGCAGGGTCGACACTAGAACCCAGATCCACTGATTCCCAGGCCCCTCTGCAGAGACAGTGTCTGCTAACTTTATTGTATTCTCCCAAACACTTGATGCAGAGTAGGCGCTCAATTAGTACCCGTGATTGACTGCCCCGTGAGCCATCTTAGAGTCGGATGGAGCGAGGTTCGCCTCGTTCGGAGGTGGGAGATCAGTTTCTTTGGTATTTTTGGCAACTGAAGTCATTATTTCTCCGATTTGACAGGAGTGTCTTGTTACAGTAATTAGTACACCTCTCCAGGGACAGCCACCTTTGCCATCCGAAGCTTATGCCTTTTAAGTAAGAATGTTTGAGTGATGGATTGAAGCTGTAAAAAAACAAAAGACCTTCCTTCTATTGGGTGGGAAGCAAAACAGTGGCAAAGAACGAATTACCACTGCCACGTGGAATGATTTGTAATATTTTCTGAGCTAAACCTCCAGACCCCGCTGCCAGATAGGAAGAGATTCGCAGTCGACAATGAAAAGAAATGCCGGTGGCCAAAAGAGAGTTCCGTGAATCCCAGAAGCCTATCTCTGCCCTCCCCCAGTTCACACCAGTATGGCCCAGTGGCTAGAGTCTGGCAGTCAGGAGGACATTGGCTCTAATCCCACCTCCGCCGCTTGTCTGCTGTGTGACCTTGGGCAAGTCACTTCACTTCTCTAGGCCTCAGGTATCTCATCTGTGAAATGAGGATTAAGACTGCGAACCCCGTGTGGGATAGGGACTGTTTCCAAGCTGATTTGCTTGTAACCGGCACTTAGCGCTTGGCACAAAGTAAGTGCTTAACCAATATTATTATTACATAATGATATGAAAGGAACACAAGCGGGTGCACTTAGTAAAGAGTCATGGGAGAAATTAAAGAGGGGCAAGGGGAAATCTTTTGGGTTTAGAAAGTTTTATAAAGGTCCAGAAGAAGGCACTGCCCATTTCCCTCATATTTTCCAGTTGTGTTGTCCCAGTTTTCAGCTGGGTCTGGGGGACAAACGATAGCACTTCAGATGCAGTCATTCAAATGTCATAATCCTTAAATCCCTCTGTAAGAATTATAAAATGGCAGATATTTTTAAGCTGAAACGGTGTTCTAAGTAGGCAGGGTGAGTTTTAACTTGCGTTAAACGTTATGATGTTCTGACATAAAACTATTCTTGCTCCTGTTTTGTCAGCCAAAAGCATCCATTTAAGTGAGTACCCAAAAGGCTGCATATGTGAAGCAGCTGCATTAATTAGTAGGAACACAGAACGGGAAGTCCCAAGACTTGGGTTCTAATCCTGGATCTGCCACTTACTTGCTGGCGGCCTCAGTTTCCTAATCTTGGGGATAAAAGGGGATAAGATATCTCTTCTCCCTTCTCTGACCCATCTGATTCTCTTGTATCTATTCAAGTGCTAAACATATTTTTTGACACAGCATAAACATTTAACAAAAATGGTAAACTATGGTAAATATGAGTTCAGAGATGGCTGCATATTTAATTACCCAACTGGCAGGCTCGGAAGCAGTGTTCTGTGAGGATAAAGGACACGAATCTCCCTGTTTTTTGCTTTTTTAAATGAGCAGCACATGGGTTCTTGGAGGAGGAAAACTTTCCTTACTGGAGTCAAAGATTATCATATAAGATTGTGAGCCAGGATTGAGAAGAACAGGAGAGATTTTATTCAGTGGCAAAAGGGAAGGGAATGTTTCTGTTAAACTGTGTTCTCCCAAGGGCTTAGTACAGTGCTCTGCACACAGTAAGTGTTCAATAAATGATTGAATGGATGGGGCTTTTTTCTGACAGGTTTCAAAGTGAAAATCGTGAGAGCGGTGTGAGGGAATCCACCACGCTGATACCAAAGGCCCAAACAAAGCCTCTTCTAAGGTAAATGTGCAGGGTGAGCACAATTTATCCAGGAGGTGTCTCCTTCAGCTGGGCAAGGAGAAGCCACGGATTGCAGCCACAAAGGTTGGAGGAGGACTGGAAAAAGTCACTTGAGGGAGACAACTCTCCAAGGAGATCAGATTCAACTATCCGACATCATCATCAAGTGCCGTCAAGTCGTTTCCGATTCATAGCGACGCTATGGATATATTTTCTCCAGGATGTCCTGTCTTCTGCCGTCTGTAACCTTTCTAACGGGTCTTCCGCTATCACTGTTATGGTCTCTATCCATCTAGCTGCAGGTCTGCCCCTTTCACATTTTCCCTGGACTTTTCCCAGCATTAGTGTCTTCTCCAGATAATTAGTACTCCTGGTTATGTGCCCATAACACGCTAATCTAAATTGAGTTATTTGCCCTTCCAAAGACCACTTTGGCTTACTTGGCTCCCAAATCCACTTGTTTTATTTTTCGGGCAGCGCATGATACTCGCAAAAGCCGTCTCCAACCGCACGTTTCAAAAAAATCGTTCTCTCTATGCCGTTTTTCCACTGTCCAGCTTTTAGATCCATACACTGTCACTGGAAACACCATTGAATTGACCATTTGTATTTTTGTGGCAATTGTTACATAAGCACAGTTCATGACTTTTTCCAGCCTCTTTATAGCAAGTCTTCCTAACATTAATCTTTCTTAATAGTTCCTTTATTGTTATCGATCGCCGGACACTTAAGAGCAGTAACAGGCATTCATGGAATAAGTAGGGCTGGTCAGTGGCCGGCTGACAGAGGTAGTGCATATACACTAATAAAATCAACAAATTAGTCGATCAATGGTATTTACTGAGCGCTTACCGTGTGCAGAACCCTGTACTGAGCATTCGGAAGAGACAATACAACGAAGTCTGCAGACACGTTCCCTGCCCACAACGAGCTTACAATCCAGCCGGGGAGATAGGTGTTAATATAAATTAATCATGGATATGTGCGTAAGTACCGCAGGACTGAGTGTGGGGTGAACACCATATACCCAAAGGGTACAGATCCACAAAACTGATATATTCCTTCGGTCAGGGATTGAAAAAGAGCCACGAGGTGTAACATGGTCTAGTAGAAAGAGCATGGCCCTGGGAGTCGGAGGATGTGGGTTCTAATCCCAGCCGTGCCACACATCTGCTGGGTGATCTTGGGCAAGTCGCTTAACTTCTCTGTGCCTCAGTTCCCTCGTCTGTAAAATAGGGATTTAGACTGCGAGCCCCATTTGCGACAGGGACTGTGACCAACCTGATTACCTTGTATCTACTCTAGCACTTAGAACAGTGCTTGGCACAGAGTAAGCGCTTAACAAATACCAGTTTTTAAGAACTATTAAGTGGGAAAAGGAAGAACCTTAGGAAGGCAGACTGATCACTCCCTTATTCTCCTCAAAGCTCTCTGTGGGCAGGAATAATGTCTACCAACTGTATTGTATTCTCCCAAATGCTTAGTACAGTCCTTGCACATAGAAAGTGCTCAGGAAATACCAGTGGTTGATCATTTGCTTGATGGGAGAAGCCTCCTCTCAGGGCATAGAGGATAGAGCGAGGGTCTGGGAGTCAGAAGGTCATGGGTTCTAATCTCAGCCTCGCGACTTGTCCCCTACATTACCTTGGGCCGGTCACTTCATCTCTCTGTGCCTCAGTTACCTCATCTGTAAAATGGGGATTGAAACTGTGAGCCCCACGTAGGACAGGACCTGTGCCCGACCCGATTTGCTTGTATCCACCCCAACGTTTAGTACAGCGCCTGGTACATAGTAAACACTTAAATGCCACAATTATCTTTCTCTACCTATGTAGACAATGTTCTCCCATGTCTCTCTGTGAGTGTGAGACACAAGCCTGACCTGCCCAGAGGCTGGTTGTTTGTAACGATGGCTCATTCTCTGCGTGCCAGGCTGCGTGTACATTTCACAGGTCTGTCCAAGCCCGATGCCCTGGCAGGGATAGCCCGGGATTAATAGCATTAAAAACCCCATTGTTCAGCAGAAACGAAAAGCAGCAGAGATTACGGTACGATCTTCCTTCTCGTTGGCCAGCATGATCCGCCGCACGTCCCTGCCAATGTTTAAAAGGTTCTCGGCAAGAGTTGGGGCTTAGCGCGGGTTAGTTAGGACTTTGAATTCAAAGCGATCCTCCCTTGAGTTTAATGATGAGACTTGTCCCCTCATCCTCTCTACTGGCATAAATGTGATCCCCTGACTGGGCAATCCAGGTGGATGGTTCTGCATTTGAGTAATCATTCATCTGTTCATTCGGTCGTATTTATCGAATGCTTTCCGTGGGCAAAGCACTGTACTGAACACCAGGGAGAGTACAATATAATAAATAAATAGACATGTTTCCTGCCCATAGCAAGAGTGGTCATTTTGGGTGACAGTCTACTAAAGCCAGTTTGCTTTCACCCTCACCTGAGGAACTGAGAACGAGATGTAGAGTCCTCTGCAAAGGATCAGACTATCCTCCCAAGTACATGTCTTTGACTCCTTTTTCCTCTTCTCTTTAATTCTTTTATATTTCTGTCTTACCAAGTCCCTTCCTCCCTGCATCCCGCTGCTAGAGTATAAATTCGGTGAGGGTGGGCAAATAATAATAATAAGAAGAAGAATGGTATTTGTTAAGTGCTATGTGCCAGACAATGTTCTGAGCACTGGGGTAGACACTAGGATGTGAGGTTGGACAGAGTCCCTGTCCCAAATCGGGCTCACCGTCTTAATCTCCATTTTACAGGTAAGGGAACTGAGGCACAGAGTAGTGAGGTGACTTGTCCAGGGTCACACAGCAGACAGGTGGCGGAGCTGGGATTACAATAAGGAGAATGAGGAGGGGAACAATAAGGAGAAGAACATGCAGAGAAGGAGATGCAGGCTCAAAGGAATAACCATTCTTCATCCCTTTATTTCATCTCACTGGATCTTGTTTCCCAACCAGGCTTGGTCCTGGCTTCAGAAATTTGGACATCCTCAAGCAGGGTTTCAAGCGCTCACCCTTCCGACCCACACAGATTCATCACATTCAAAGCCCTGAACCCAGAGCACTTCTTCAGTGGGCACCTGGACCAAACCCCAAGGCTCAGAGGCCTTGGGCAACTCCTCCCAGAGCCTCCACCCGCTTCCAACCAACCCAGGAGCTTCTCCATGTTCATCACCAGCTCCTCCTGACATTGATAATTAATAATAACAACCGTGATACTTGCTGAATGCTTACTACGGGCCAAGCACTGGTCGAGGCAGCAGGGTCTAGTGGAAAGAGCACCTAGGAGTCACAGGATGTGGGTTCTAATCTGCCTTCTGCCAAAGGTCTGCTGTGTGACCTTGAGTAGGTGTCTACATTTCCCTGGGCTTCAGTTACCCCATCTGTAAAATTGGGAATTAAGACTGTAAACTCCGTGTGGGACAGGGACTGTGTCTAACCTGATTACCCTAGCTCTTAAAGCAGTGCTTGGCACAACAAATACCACGATTATCATTATTATTGTTTTTTATTATTATTGTTATTATTATCATCAAGTGCTGGAGAACACTGCCAACTCTTCTGACTTTGTGCCCTGAGGGAGTTGCTGACTGAAGCCAGCCGTACAACTCTTTACGGTTTCACAAATTAATTCAACTTCCAGATCGGTCTTATAGAATATGTCATTATTTGTATTCATACTATTACTAACAATACTGACAATATTTGTTAAATGCTTACTATGTGCTAAGCACTGGATAGATGGAGGATAATCAAACCAGACACAGTCCCGGGCCGATACAGGGCTCACAGTTCAAAGGGAAAGGAGAACAGGCTCGGAGTCCCCATTCTACTGATTAAGAAACTGAGGCAAAGAAAGTGACCTACCCAAGTTCGTCCTGCAGGCAAGTAGTGGTTGAGGATTTAGACCCAAGCCTGACTCCCAGTTCTGCGCTCTTTCCATTAGGTCACTCGATGTTGTCTTTCAGGGCTAGGCCTGAGGAAAAGGTGCCACGAAGCGGTTTGTTTAAAAAACTTGAACAATTATCTCTGGGTTTGACCTGGCTTTGGAAAATGGTGATATTTTTCTGAATCAGGCACGTATTTTCACACATGCATGCCGTCACCTGCTCCTACAAAGGCTCTTGCGTCGCTAGGTCTTCCTAAAAGATCTTTTAATCCCAGTAATCACAACACGGATGGTATCTGGCACAACTGTTGCGCTTTCATTCCTGCTACGTCAAATCCACCCACAAAAGCGGGCCTGAGAAGCTCTGTTTCCTTTGAGACATCTGCTCTATGAAAGGGTGGGTAGGAGCCCTTCCAGGCTCAATAAGAAGGGCCAAGCGATGTCTACATGATGTATAAATTCCATCAAAGTGAAGATACCCCAGTGGAAGTTCAGGAGATCACGATGGGTTGGAGAGGAGGTATAAAACTCATACGTTTAAGATGAAATCTAGGAAAATGCTGGGGAATTCAAGATGGCTTTTTTAAGTTAGAAGGCAAAATTGAGGAACTCACATTAAGGAAATATTAGGACAACAGCTTCAGAGTAGTGATTTGCTAAACAATAGTCAGCATAGGATCATAAAAGAGAGATTATAGGTCAAACGGGAGGAAGCTGAGAGAATTCATCTCCAAGTTTGGAAAGAGCATTTTTAGAGCACGCAGTCATTCAGCAAAGACTGTCCCATGGAGTCAGTAAAGGTTACCTGAACTCAAGGAGATCTCAAACTTTTATGGAGAAATAGATGTGGTCAAAGGGGTTAGGCATGTGTCAGCATCTACTATTGACTCAAATATCATCCTTTGGACCCACGGAATCTGAGTCATCTTCAGAAGTTTAAAAGATAAATATTTTAAAATATTTTCTATACCGCGACCCAGTGGGGCTCAAGACCCTCATGGAAATACAGAGCAAATCACACTTTTGTCTGAAACGTCCCCCATGGCGGGGAACGTTTAATAGGAATCAAGAAAGTCCGTGATCTTTATTTTTCATAACAGCCCCAAGAGAGGTGATGGACAACCAACTCGAGCCCGTGGGCAGCCGTCGTGGTCATTTCTTCTCCGGCTTGCTATGAAACGGCTTTGACCTGTCACTCTCCCCCCGTGGGATTTTAAGCTCCTTGAGGGCAAGCATCGTGATTCTCCCGAGCACTCAGTACCGTGTTCTGCAGACCGAAGGAACTCAATACATGCTTTTGTTTGGTTGATTACTGGGGCCACTATGTGGAATTCCGTCTCCTCATTTAGAGCCATGTGGTGTTTAAAAAAGGACTGGAGCCCTGTACATCCCCATCTACAATAAACAATCGATCCAACGATCAGTGGTATTTATTGAGACGTTTCTGTGGGCCCAGCACTGTACTCTGCATTTGGGAGAGTGCAGGAGGTGGTAGACTTGACCCCTGCCCTAGAGGAGTTTATTTGTAATAATAATGACATCTGTTGAATGCTTACTGTGTGTCAAGCGCTATTTAAGCACCGAGGTCAAAGGTAATCAAGTTGGACACAGTCCCTGCCCCACAAGAGGCTCACAGTCTCAATCCCCAGTTTCCAGATGAGGCGACTGAGGCACTGAGAAGGGAACTGACTTGCCTAAGGTCACACAGCAGACAAGCGGCGGACCAGGGATTAGAAGCCACATCCTCCTGCCTTCTGGGCCTGTGCTCTATCCACAAGGCCACACCGCTTCTCATTTTTAACAACGTGGGGGAGTGACAGACACTAGAGCTATTCCCAGATAGTTGGAGAAGAAATGAACCCAACAGCGGCCAGCACAGACCTGACTCCAGGAAGGTCAAGCCAGAGTCTGAAAGCTGGGCCGCTGCAGAACCGGACCCTGCCCTGTTGCTCCCCCAAACCCTCGGGGCAACCTCATCTGCCCCTTAGAAGGAGTTTCTGCTCACTTCTGTAGCTACCTGCTACAGCCAGGACCGGGGGTTGGGCGACCACACACAAGATAAGGGCCCTTCCGAGGTTTAATCCGGCATGGGCTCCCAAATGTTCGGCCAGTGGAAGGCGCAGTGGCGCAGTCCTGCTCAGTGGAAGAAAACGGTGTATGCTTGTCGTCTGATCTGGTCGACACTAAACTCTACGTCCCCAAGTTTGCTTTTAAAACCTCCCCGGAAGTGGCATAACGTAGTGGAAAGAGCACAGGCTTGGGAGTCAGAGGATCTGGGTTCTAGTCCTGCCTCTGCCACTTACTATGAATAATAATTATGGTATTTGTTAAGCGCTATTTGCCAAACACTGTTCTAAGCACTGGGGAGATACAAGGTCATCAGGTTGTCCCACGTGGGGCTCACTCAATCTCCGTTTTACAGATGAGGTCACTGAGGCACACAGAAGAGAAGTGGCTTGCCCGAAGTCAAACAGCCGACAAATGGCAGACCCTGGATTAGAACCCATGTCCTCCTACTCCCAAACCTGTGCTCTTTCCACTGAGCCTTGCTGCTTCCCTCAAGGCTTAAAGAAATGGAGAATGAGGGGGACTTTATAGTGAAATTCAAATTCACACAGTTTGTCGGCAGAGCCTGCTGTGAAACACGCCAACTTCTATTGGAGCAATGACTCTCTCCTCCTTCAAAGCCTTATTGAAGGCACACATCTCCGCCAAGAAGCTTTCCTTGACTAAGCCCCCCTTTCCCCTTCTCCCACTGTCTTCTGCATCGCTTTGACTTGCTCCCTTCATTCATCCTACTTCCTAGCCCAGTGGCACTTAGGTATATATTTGTAATTTATTCACGTATTTATGTATATTCATGTCTATTTCCCCTTCTAGACTGTGAGTTCACCGTAGGCAGGGAATGTGTCTATTTATTGTTGCACTGTAATCTCCCAAGTGCTCAGGTCAGTGCTTTGCACATAGTAAGTGCTCGATAATTATGACTGAATGAATGAAAGAAAAGAAACTGAGAGGAAAGTCTCACCTAGGAATGTCTTGGCATATAATAAGCACTTAATAAATTATTATTGTGTCATCGAGTCATTTCCGATTCATAGCAACTCCACGGATATACTTTCACCGGAACGTCCTGACCTCTGCCTTAATCCGCAACCTTTCTAATGGTTCTTCCGTTAAGGCTGTTATGGTCCTTATATTCCTAGCTGCCCGTCACCCTCGTCCACGTCTTCCCTCGACTCTTCCTAGCATTCGCGTCTTCTCCGGACTAATTGTCAATTAGTCCTCCTCATTATGTGTCCAAAACATATTTTTGCACTTAATATCATTCATTAATTATAGATGGTAGCTGAAGGCATGTGTGCGGAAGACGGAAAGATAAACCAATTCCATATTTTTACTGAGAAAACTCTATGGATATACTACCAGAATAAGTGCAGATGGAGGTGGGGTGCGTTCTGGAAGAGATGTGTCCAAGGAGTCGCTATGGGTCGGAAACGACTTGACAGCATAAGGCAAGAGAAGGTGAAGCCAGGAGAGTGGGTGAGTTCCCCAAGAGAGGCAGTGTAGGAGGAAAGCGAAAGCGGGCTCAGAGTGGCGAAACCTTTCAGGACATCCACGGTGAGGGCTTGGGAGTTGGAAGAAAATGAAACAAAATCCAGATGAAATGTTTGGAGAGGGAAGAGGAGAAGTCGGAGAGTATCGAGCCGAAAATCAAGATCCGATCGTATTCTATGGTCCACGGAAGGAGGCTGAGAGGAATACCATGACTATCAGTGCCGTATAGTACTCTCCCAAGAGCCCAGTACGGGGTTCTGCATTCAGTAAGTGCTTACTAAATACCAGTATTGGATTAACAGTAAGCACTTAGCAGATACAATTATTATTATTTCTTCTTACCGCAATTTATTTCAGTAGCCATCTTCCCCGCTAGACTCTAAGTCTACTTGTCTAATTGCCTGTCTACTTGTTTTTTTGGTTGTCTGTCTCTCCCTTCTGGACTATGAGCCCGTCGTTGGGTAGGGATTGTCTCTATCTGTTGCCGAATTGTACTTTCCAAGCGCTTAGTACAGTGCTCTGCACACAGTAAGTGCTCAATAAATACGATTGAATGAATAAATGAATACGTTCCTCATGGGCACTTATATTAACTCCATTATTATTTTCCAAGTGGTTAAGACAATGCCCTCCACAGAGTAAGTGCTCAATAAATACTATTGATTCTAAGCTGGAGTAACAGCCTAAACAAGGGGGCCGAAGGAGGCAAAGAAAAAACAAGGTGACTTCATGAAGGGTTACAGCTCAATTGCTAAATAGTATTTATTAAGCATTTACTCTGTGCACAACACCGTACTAAGTGCTGGGAAAGTGTCCCTGAGTGGGAATTAGACATGGACCCGGTCCCTTGAGGGATTCACAATCTATGATTAGGTGGGAGAATGTGCTCGGTCACACTAGGAGCAGTAAGGATGGCCTCCCAGCTCCTCAACCACTTACCAAAATTTTCTAGAAATAATACTATTTAAGTCAAAAGGCCGTAAAAAACTTGTGATAACTGTATTATTTGAAGCCTTATTCTGCCACCTACTGGAGGTGGATCTGTGGTTAAAAATTTCAATTCTAGAAATGAGTGGATTTTGCCGAAAGAACATTATTCCAGTCAGCAGCACTTACTGACCCCTTCGAAAAGTATAACAGAATTAGTAGACAACCTCTGCACACCAGGATCTACTGGAGGAGAGACACGCTAAGGTAAATTGCAGGCCTTAGAAAATGATCCCAAGCGTTTAGTACAGAGCTCTGCACACAGTAAGCGTTCAATAAATATGACTGACGGAATAAATAAGAGTGCAAGGATATGTACATAAAGTGCAATGGGAGGTTATAAGAAGTAAAGGGGCTGAAGTGGCAATTGGGAAATATAAGTTAGAGAAGAAGATCAAAGAGTAATCGAGGAAGACCTGATGGTGTGTCAGAAGAGCAGAGACGATGGGAAGAGCAGGGATCGAGAGTGAAAATTCCTAGAGGTCAAGCTACTGCATTATACTCTCCCCAAGGATTTAGAATAGTATTCTTGAACCTAGTAAATGTTCAATAAATTCCAATGATTGACATGAGGGGGAGGCTGTGGGAAGGAAGGAAGGAAGCGGTAGCCTATGGGAGGGAGGGAGGGAGGGAGGGAGGAGGAGGAAAAAAAAGGAGCGGGAGAAGGAGGGGGAGGGAGAGGAAGAGACGGAAGGAGGGGGAGGAAGGAGGGAAAGGGGGAGAAGGAAAAGGGGGGAGGGGGAGAAGGAAGGGAAGGAGGGAGAGAAGGAGGAGAATGAGGAGAAGGACGGGGAGAAGAAGGGGAAGGACGGGGAGAAGGAGGGGGAGAAGGAGGGGGAGAAGGAGGGGGAGAAGGAGGGGGAGAAGGAGGGGGAGAAGGAGGGGAAAAGGGGGGGGGGGGAAGGAAAAGCAGGAAGGAGGGGAAGGGGGAGAAGGAAGGGAAGGAGGGAGAGAAGGAGGAGGAGGACGGGGAAGAGGACGGGGAGGAGGACGGGGAGGAGAAGGGAAAAAGGGAGGGAGAAGGAAAAGGAGGGAGAGGGGGAGGGGGAAGCAGCAGTGTGGTCTAGTGGAAAGAGCACAGGCCTGGGAGTCTGAAGACTTGAGTTCTACTCCCAGATCTGCCACTTGTTGGCTGTATCACCTTGAGCAAGTCACTTCACTTCTCTGTGCCTCAGTTCCCTCATCTGTAAAAAGGGGGTTAAGACTATGAATCCCATGTGGGACAGGGTCTGTGTCCAACCTGATTTGCTTGTATCCACCCCAGTGCTTAGTACAGTGCCTGGCACATAGTAAGCACTTAGGAAATACCACTGTTATCATTATTATTATTATTCAGCTATGTGGTTCCAGCGGCTTATACCTCCCTGCCACCGATTCGGGGTAGTGGGCTTGCTTCGTAGAACAGAGACTGCAAACATCAAGTAAGAGGGTCACGGCTCAGTGGAAAGAGCCCGGGCTTGGGAGTCAGAGGTCGTGGGTTCAAATGCCAGCTCAGTCGCTTGTCAGCTGTGTGACTTTGGGTAAGTCACTTCACTTCTCTGTGCCTCAGTGACCTCATCTGTAAAATGGGGATTGAGACTGTGAGCGCCACGTGGGACCACCTGAGCACCTTGTATCCTCTCCAGCGCTGAGAACGGTGCTTTACGCCTTGTACGCGCTTAACAAATGCCTTTTATTATCATTCTTTCAAGTGTGTTTCACTCTGTAATCATTCGAGAGATATAACTGTCCAAGAGCTTATTGCTCGACCTGTGGTCACAAGAGGGAGGCAGAGGATAAAATGTAGAAAAGCATCTTCTAGAAAGCTCTTGGACTGTTCCGGAGAAAGTGTCAGTTATACAGGCTGGTCTCTTCTGGGTGAGAAGCAGCATGGCCCGGTGGATAGAGCACAGGTCTGGGGTTCTAATCCCGCCCCTGCCACGTGTCTGCTATGTGACCTTGGACAAGTCACTTTACTTCTCGGTGCCGCAGTTCCTCATCAGGAAAATGAGGATGGAGACCATGAGCCCCACATGGGATAGGGACTCGGTCCAACCTCGTTCGCTTGTATCCATCCCAGTGCTTAGTACAGTGCTTGGCACACAGTAAGCACTTGACAAATATCACAATTATTTCTACTCATCAGGGAGAAACCTAAGAGCCATTCAAAAGTATTTTTGGAGCGCTTATTAGTGAGGGGAAGGGAGAGGGTGCTAGGCAGCAGAAAGAAAAGTGGTCTAAACGTGAAGGAGAAAAGCAGAATCTTGAGGTTAGGGGCAGTGAGGTTGATCCTCTTTGAAGACCGTGTACTTAAGGACCAAAGAACGAACAAGTGGATGATGCCACAGATCGCGTCGCCTCGTGGAAAGAGCACAGGAGACCTGGATTCTAATTCTGTCTCTGCCACCGGCTTACTTCATGACCTTGAGCAAGTCATTCGAATTTTCTGGGCCCGTTTCCTCATCTGTAATTAAAGTGACGATATGTGATAAGCACTCACAGTGTGTCGAACACTATTGTAGGCTCCGGGGGAGGATAGAAGATAATCAAGTTCGACACCAGTCCCTGTCCCGCATGGGTCTTACAGTCTTAATCCCCATTTTACAGATGAGGGAACTGAGGCCCAGAGAAGTTACCTGACTCATCCAAGGTCACACGGCAGATAAGTGGCAGAGGCAGGATTAGAACCCATGATCTACCGACTCCCAGGCCCTTCTAAACTGTATGTTCACTGGGGGCAGGGAATGTGTCCGTTTATTTTTGTACTGTACTCTCGGGAGAGATTAATACAGTGCTCTGCACACAGTGAGAGCTCAATAAATATGACTGAATGACTGCTCTATCCACTGGGCCACGCTGCTTCTCCAAATCGGGAGAGCCTACAACCAGCCCTCTTACGTCGGACCCTCAGGGCCTACCATGCGGGAGACAAGCTGCCTCCCCTGTCCCACCATGCCAGTGGAGAAGCAGCGTGGCCTAGTGGAATCGGCAAGTGCGCGGGAGTTACGGGACCTGGGTTCCGATCCCGAATCCGCCACTTACCTGATGCGGGACCTCGGCCAAATCATTGAAGTTCTCCGGACTTCACTTTCCTTGTCCGTAAAATGGGGATTCAATTTTTGTTCTCCCTCTCAGTTAGACTGTGAACCTCATGTGGGACAGGGACTGCGTCTGAGCGCCCTGGATCTACCCCAGTGCTTCTTACAGTGCTTGGCGCACAGTGCTTAATCATTAACCATTATCATCATTATTATTATTATTATATTAGGACCTCTCATCATCCCCTGCTCCTGTCCAGGGAGGACTCAAACACAGATATCCACCCTAGGTAGAGAATGGCGGGAAGCCCGGGTGTGGCTGTGACTTGAAACTGTCGGACGGAACCAGGAGCAACTTGAAACTCTTCATATAAGGATGACGATGGTATTTAACTGCTTACCCTGTGTCAACCACTGTCCTGAACGCTGGGGTAGATTCCTGCTGATCAGGTTGGACACAGTCTCCGTCCCACATGGGGCTCACATTCTTTATCGTAATGTCTTTGTCTCATATTTTTGCTTTCATCTTTCCTTACGCGTCTGTTGCCAGCCCCTTCCCTGTTTGTACTTCTTGGCCGGGAGCTCCCTTAAGGATCTCGGCGCACAGTAGGTATTTATGTACTACGAATAATCATGATGGCATTTGTTAAGCGCTTACTACGTGCCAAGCACTGTTCTAAGCGCTGTGGGGGATACAAGATATCAGGTTGACCCACTTGGGACTCTCAGTTTAAATTCCCATTTTACAGATAAGGTAAAGGAGGCACGGAGAAGGGAAAGTGACTTGCCTGAAGTCACACAGTTGACAAGTGACAAGTAGAGAAGCAGCGTGGCTCAGTGGAAAGAGCACGGGCTTGGGAGTCGGAGGTCATGGGTTCGAATCCCAGCTCTGCCACTTGTCAGCTGGGTGACTGTGGGCAAGTCACTTCACTTCTCTGTGCCTCAGTTACCTCATCTGTCAAATGGGGATTAACTGTGAGCCTCACGTGGGACAACCTGATGACCCTGTATCTCCCCCAGCGCTTAGAACAGTGCTCTGCACATAGTAAGCGTTTAACAAATACCAACATGATTAAGTGGCAGAGTCAGGATTAGAACCCATGACCTCTGACCAAAAGCCCGGGCTCTTTCCACTGAGTGGCGCTATTACTTTTAACCTCATCGTTTTTACTATTACAGCTTCTAGTTTTGTCAGTGTGTTGAAGAGGGGCAAAATAGTGATGTTGCTTGCAAGAAACTCTTTATTTTAGGACTCATTCTTATCAAGCCAGTTTTTTTTTTTATAGTATTTGTTAATAATGTTGGCATTTGTTAAGCACTTACTATGTGCAGAGCGCTGTTCTAAGCGCTGGGGGAGATAAAGGGTCATCCGGTTGTCCCACGCGAGGCTCACAGTTAATCCCCATTTTACAGATGAGGTAACTGAGGCATAGAGAAGTTAAGTGACTTGCCCACAGTCGTACTCACTGTAGGTCAAACACTAAGTGCTGGGGTAGGTACAAAGGAATTAGGACCAACACAGGGCCTGTCCCGCATGGGGCTCACAGTCCTCATAGGAAGGAGAACAGGTATCTCCATTTTACGGTCGAGGAACTGATAAGTTAAGTGACTTGCCCAAGGTCACTCGGCAAACAATCGGCGGAGTCAGGATTAGAACCCAGGTCCTTCTGACTCCCAGGCTTGGGCTCTCTCCACTAGGCCACGTTGTGTTTGGCTAATTGTGCTCAGTGGTTGTCAGGTAAACCGCTAATATTAATAATTATCATTAACTATGTATCAAGCACTATACAGACTCCCAGACACTGTTCTTTCCACTAGGCTATGCTGTTTCTCTAATGAAATGGCACATTCCTTTCTAAGAAAAGCTGTTACCGGCTTAATTAATCCATCCATCAGTGGTATTTATTGAGCACTTCCCCTCTGCAAAACACCATATCAAGTACTTGGGAGAGAAAAATCATCATGCTGGTATTTGTTATGCACTTACTATGTGCAGAGCACTGTTTTAAGCGCGGGGGTAGATACAGGGTAATCCGGTTGTCCCCCGTGAGGCTCACAGTCTTAATCCCCCTTTGACAGATGAGGTAACTGAGGCACCGAGAAGTGAAGTGACTTGCCCACCGTCACACAGCTGCCAAGCGGCAGAGCCAGAATTCGAACCCATGACCTCTGACTCCCAAGCCCGGGCTCTTTCAGAGTTAGCATTGCAAACTCAGAGAAGTCAGACTCTAAGGTCAAGGTGGGCAGGGAATACATCAGTTATACTGTTATACTATGTTATAGTGTTTTATATATATATATATATACACACTATGCTGTTATGTTAGAGAAGCAGCGTGGGTCAGTGGAAAGAGCACGGGCTTGGGAGTCAGAGGTCATGGGTTCGAATCCCTGCTCTGCCACCTGTCAGCTGTGCGACTAGGGGCAAGTCAACTTCTCTGGGCCTCAGTTCCCTCATCCGTCAAATGGGGATTAAGACTGTGAGCCTCACGTGGGACAACCTGCTGACCCTGTATCTCCCCCAGCGCTTAGAACAGTGCTCTGCACACAGTAAGCGCTTAACAATTACCAACATTATTACTACACTTTCCCACACGCTCGGTACAGCGGTCTGCACATACTAAGTGCTCAATAAATACGACTGATTGACAGTAGATGAGATTTTTGCTTCAGCCCCTTTTTTCTTCTATCCAGTCAGTCCACCCGCTGGGGTGGTGATTAACACAGATCGTTACTAAGCAAGACCCCTCACCCTAGCTCATCTCAGTGCCTCCACGGGAAATCAATCCTGTGTGCTTATTTCTGGGTCACAGGCCTTAGCAGATAGTGAATAGAACAGGAATACTGGTGGGAAGAGGGAGTGGGGAGGAGAGGCCCTCGGGAAACACATCGGTCCCCGCAGACGGTCTTTTGAATTCCCATTTCCCCTCCTCAAAACAAAAAAGGCCTGCCCCCCACAGCTCCCTTAATAATAATAATGTTGGCATTTGTTAAGCGCTTACTATGTGCCAAGCACCGTTCTAAGCGCCGGGGTCGACACGTGGGAATCAGCTTGTCCCACCTGGGGCTCACAGTCTTAATCCCCATTTTACAGATGAGGTAACTGAGGCACAGAGAAGTTAAGTAGCTTGCCCACAGTCACCCAGCTGCCAAGTGGCAGAGCGGGGATTCAAACCCATGATCTCTGACTCCAAAGCCCAGGCTCTTGCCACTGAGCCGCTCTGCTTCCCCTACACCTCTGTGACACCGTAATGACACCATCCACTCATTCATTCAGTAGTATTTACTGAGCTCTTACTATGTGCAGAGCACCATCCTGAGCGCTTGGAACGTACAAATCGGTAACAGATAGAGACGGTCCCCGCCCTCCGACGGGCTCACGGTCTAATCGGGGGAGACGGCCGGACGAGAACAGTGGCGATAAATAGAATCGAGGGGCAGAACATCTCATTAAAACAATAGCAAATAAATAGAATCCAGGTCGACGAGAGAAGAGTCGCCACTAAATACAGCTCCGGGGCCCAACCCAGACTTGCCTGTCCATCGGCGCCCCGACTCCGACGAGGGCCCCGACTTTCTCCAGTCGTCCACCACATCCTATCCACCACCACCCGCCTCCCTCCTCTCCCTCCCTTACTCTTCCCAGCGACCCAGCACCGACCGTCCGTCGCACCTGAATTTCTTCTTTCGCCCTCTTTTTTTCCAAAAAATAGTATTTGCACCATGACCTTCGGGGCAGGCGAGAGCTCTCAGGGTAGGGTCAGGCCACCGTGGGGAGGAGAACTCAAGGGAGCTCCTGCCCCAAGCTGTTTGGGCCACTGGCTGCTGGTCTTAGGTCTCTAACTGCCTCCGTCCTCAACATGTCTCTCTTACATCCCGACTCCGCCGCTTGTCAGCTGTGTGACTGTGGGCAAGTCACTTCCCTTCGCTGCGCCTCAGTTCCCTCATCTGGAAAATGGGGATTAACTGGGAGCCTCACTGGGACAACCTGATTACTTTGTATCTACCCCAGCGCTTAGAACAGGGCTCTGCACATAGTAAGCGCCGAACGAATACCGACATTATTATTATTACCGGTTCTCAGCTCAGAGATTTTGACTTGGCAAGAAACCAAGTTATGGGTTTCGAAAAGATCATCTGCTTACCTTTCTTTATCATCCTCCTTCTTTTCTTCTTCCTTCTTCTAGGCCTTTACTTCCACTTCCTCTTCCTTTTCTTCCTTCCACTCCTCCCCTTCCTCTTCCTCTCGCATTTCGTTCAAACTCAGGTGGAAGGGATGAGAGACACCTGTTCCCCTCTATCTAAACCCTCGAGGCCAATCAGCCAGTCGAGTGGAGTTAGCTGGAGAAGTTACGGAGCGAAGCAGCGTGCCTCGGTGGAAAGAGCAGGGGTTTGGGAGCCTGAGGACATGGGTTCTAATCCCAGCTCTGCCACTTATTTACAGTGTGACCTCGGGGAAGCCACTCAACTTCTCCGTGCCTCAGTTACCTCACCTGTAAGACGGGGCATTAAGACTATGAGCCCCACGTGGGACAACCTGATGACGTTGAATCTACACCGGCGCTTAAAACAGTGCACATAGTAAGCGCTTAGCAAATACCCTGATTATTTTATTATTTATACGAGTCAGTGAGGCGGGGGATCACCCTGGACAAGCCCCCCGCACAGCTGATGGAGTTACCGCTTTTTTCCCAGTCAGATCTTTCCCCAGCTGGATTCAGAACCCAAATCTCTTGGGGAGACCCTTCCCTGCTCAGCCTTGGGCAGTGGCCTGGAATCTACCCAGCGGGCCCTGGCAAAGCAGGCCCCGGAATGTGCAGGTTATGTACACGTATGTAGTTTATATAATAATGTTGGTATTTGTTAAGCGCTTACTATGTGCAGAGCACTGTTCTAAGCGCTGGGGGAGATACAGGGTCATCCGGTTGTCCCACGTGAGGCTCCCAGTTAATCCCCATTTTACAGAGGAGGGCACTGAGGTACAGAGAAGTGAAGCGACCTGCCCACAGTCACACAGCTGACAAGTGGCAGAGCCGAGATTCGAACCCATGACCTCTGACTCCCAAGCCCGGGCTGTCTCCCCCTCTAGACTGTAAACTCATCGTAGGAAGGCGACGTGTCTGTTTATTGTTATAGTATATTCCCCCGGACCAGCAACTAGATGGATAGAGATCGTAACAACCTGTGTCTACCCCGGCGCTTAGAACAGTGCTCTGCACATAGGAAGCGCTTAACAAATACCAAAAACAAAACAAAACACAACGATAACAGAAGAACCAGCAGAGAGTTTAATGGTTACGGAAGACAGGGCGTTGTGGAGAAAATATATCCACAGAGTCACTATGAATCATAAATGACTCAGTGGCACTTGATAACAAGAATAATATTCTCCCAAGTGTTAAGCGCAGTGCTGTGCACACAGTAAGCACGCAATAAATACGAATGAATGAATGGGTTTGGAAGTTCAGCTCAACCCCATGAGTCCTAAAGGAAGAGGGAATCTAGAGACGCAGCACGGCGTAGCGGATAGAGCACGGGCCTGGGAGTCGGAAGGACACAGCGCTCTACCCTCGCTCTCACCTCACGGCCCATGTGGATATGCGTACATATTTATTATTCCGTTTATTTGATTAATGTGTATAGATCTATAATTCTACTTATATCGCTGCTATCGATGCCCGTCTACTCGTTTTGTTTTGTCGTCTGCCTCCCCCTTCTAGACTGTGAACCCGTTGTTGGGTAGGGATTGTCTCCGTTGCCGCATCTGCCACCTATCTGCTGTGTGACCTTGGGCAAGTCTCTTCACTTCTCTGGGCCTCAGTTCCCTCATCTGTAAAGTGGGGACTGGGACTATGAGCCCCACAGGGGACAGGGACCGTGTCCAACCCAGTTTGCTTATAGCCACCTCAGCTCTTACCACAGTGCTTGGCACCCACTAAGCGCTTAACAAATACTACTATTATTATTATTATTAGTGAGCCACCAGCTGCATTTAGCGTATCAGCACGTCTTCTGTAATATGCGTCCTGTATGTTCTGAATTCAGGAGTGTCCGCGGCAAAGAGGAACTGGGAGGTCTCCGGGCCCTGATGGAGGGGAGCTGGGTTTGCCAATCTTTAGGGATCCATCCTTCGCCCGATCACCTGGGCGTTGCGTGTCCCCGTCTCCCACCTAGAGATTCTCGCAACCACAGGTTTACGTCAGTGGAACAAAAATCTAGGCTACTGGGCGGTTCCCTTTCCTCCTTTCCGACCGGATGCCAGTCCTCTGGACTGTAAGCTCGTTGTGGGCAGAGAATGTGCCTGTTTATTGTTGTATCTACTCTCCCAAGAGCTTAGCGTGGCTCAGTGGAAAGAGCATGGGCTTGGGAGCCAGAGGTCATGGGTTCGAATGCCGGCTCTGCTACTCGTCAGCTGTGTGACTGTGGGCGAGTCACTTCATTTGTCTGGGCCTCAGTTCCCTCATCTGTAAAATGAGGATTAAGACTGTGAGCCTCATGTGGGACAACCTGATTACCCTGTATCTCCCCCAGCGCTTAGAACAGTGCTCTGCACATAGTAAGCGCTTAACAAATGCCAACGTTATTATTATTAGTAGTACAGTGCTCTGCAACTCAGTACACGCTCAATAAATACGATTGAATGAATAAATGAATGGAAGGGGAAGCGGGGTTGGGGATCAGGAGCATCGGGCTGGGAGTTTTGGCTTCAAAGCTTTTCATCCCCTTGCTCCCTCCCATCTCACCTCCCTTGTCTCCTTCTACAGAAGGAGAAGCAGCGTGGCTCAGTGGAAAGAGTCCGGGCTTGGGAGTCAGAGGTCATGGGTTCTAATAATAACGTTGGTATTTGTTAAGCGCTTACTATGTGCAGAGCACTGTTCTAAGCGCTGGGGGAGATACAGGGCCATCAGATTGTCCCCCGTGAGGCTCCCTGTCTTAATCCCCATTTTACAGATGAGGGAACTGAGGCCCAGAGAAGTGAAGTGACTCGCCCACAGTCACACAGCTGAAGAGTGGCAGAGCCGGGAGTCGAACCCGTGACCTCTGACTCCGAAGCCCGGGCTCTTTTCACTGAGCCAACCCATAGAGACTCTCCCTGCCCAATAAGCACTTAGCAGTAATGAGCAGTAAGCACTCAGGAAATACCACTGTTATTATTATTAATAATGTCGGTATTTGTTAAGCGCTTACTATGTGCCGAGCCCTGTTCTAAGCGCTGGGGGGATACAAGGTGATCAGGTTGTCCCTCATGGGGCTCACAGTCTTCATCCCCATTTTACAGATGAGGTAACTGAGGGCCAGAGAAGTGAAGTGACTCGCTCACAGTCACCCAGCTGCCAAGTGGCAGAGCCGGGATTCGAACCCATGACCTCTGACTCCCAAGCCTGTGCTCTTTCCCCTGAGCCGCGCTGCTTCTAATCCCGGCTCTGCCACTTGTCAGCTATGTGACATCGAGCCGGTCACTTCACTTCTCTGTGCCTCTGTTCCCGATTAACAATAATAATAATAGTAATAACGTTGGTATTTGGTAAGCGCTTCCTATGTGCAGAGCACTGTTCTAAGCGCTGGGGGAGATACAGGGTCATCAGGTTCCCCATTTGACAGATGAGGGAACTGAGGCCCAGAGAAGTGAAGTGACCTGCCCACAGTCACACAGCTGACAAGTGGCAGAGCCGGGACTCGGGTTAAGACTGTGCGCTCCCTGTGGGACAACCTGATTACCTTGTACCCGCTCAGTGCTCAGAACAGTGCTTGGCACATAGTAAGCGTTTAACAAATGCCATTATAATTATTATCATTATTACAGCCCAGCACGCATGCAGTGCTCCTCTGCCATTAACCTCCTCGCTGGGCCTCGTCGGCGCCCGTCCCGCCGTCGACCCCCGGCCCACGTCCTCCCTCAGTCCCGGAACGCCGTCCGTCCTCACCTCCGCCAAACTCACTCTCTTCCCGCTTCCCCAGCCCCGCTGAGAGCTCACCCTCCTCCAGGAGGCCTTCCCAGACTGAGCCCCCCTTCCCCGCCTCCCTCCCTCTGCTCGACCCCCCCCACTCCCCGCCTCACCGCACATGGGGATCTATGTACATATCTATTATTCTGTTTATAAATTCTACTTATACCGAGGCTGCCGATGCCCTTCTACTTGTTTGGTTTCGTTGTCTGCCTCCCCCTCCTGGACCGTGAACCCGTTGTTGGGTAGGGGTCGTCTCTGTTGCCGAATCGTACTAAGCGCTTAGTACAGTGCTCAATAAATACGATTGAATGAATGAATGAATGACGGGGGGATGTCTTAGAGTGGTGGGATCTCAGTGCCTCCTCCTCAAACTTCAGGAAGCCAACACCTTCCCCCCACCAGCCGGGCCCCTTCCTCTTACCTACTAGACGCCTTCCTCCCACCAGCCACGCCTGCCCCCCCCGCCCCAGCCCTCTACTGGTAATAATAGTAGTGCCAATAGCCGCGATAGTGGTTGTAATAATATTTATTAAATGTTTTCTGTGCGCAGAGCACTCTACTAAGCGCTGGGAAAGAGTACACAGGTGGGCATCAGAGCCTCCGGCCATTACGGACGCCGTTTTCCCCCGATCCGCTCGGCCGGGGGAGGGAAGAGCGGAAGCATTGGGGACGACGGCGTTCTTCGCCCGCTCTCCGGTCACTCCGCACGTCAGCAGGATGGCCGTGTCCTCCGGGTACCGGAACCAGACCGTACGTATCACCATTCGATATGAATAAACATCGACCCCGCCCGGGAGCGCGCACGCACGCCGGTGGCACTGCCGAGGCGGGGTGAGGCGGCCGGAACGAGAGGAATGCCAACCTTCAGTGGCGGACGGTTCCGACGGAAGAAGCGGCCCAGCAGAGAGCCGGGGAAACAGCCGGGTCACGTGGGGGGGGGGATGACCGCAGTGGGTCGACGGGCGGGTGCCTGGTAGTTCGGGACCCGATACGGCGTGGCGTCGGCCACTTTGGCTGTAACCGGGTTTGGCGGGTCAATTCGGCAACGAGGCACCCCTTCCCCCGACTCGCTTGTCGTA
Organism: Ornithorhynchus anatinus; assembly: GCF_004115215.2. NCBI lineage: Eukaryota > Metazoa > Chordata > Mammalia > Monotremata > Ornithorhynchidae > Ornithorhynchus > Ornithorhynchus anatinus. Next base: position 12,435,779 of record NC_041748.1, on the reverse strand, counting down.
CCCACCGCCCCAGCAGGACCATGACAGAGTGGGAGTGCCGCCCTGCTAAACCTTAGCTCTACGATCGATTTTTCCCCAAATGTTCTCGGTCCCCCCCCCCCCGTCTTTGTGATGGGGCCCAGGCTCGTCCTCCTGATAATGGGAGATTCCTTCCGTAGCCTCGGGAGAACTCACCGGCCCTGGAAGTCGGGGGTTCTGGTCTCGGCTTTGCCACCTGCGGCTGCGTGACCCTGGGTGAGTCACTTACTGCTCTAGACCTCAGTAAAATGGTGATTCGATACCTGCTTTCCCTCTAACTAGGATCGCGAGGCCCGTGCGGAACTACGTCCGACCGATCGTCTTCCATCTACCCGGGGACTTGGGACAGTGCTTGGCACATGGTGAGGGCTCAGCAGACGATCGTGATCGTCATCTTCACGTCAGTAACTGTAAAGGGCCGAGAAATGCGGAAAAGAGCCATCACACGAGGCGCCCAAGTCAACAATGATTTCATTCTCCGGTTAAGCTCCGGTGACCGACGTCTTCGTGGGGTCAGTGGGCCAATCAGACTTGGAGCGTCGCCGAATTGTATCTTCCGAGCGCCCAGTACAGTGCTCTGCACACAGTAAGCGCTCAGTCGATACGACTGAATGGAAGACATCGCATCCAACGGTGCTCGGATAAAGAGCGCTTTCTCGGCACCGCCGGAACCGGCCGAGACCCTGGCCGGTCTCAGAACCCCACTCCTCGAGCTGGGGACGCGGAACGCCCCCCGGATAATCCTCGTTCCAGGGGAGGGCGTTTTAATCACTTTCGGGGGAAGAAAAGCCGTCTCCTCTACCTCCACGCTCCCTTAGCAAATTAAAGAGGTCTGGTTTATTCGTACATTCCTCCAGCGGCTTACAGATTAAGGTCCTAGAAATAATACATAAGCCTTTAGCCAAAATAACATATAATAATTCATCCTTCTATGGTTTATAGAAACGCTGTACGTCTTTGTATAGATATCCTGGATTACGTATATACACATTTCCGTAATATGTTCCGTGTGCGCGCGGCAGACTCTGCCCACAAAACACGCAGTCCTTCATTGGCGGTGAGGAGCGGGGTGCGGCGAGTTCCCCGTCACCGTTGCGGGCAGAGGACCGGCTTGATGCACCTTCCCTTTGTGATGGACGAGGTTCGCCGGCAGTGGCATCCGGCCACGCAGGGCTTGCCGCACGGACCCGATCTCGTTCCAGTTGTGGGCACGTCTTCACGCAGCCGGGGGCCGCACGTGGTCATACACGGCGCCGTGTCGGCACTGGGTGGCTGGAAACAGGAAGGGAGGCCAGAGGCGCGTCACCGGGCAGCCCGCGCTGACCTGGACGTCTCCGCCTCCTCTCCCCTCGCGGACCGCCGCCGCGGGGCAGAGGACGTGGTGGAGGAAAGTCAGGCCCGGGATCTGCTCTCGTCAGAGGCGCGGCCTCTAGACCGTAAGCTTCTTGTGGGCAGGGATCCGGTGCTCCGCCCACAGTAAGCGCTCAATGATACCGTCGATAGAGAGCTGATGTAACGAATGCTGTGCTAAGCACTGGAGGCTGATACAAGGTCGTTAGATTGGACCACAGAGTCCATGCTTGGGGAATCGCTCTTCCCACGCCACGGACTTTAGGGCCTTGGTCCGCTGCAGGCAGGTATCCGAACATCTAGAGTGGCTCCTTCCTCCGGCTAACGGGAGCTAGACGGGAACGGCCAAAGGACACGGGGAATGGCAAAGTGACAGGAAAGCTTACACCCGCGGAGGCGTTCTGGAAACGTAGTTCCAGGACCCTAGATGGATGCCAAGTATTTCTTCGAGTAACCTCAGGGTCCATTCTCACGCTCTCTCCTGAGCAGAGGGAGAGGCCAGGGATTCCCAAATGCGGATTAGACCTACCACGCGGGCACTCATTTATACCTGAACCCAGTACCGCCTGCCCACCTCCTGGTTTCCTGGTGGCCACCGAGGGGGAGTCCCCACGGTGGGACACGGTGGGTAATCTGAGGGGGTGGTGGGACAGTCCTTCCAGGGGACTGTGGGGACTGAGGGGGCTGTGGACTGTGAAACGAGGGAACCGTGGGACCGTGAGACTGAGGGGGCCGTGGACGGAGGGACACGGGACCACCCTTCAGGGGACTGTGGGACTGTGGAGAAGACCATGGGACAATCCCTCTAGGGACCGTGGGACAGAAGGGACAATGGGACTACCCGGCTGGGGACTGCGTACTGAGGAAGCTGTGGACTGCGCTTCGGGAAATATTTAATTAATGCTGGTATTTGTTAAGCGCTTACTACGTGCAGAGCACCGTTCGAAGCGCTGGGGGAGATACAGGGTCATCAGGTTGTCCCACGTGGGGCTCACAGTCTTAAGCCCCCGTTTACAGATGAGGTCGCTGAGGCCCAGAGAAGTGAAGTGACTCGCCCACAGTCACACGGCTGACCAGTGGCGGAGCCGGGATTCGAACCCTTGACCTCTGACTCCCAAGCCCGGGCTCTTTCCCCTGAGCCACTGTACTAAGCGCCCGGGAGAATCCACTACAACCGAGCTAGCAGATCCGTTCCCTGCCCACGATGTGCTTAGGGTCTAGTGAGGGAGCCAGACGTTAATGTAAATGATAATGACGCTCGAGGCCCGTTCGGTTGGAAGCGTTTCCCAGATAAACGGAAGCATCTGTTCCATCGTCTCCATCCAGGTCTCCCCTTCTGGCTTGGTTGTGGAGAATGAATAGAACAGGACTGGGGCAACTATTCCGCTCTACCCCTCGGCAGTGAGGAATGGATTGGATGAGGCCTGGTAAGTGGCTCGATTGTAAGTGCTTCAAAAGTAGGGTACTTGCCTCCCAACTCCATTTTACTGGACTCTTCCAAGCGTCTGGTACAGCGGCTGATTTAGAAGCAGAATGGCCTTATAGCAAGAGCACGGGCTTGGGAGTCAGAGGTCACGGGTTCGAATCCCTGCTCTGCCACTTGGCAGCTGTGTGACTGTGGGCAAGTCACTTCACTTCTTTGGGCCTCAGTTAGCTCATCTGGAAAATGGGGATGAAGACACCGAGCCCCATGTGGGTCTGGGACTGGGTCCAACCTATCTTGTATCCACCCCATCCCTTAGAACGGTGCTTGGCACATAGTAAGCACTTAACTAATACCATAATAATAATTCTTATTAATACAGCCCTCTGCACACAGTAAACACCCAACCAATACCAGTGATTGACTGATTGATCAGTTGGTCTCAGAATCTTCAATGAACTTTTCAGAACAACAAACTGGGTCATTTCCAGGGTCCAGATCAATCGCTAGTGTCGAAGAAATCTCTTCACAAGGTCTAGGGAGACCCTATCGAAACCCCGTGGAAATGGCGTGCTGTAAGGATCGCGTCCACAGCTGGGCCACGCTGTAGCCTGAAGCCTCGGGGTGATTCGGGAAGCATTCAGCCAGTGATAATCTCCAGTATTTGATCCGAGACCTCTAGCTGATCACTCAGTCAAGTAGTATTTATTGAGTGCCTACTCTGTCGACCTCTGTATTAAAAACTTGGGAGAGTGAAAGAGAGAGCCGGGGTCTCTGGTCTCAAGGAACAAAATAATTCTAAAATAATTCACAGATAGGAGGAAGAAGGAAGAGGGGCTATGCTTGTGAATTAGTAATTAAATGAGCAGAGAAGCACTGTGGCCTAGTGGACAGAGCACGGGCCTGGGAATCAGAGGAGCTGCATCCTACTTGGGCTGTGAACCCTCCGTGGGTTTTAACCTCTAGAGCTTAAAACAGTGCTTGTCACATAGTAAGCGCTTAACAAATACCATAGAAAACGTAAGACAAATAAGTGCTGTGGGAGATTGTGCTCAGGTGGGACTGAAGTGCTGAAGGAGGCGACTGAGGGCTAGAACCCGAGCCAAGTAGAAATGAAATATGATAAGCATCGTGAACTAGTGGAAAGCGCTGCCCCTGAATGTGCCCAAAGCCCCTGCCCTGTAAATGTTTCCCGTTTTGCCCCATAGGTATCTGCGCAGTTTGATCTGGGAAAGGCTTCCCGGAAGCCTGGAGGAAACACTTGCTCTTTGAAGCGGTTCCTCTTTGCCTCGGGGTGGGCAGGGCTGGATCGACGGGCCTCACGGGCTGAGTAGGACGAAGGCGGGACAAGATCCTGAGGGTGACTCTGGGTTCTCGGCGCTGAGAAATGTGCTGCGCGGATGGTTTCTCCCGGATGACGAACCCAAAGAGGGGAAGCGGTACGGGGCTTCAGGGGATGAGGAGGTGGGGCCAATTTTTGAGGGCTAAATCCAATCCCGGGGGGAAGGAGTTGAATCCCTTTTACCCAGGTGTGGGCTCTGTCGGTTTGTCACAATTCCCCGCGACTCCGGGGCCGTGACACCCACACAGGGACCGCACTTGCAGGCCTCGAATTGATATTTGCTCATTTTTAATCCAGCCAAGGAGCAACGAGGCAGCCATCCCTGCCGGGGCCCACCATTCCGGGCCTGAATGTGACAACCCGGTGAATGTCTCAAGGCTTCTTACCGGCGCAGGTCTGCTCTGGCTTCCAGGACACTTTGACTCCCTCCCTCTGACAGGCTCGGGCGTATGCGAGGAATGATTCACAGTAGCAGTTTTTATGAACCGGACATTCACACATGTCTGTCACACAGGACCTGTAGGACCGGGGGGGGGGGAGGGAGAAAATGAAATTGCCCACGTCACCACCCTCGCCGCCTCCGACCCCATCCTCATCGTCTCCACACCGCTGTCATCGCCAGCGCCATCCCCACGACCCCACCGACTCCACTGGCCCCAGCTCCACCTTCACGATTATCATCATCACCGCCATTACCACCATTATCCTCACTTCACCACCCTCATCCACACCCTCCATGCCCGCCTTCAACATCGCCGTGGTCATTCATCCCCTTATCACAATCACTACTGTCGTCCAATCAGGTCCGCGATCACCAATATCTAGGAAGTTTTCACCATCCCCAGAGTCACCAACGTCATCACTGTTTATCCACGTCTTGGCACCCGCAGAATCTGGAGCTCCGTCTAGGGGCCCGCTTGCTTCCAAAATTGCAAAAGAAGTCCGTAGGTGAGAGGCGAATCCTGCCTCCCGAGGGTCTTGCTAATAATAATTGCGTTTGTTTGTTAAATTCTTACCATGTACCAAACACTGTAACTGAGCACCGGAATGAGTACGGTGTCGATCAGATTAGGACCCAGTCCTTGTCCCACATGGGGCTCCCGGCATGGGATTGTAAAAATCCCGTGGCAGGGATCCAACTCTATCGCACCAGTACTCTGCACACAATGAATTCTCAATAAATAGCATTTATGATTGACTAAAATAAGAGAAGAAGAGGTATGCGATCCCCATTTATCAGATGAGGAAACTGAGGCCCCCAAAAGTTAAATGACCTGCCCAAGGTCACACAGCAGGCTCGTGGCAGAGGCGGAATTAGAACCCAGGTCCAGGCTCGTCTCTGTCCCAACCTGAAAGTGTCTCAGAGACAATGACCAGAGTGGGCAATGGATTACCGGGATGGGTCATGGGGCTGGGCAGATGGGCAGCCGGGGCGGGGTGAGGTGGGGGGAAAGAGGAAGGTGCTCTTCTTTCCCTCCCAACCCAAACCTACCCTACCCTCGCCCTCAGCACCTCTTTCCCCAAGTGGACAGCCTGTTTCCACTAAAAAGAGAAAGTAGAACCCGAGTCAGAAGGACCCGGTTCTAATGCCGCTCGGTCGCCTGTCTGCTGTGTGACCCTGGACATATCATTTCACTTCTCCGGGCCTCCGTCAAGTCACCTGTAAAATGGGGATTAAGACTGTGAGCCCCGTGTGGGACAGGGACCGTGTCCAACGCAGTTACCCGACATCTACCGCAAGGCTTAGTACAGTGTCTGGCACATAGTAAGCACTTAAATATCACTATTATTATTTTTCTTCAGTAATATCTTGGGTGGGAAGGTCCCCGGAGACCACTATTTATCAATGCTACCCAACTAAATGAGAACAGTGGTATGTGTTAAGCGCTTACTACGTGCCGGGCACTGTACCAAATGGGGGGTTGGACACGAGCAAATCGGATACGGTCCAACTTGCCGGCGACAGGAAGGCGCTTATCACGTTCGGTGGCCATCTGTGATGCATTTCAACGTCTCGGCTAGAGGCAAACTGTGTTTCCGAGCCACATTCGGCTGAACGCAGGGCAAGGATGACCAAAGGGCTTGGGAACTCTGTCCTCCGACCAAGCTCCTTCAGGCTTCCTGTCCTAGTGCCAAATCCACAAGGGCAATGGGGACAGAAAACGAAAACCTAGTAAAGCAGCAACCTAAGCGTAATAATAATAATAATAATGTTGGTATTTGTTAAGCACTTACTATGTGCGGAGCTCATAATGAGTAATGAGGCTCACGGTCTTAATCCCCATTTTACAGATGAGGCACAGAGAAGTTCAGTGACTTGCCCACAGTCACACAGCTGACAAGTGGCAGAGCCATGACCTCTGACTCCCAAACCTTTCCACTGAGCCACGCTGCCTTCATGCCATCCTGCGAGCACACATGCAGGCATGTTCTTTGGCCAATTCCCTCTCTGTCAAGTCAGTCACATGTATTTATTGAGCGCTTATTGTGTGCTGAACACGGTACTAAGCGCTTGGGAGAGCACAGTACAACAATATAACAGACCCAGTCCCTGCCCAAAACGAGCTTAAAGTCTAGAGGGGGAGACCGACATAATCATAAATTAATAGAATTACAGCGCTGTAGATAAGTATTGTGCGGCTGGGAGGGGGGATGAGTAAAGATAACAGGTTCAGGGTGACGCAGAAGGGTGTGGGAGAAGAGGAATTGAGGGCTTGTTCAGGGAAGGCCTCTTGGAGGAGATGGGCTTCCAATTAAACTTTGAAGCGCGGGAGAGTCTCTGTCAGATAGGATGCGAGCGAGACATCGGCGGCAAGAAAGGCGAGATCGAGGTACGGTGAGAAGGTTGGCATTTGAGGAGCGAAGTGTGCGGGCTGGGTTCTAGTAACAATAATAATAATGTTGGCATTCGTGAAGCGCTTACTATGTGCCGAGCACTGTTCTAAGCGCTGGGGTAGATACAGGGTAATCAGGTCGTCCCACGTGAGGCTCACAGTTAATCCCCATTTTACCGATGAGGTCACTGAGGCCCAGAGAAGTTAAGTGACTTGCCCACAGTCACACAGACTGGAGGGGAATAGTGAGGTCAGGTAGGAGGGGGGCAAGGTGATCGAATGCTTTAAACCCAAATTTCTGTTCGGTGCGAAGGTGGATGGACACCACTGGAGGGTCTCGAGGAGTGGGGAAACATGGCTTGAATGTTTTTGTGGAAAAATGATCCGAGCAGCAGAGGGAAGTATGGACCGGAGTCGGGGAGAGACAGGAGGCAGGGAGGTCAGCGAGGAGGCTGATACAGTAATTAAAGGGGACAGGATGAATGACTGGATTATGGGGTAGCAGCGTGGCTCAGTGGAGAGAGCCCGGGCTTGGGAGTCGGGGGTCACGAGTTCGAATCCCGGCTCTGCCACTTGTCAGCTGTGTGACTGTGGGCAAGTCACTTCACTTCTCTGGGCCTCAGTTACCTCATCTGTAAAACGGGATGAAGACCGTGAGCCCCGCGTGGGACAACCTGATCACCCTGTATCTACCCAGCGCTTAGAACAGTGCTCTGCACATAGTAAGCGCTTAACAAATAGCAACATTATTATTTATTGAGCGCTTACTATGTGCAGGGCACTGTACTAAGCGCTTGGAATGTACAGTTCGGCAACAGATAGAGACAATCCCAGGCTTACAGCCTAATCGGGTGATTAACATGGTAGCAGTTTGGATAGAGAGGAAAGGGAGGATTTTAGTGATGTTGTGAAGGTTGAACCGACAGGATTTAGTGACGGATTAATCATGTGGGTTGAATGAGACTTTCCCCTGACTTTCCCATCACTGTAGACGGCACCACCATCCTTCCCGTCTCACAAGCCCGGAACCTTGGTGTCATCCTTGCCTCCTCTCTGTCATTCAACCCACGTATTCAATCTGTCACCAAATCCTGTCGGTCCCACCTTCACGACATCGCTAAAATCCGCGCTTTCCTCTCAATCCAAACTCTACCACTTTAGTACAATCACTCATCCTATCCCGCCCGGAGGAGCGAGAGCGGAGACCCCTCTGCCCTCGCAGCCTCCCTTAGGTTTCCCATAGTCCCTTGGGGGGACTTTGGAGATCCTGAGATGCTTCCAGGCTCCAAGGGAATTAAAAAAAACCCTTCTCCCCTGCGGACGGAATGCCCGGGGAGTGGCAGAGTAATCGGTGGGTGGGCCCGCGGTGGTTGTGGGGCGGGGAAATCCGTACCAGAGAGGGCACGGGCTCTGCCGGGCGGGCACACCCCGGAAGCCGGCCGGGGCCACCTCATCCCACAACTTCGGGGCGGTCCGCCTCTCACCGCGGGCCTCGTCGGCATTCCGGCCCGGCCCGGGCCCAAGCCACGGGGGCAAGGGAGAGGCCTGCCGGGCCGGACCTAACGAGAGGGTCAGTGGCCGTGGCTGTGGTTGCCCTCACGGGATGCTCTGTGGTACTGAAGAGAATTAGCAGAGGCTTGGCTCTCCGGCAATTTCGGCAGTTCCCTTCCCCTCTAAACAAAGCATTCCACATCAATGCCCGGCGAACGGGGGCTAGGTCCGGGAGTGAGGGCAGTCCGGGATCCAGGGACGGGGGTAAGACCAGGGAAGGAGGAGAAGAAAGAGTAGGAGCACTTTCTGGACCAGGAAGGGCAGAACCATCATCCCGCTGAGGAGCTCGGGACTGGTCTGAGGTAAAATCGGAGCCGCCAAGGCCAAGAGGAGTGACAGAGTGGACGGAAGCCCTTGGGTTGACTGAGTCCAGGGACGGACTGAGTGTGGGGTGGGCGCTTTCAGGGAGAACGGCGACAATTCCCTCAGCAGCCATGGGCGTGGGCTGCGGTCGGCTGCTGAGGTTGACTGAGGAACGGGAGGAGGAAATGAAAAGCAGGAAAAGGAAGCCTCCCGCGGAGGAGCATTGGTCTCTCGATCGGAATGGGAGAAGAGTGAACTCTGCCCAAGATGTCAGCCTGCGAGAATAACGGGCGAAATGCAGTCACGGGAAGATCGGATCCAACAAGTCCTGGGCTAGATCCAGGCCGGTAGAGTGAAGAACCTTCATCTTAATGAAAGCAGCGGTCTTGCAGCAGGAGATGAGAAAAAGAAAGGGCTTCGGGTCCAAGCTCTCATCGGTTCCTAGTTGGAGGACCGTTTTGACCTCCTCCCTGGCCTTCCTGCTTCCAGCCTCTATCCTCTTGGGGCGAAATCGCATTTATTGAGCACTTACTGTGTGTAGAGCACTGTACTAACCTCTTGGGAGAGTACAATGTAACGGACACATCCTTTGCTCACAACGAGCTTAGAGTCTAGAGGGGGAAACGGATATTAGTGTAAAATGAACAATTTGTGGATATGTACATAGGAGAAGCAGCGTGGCTCAGTAGAAAGATACCAGGCTTGGGAGTCATGGGTTCTAATCCCGGCTCTGCCGCTTGTCAGCTGTGTGACTTTGGGCAAGTCACTTCATTTCTCTGGGCCTCTGTTCCCTCATCTGTAAAATGGGGATTAAGACTGTGACCCCCATGCGGGACAACCTGATCACCTTGTACCACCCCCCCCAGAGTGCTCTGCACATAGTAAGCGCTTAACAAACACCACCATTATTATTATAAGTGCTGTGGGGCTAGGAGGGGGGATGAATAAAGGGAGCAAGTCATGTCAATGCAGAAAGGAAGGGAAGAAAAGGAAAAGAGGGCTTAGTTAGGGAAGGCCTCTTGGAGGCCTGTGCTAAGGCTTTGAAGCGGGGGGAGAGTAATAGACAGATATGAAGAAATCAGCACGCTGTACTGGTATCAAGCGCTTAGTACAGCCTCTGCACACAGTAAGTGCTCAATAAATACCAGTGACTGATTATCAAGAAAGAAATAGCTCTTTTCCAACAAAAGCTCTGTAAGGAACAACAAACAAGGAGAACAAAGAGAAAACAGCACCAGACGCTGCAAACGGAATACAGCAGGTGCCCAGTATGTGCCCTGAACACAATGGACACCCATTACAGTGCTCTGTCCACAGCTGATACCCAGCACAGAGCACAGTTACTGACAATTATTCATTCATTCATTCATTCAATAGTATTTACTGAGCGCTAACTATGCGCAGAGCACTGTACTAAGCGCTTGGAATGTACAAATCGGTAACAGATAGAGACAGTCCCCGACCTTTGACGGGCTTACGGTCTAATCGGGGGAGACGGACAGACGTGAAACAATAGCAATAAAAGATGATGATGATGATGATAAATCGTCATAAATAAATAAATAAATCATAATAAATTACGATGATGATTTTTGGAAAGTAGCTTTTATAGAAAGGAATCTCTGGCCGAATTTATACGGGACAAACCTTATACGGCACCAAGCCCAAATTGGCAGTGACTGCCCACGGAGAGACGGATCTGGGCGTCTCGGACACCTAGCCTCCCCGAGACACACTGTGAGAATCCCAAAACAACACATTCTATCAACTTTAGGGCTTTCAGTTTCCATCGTGTTCTCTCTGACTTCCTCCCTGCCTTCCCTATAATAATCATGATTATTATTATGGTATTTATTAAGTCCTTTCTGTGTACTAAGCACCGGGGTAGCTGCGAGGTAATCGGCTTGTCTCACATAGGGCTCGCAGTCTCAATCCCCATTTTACAGATGAGGTAACTGAGGCAGGAGAAGAGAAGTGACTTGACCAAGACAAGCGGCAGAGCTGGGATTCAAACCCACCTCTTCGTACTCCCAGTGGAATTGAGCGGTGGAATTGTTTGAGCGTCTCCTGTCGACAGGGCACGGTGCTAAGCACTGGGGAGAGTGCCAGACAAAAGAGACGAGGGCAGGGTACGTGACCCCGCGTGCCGTGAAAGACTACTTTCCTGGCGAGGTCTCCAGAGATCCAGTGGATCAGCTGTGGATCTGCGGAGGTCTAGCAGGAGACAGAGGAGCACCGATCTGTCCGTCGATCGAGCGTATTTGTTGAGCGCTTACTGTGTGCAGAGCACTGTACTAAACACTTGAAAGAGGACGATGACCGGGGAGGTCTATTTCCCCATGTTGGGATCCACGGCTGGGTCTTACTGAATCCTCTTATTGAATCCACACCAGACTGCGAGCTCCCTGTGGGTTGGGGTTGTCACTCTTTATTGTTGTACTTTCCCAAGTGCTTAGTACAGTGCTCTGCACACAGTAAGAGCTTAGGAAATACACTTGAATGAGCGACTGAATGACCATCATCCCCCTTAGTGAGAAGCAGCATGGCCTAGCGGAACTAGCACGGATCCGGCACTCGGAGGACCCGGGTTTTAATCCCGGGTCCCACCGTCTGCCTGTAGTGACCTTGGACAAGTCACCTGACTTCTCTGTGCCTCAGTTCCCTCAAATGTTAAAGGAGGAATCAATTTCTGTTCTCTCTCCTGCTTAAACTGTGAGCTCCGTGTGCGACAAGGACTGCATCTGAGTTGATTAGCCTGTATCCACCCCAGCGCTTAATACAGAGCTCGGCACATAGTAAGTGCTTAACAGAATCATCCTCCTCCTCCTCCTCGTTATTAATATAAGCAGGGTGGCCTAGTGGAAAGGGTACGATCTGGGGAATCAGAGGACCCGGGTTCTAATCCCTGCCCCTGCACTTCTGTGCTGCGTAACCCTGGTCGAGTCACTTAAATTCTCTGAGCTTCCGTAACTTCATCTGGAAGGAGAGGATTTGTAAAATAAAGATTCAACGTCTGTTCTCCCCCCTTAGACTCTGAGCCCCTGTGGGACAGGGACTACGTCTGATATAATAATAATGACGGTATTTTAGTAAGCGCTTACTATGTGCCAAATACTGCTTTAAGCACTGGGGGGGATACAAGGTGATCAGGTTGTCCCACACGCGGCTCACAGTCTTAATCGGACTGCACTTCCCAAGCGCTTAATACAGTGCTCTGCACACAGTAAGCGCTCAACGAATACGACGGAATGGAATTGATCCTCATTTTACAGATAAGGTAACTGAGGCCCAGAGAAGTGAAGTGACTTGCCCAAAGTCACACAGCTGACAAGTGGTGGAGCCGGGATGACCCCTGACTCCCACGCCCATGCTTTCCCCCCGAGCCACGCGGATACGATTATCTCGTATCTATCCCGGGCCTTAGTACAGTTCTCGGCGCTTAAAAACCATAATAATTACATCTCTTTCAGCGTTATCATTATTATCAGTAATAATGATAATATCAACCGTCGTGTGGAGTATAATTTGGGGAGGAGAAGAGTCAGAGGCCCAGGCAGGGACTGTCTCCCGCTCCATTTAAGCGCTGAGCCAGACAGTAACGTCTCTGGAGGTTGGGAAGAGGATTCTACGATGAGAACAACAGCTGGGCCCCGGTTCCCGAAATCACAAAAGCAACATGTCCGTCGCTTTCCTCATCACTGGTGCGTGCACTTCGGGGGTTCGCGCGCAGACCGTTCCCGGGATACTTGGAAGAAGCCGAGGAAACGGACTGAGCGGGGAACCGTTCCGTTGTGCTGAGGCTCGTTGGAACGCGTTCCGCTCTCCGATGGTTTCCCGGGATGGAGGATGATCCCGGAGCCAGAGGCTCTGGCCTCACACCCCGGGAAGGCCGCAACACCATCCGGACTGGATTTTTCTACTACTCCGAAAGTGTTGTAGAGAGGGGGATCCTCTGGGAAGATTGGGGAGCCAAGTGGGCCCTGTGTCTGTGAGGTGCTGACCTTTCCTCTCCCAAGGAAAACTAGTTAGGGAATCCAGGGAATCTTGCCGTGGACACGCGTGTGTGTGTGAGACATGAAACTTGGTGGCAGGATCTGGGGCAAAGGGCCCCGAGCGCTGAAAATAGAAATGATGGACAGAGAGAGGTCAGGCGTCGTAACCATACTGGAGAATAATAATAATAACAATTATGGAACTTGTTCGGCGCTTACGATGTGCCAAACACGGTCCTAAGCACCTGGGGTAGATGCAGATTAGGTCGAACGGAGTTCCAGTCTGTTGGTCTTTGTTAAGCGCTTACTTTGTGCCGAGCACTGTTCTAAGCGCTGGGGTAGATACAAGGTAATCAGGTTGTCCCACTTAGGGCTCACAGTCTTCATCCTCATTTTACAGATGAGGCAACCGAGGCATAGAGAGGTTAAGTAACTTGCCCAAAGTCACACAGCTGACAGGCGGCAGAGCCGGAATCGGAACCCATGACTTCTGGGTCATTGGGAAGCAGCGTGGCTCAGTGGAAAGAGCCTGGGCTTCGGAGTCAGAGGTCATGGGTTCGACTCCGGCTCTGCCACTTGTCAGCTGTATGACCTTGGGCGAGTCACTCATCTTCTCTGTGCCTCAGTTACCTCATCTGTAAAATGGGGATTAACTGTGAGCCTCACGTGGGACGACCCGATGACCCTGTATCTCCCCCAGCGCTCAGAACAGGGCTCTGCACATAGTAAGCGCTTAACAAATACCAACATTATTATTCTGACTCCCAAGACCGGGCTCTTGCCACTAAGCTACGCTGCCTAACCTGCTTAACATAAGGCTCACGCCCTTAAACCCTGTTTTACAGATGAGGTAACTAAGGCCGAGAGAATTGAAGTGACTTGCCCAAGGTCACACAGCAGACATGTGGTGGGATTAGCACCCGTGACCTAGTGAAACCCAGGCCTGGGCTCTATCCACTAGGCCATGCTGCTTCACGCTGCTGGACGGGAGACAGACCCGCTGGAGGCTGAAATGTCCACTATAAGTCCAGGATAAGAAAACAGGGGAGGGAACTCTCCTCTCCGGTGGCGCTGGGACACTGCGTGAAGCAGTGTGGCTTAGTAGAAAGAGCACGGGCTTGGGAGTCATAGGGCGTGGGTTCTAATCCTGCCCCTGCCACTTCTTTCAATCCTATTTATTGAGCACTTATTGAGAAGCAGCGTGGCTCAGTGGAGAGAGCATGGGCTTGGGAGCCAGAGGTCATGGGTTCGAATCCCGGCTCTGCCGCTAGTCAGCTGTGTGACCGCGGGCGAGTCGCTTGACTTCTCTGGGCCTCAGTTCCCTCATCTGTAAAATGGGGATTAAGACTGTGAGCCTCACGTGGCCCAACCTGATTACCCTGTACCCACCCTAGCGCTTAGAACAGTGCTCTGCACATAGTAAGCGCTTCACAAATACCGACATTCTCATACAGTAGTGGTTTGGTCAATCCAGCTCCTCCTCATTTTCTTGCCCTTTCTCCTCCCCACCGGTTTGGCTGTGTCGAGGTAAGGCGACCGGTGATTTTTAGAGCCCGGCTCCATTCCAGAACTTCGTAGCCGGACATTTGGTCTCGACATCTGCCACTGAGTGTGGCCCCTAAATGATGCTGACGGAACAGCTTAAAAAGTCGGACGTTAACACCGAGTTGCACACGCTCCAGGTCTCTGGGTTGGTCTACAGCCTGATGATACATCCCAGCTCTGCCACTTATCAGCTGTGTGACTGTGGGCAAGTCACTTCACCTCTCTGGGCCTCAGTTACCTCATCTGCAAAATGGGGATGAAGACTGTGAGCCTCACGTGGGACAACCTGATGACCCTGTATCTCCCCCAGCGCTTAGAACAGTGCTCTAGCACATAGTAAGCGCTTAACAAATACCAACATTTTTATATTACAGATCGCTGCGCTCTTTTTGACAGTCTCCCCCAGGATGTGCTGGCTTTTTTGACTTCGTTTTCGACTGCCTTTCGTCGTTTGTTGCAATTCTGGTCGGTATGGTGCTCAGACAACTCAACAGTTTGGGTATTCGTTAAGCGCTTACTATGGGCCAAGCACCGTTCGAAGCGCCGGGTAGATACAAGGCATTCAGGCTGTCCCACGTGGGGCTCACAGTCTCAATCCCCATTTTCCAGATGAGGTAACTGAGGCACAGAGAAGGGAAGCGACTGGTCCAAAGTCACACAGCTGATAAGTGGCGGAGCCGGCATTAGAACCCACGACCTCTGACTCCCAAGCCAGTGCTCCTTCCTCTGAGCCACGCTGCTTCTCTATAATTCTGTCACAGCATTTAGCTCCGTGTTGCCTATGTATATTTTTGGTCATCCGCGTGACGTCTTTCATTCAGTCGGAATTTATTGAGCGCTTACTGTGTGCAGAGCACTGTGCTAAGCGCTGGGAAAATACAATTCAGCAACAAATAGAGACAATCCCTGCCCACAACGGGCTCACTTGCTTGTCACTTGGTGTTCTTTAGACAAATGCCCTCAGTGTCTGGTCGACTCAGTAAAATGGTACAAAATCAGTGGTGAGTCCTCCTGGGTGTGTTCTTCCAGGGCACGGAAATCTGCATGTAATAATAATAATCATAATAACGGCATTTGTTAAGCGCTTGCTATGTGCCAAGCACCGCTCTAAGCTGGGGGGGATACAAGGTGACCAGGTTGTCCCATGTGGGGCTCACGGTCTTCACCCCCATTTTACAGATGAGGTGACTGAGGCCCAGAGAAGTTCAGTGATTTGCCCAAGGTCACCCAGCTGACGAGTGGCGGAGCCGGGATTAGAACTCCCGACCTCTGACTCCCAAACCCGGGCTCTTTCCACTGAGCCCCGCTGCTTCTCAATTTTTTCTCGTTTTTTTCCTCAATCGCTTCGCAGCGTAGCAGTTTTGGAATGACCGTTTCTAGGATTTTGGAGGACGCACAAAAACTGTTAAGTTGGATTAATTTCCTGGAGGGGCGGAACATACATCCAGATCTCATTTTCCTAAAGATTCATCTGGCACACATATCCCCACTTCTTAGATACCCACCCGGCTTCAGAAGCCGATGCTCCTTGACACTGGAATCGAGGCGCCCCGTCGGCCTTTCCAAAAGTTTTCCTCCCTCGCCTCCCGCTGCGACCCGGCCCGCACACTTTGTTCTCCTGTGCTTCGCTCTCCCCTCGCCCACCAGTGACCCCCTGCTCAGGCCTTCTCTCCTTCCTGGGACTTCCCTTCCGCTTCCTGTCGGACAGTCCACCCCCCCCCCCCCCCGCGTCTTCAGAGCCCTTCTAAAATCGAATCTCCTCCAGAAGCCTTTCCCGAATAGCCTCTTATCCTTCTCTTTCCTTTTTCCTTTTCCCTCTCTGCTGCATCACCTACACAGTTGTCTGTCCCTCCTAAGCACTCTGATGCTCACCCTGGAATAATAATGTTGGTATTTGTTAAGCGCTTACTATGTGCAGAGCACTGTTCTAAGCGCTGGGGGAGACCCAGGGGAATCAGGTTGTCCCACGTGGGGCTCACAGTCTTCATCCCCATTTTACAGATGGGGCAACTGCGGCGCAGAGAAGCGAAGTGACTTGCCCACAGTCACACAGGCGACAAGTGGCGGAGTCGGGATTCGAACCCATGACCTCTGATTCCAAAGCCCGTGCTCTTTCCACTGCTGCTTCTCCTACCTGTAAGTTATTTTCATGTCTTCCCCCTACACTAGACTGTAAGCTCCTCGAGGACAGGGGTCACGTTCAACCATAATAATAATGTTGGTATTTAAGCGCTTACTATGTGCCGAGCACTGTTCTGAGCGCTGGGGGAGATACAGGGTCATCGGGTTGTCCCGCGTGGGGCTCCCAGTCTTCATCCCCATTTTACAGATGGGGTAACTGAGGCACAGAGAAGTTCAGTGATCTGTCCAAGGCCACCCAGCTGACCAGTGGCAGAGCCGGGATTAGAACTCCTGACCTCTGACTCCCAAGCCCGGGCTCTTTCCACTGAGCCACATCGCTTCTCAATTTTTTCCTCAATCTATTCCTCTTCCAAGAGCTTAGAACAATGGTGACCGTTCAGTAAGCACTCAATAAATAAGACTGATTGATTGATCGACTGGTCACTCAGTCAATTATATTTATAGAGCGCTTACTGTTTGCAGTTCACTGTGCTAAGCGGACTGACTCCCTGCCCAATATGAGCTTGCGGTCTGGGAGGCAGGGATAGACATTAATATAAATACTTAAATTACAGATATGTTAAGTGCTGTGGGGCTGAAAGGGGAGATGAATAAAGGGAGCTAGTCAGGGCGACGCAGAAGGGGGTGAAAGAAGAGGAAGTGAGCGTTTAGTCGAGGAAGGCCCGATCATTTGGCAACCTCCAACTTGGCTGTGGAGACTAAATTGAAGAGCACTGAACCTACTAGCCGTCCCCGCTTCACTACCTTGGCAGTGGAAAATGACGCTGAGCCAACCAGGCACGCCCGTGTGAAAAAGTCTCAAAACTTGGATGAGTTTCCACTCTAGAAGGGAAGATGGACATTAGAAAGCCTCCCGAAGGAGATGTATCGTCAGTAAGGCTTTGAAGGTGGGGAGAGTAATTGTCAGATATGAAGAGGGAAGATGTCGCAGGCCAGGGGCGGGATCTGGGCGAGAAGTCAGCGGGGTGACGGATGGGTTCGAGGTACAGTGAGTAGGTTTGCATTAGAGGAGCGAAGCGTGTGGACTCGGTTGCAGGAGGAGAGTAGCAAGGTGAGGTAGGAGGGGGGCAAGGTGTGCTTTAGATGGTAAGGACTTTCCGTTTCACACGGAGGTGAACGGACAACTACGGGAGATTCTAGAGGAGTAGGGGAAAATGGCCTGAATGTTTCTGTAGAAAAATGATCCGGGCGGCAGAGTGAAGTATGGACTGGAGCGGGGTGAGACAGGAGGCGGGGAGGTCAGCAAGGCGGCTGATACAGTAATCGAGGCAGGCTAGGATAAGTGCTCGGATGAATGTGATAGCAGCGATTCACCAACTGATCACTAGTATTTACTGAGCACTTACTGTGCACTGTACTAAGTGCCTGGGGGAGTACAAATACCACAGAATTGGTAGACGCATCCCTGCCCTCCAAAAGCTTACAGTCTGGAGGGATAGACTGACATTAAAATGAATTATGGATACATATGTAAGTGCTGCAGGGCTGGGAAAGTGGGGGGAATATCAAGCGCTTTAAGGGTACAGATCCAAGGGCAGCGCAGAAGGGAGAGGGCGTCGAGTCGGGGAAGGTGACGAAACGAAAAAGGGAATCAGGAAAGGAGCCCGTCTCTTCTTTCCCCAAGTGGGTCTGACCCTTTCCTAGAAACAGGCCCAGATGGTAAAGCTCCCCCTTGTCAGAGGCTGGTAGGCCAGGCTTGGGGCTGACTCTCCAATCTGAATTCCCTTTGCTCCCAAAGAGTCATCTCTGCAACACCCCGGGGGGATCTTCTGGCTGTTTTGCTTTGGCAGTGATATCCTCCATAACTCCGGACCCGCAGGAGCGGGGAAGGAAGGAAGGACCGATTTCAGCCGCACTGCCGAGCCACGTCTGGGAGGATCCGGATCGGGAGAAGAGCGCCCATTTCAACAGGGCACGCGCAATCCAACCCCGGCTCTTGAGGACGCTTCGGGGCCACACGAAATTCTCCTGACCGTTTTCACTCCTTCCTCCCCTCCAGCAACTCCTGTCTCCCCTCACTACCGGGACCAGAGCGGAGCATGCCGGGAGTGCGGCTCCACCAGGGTTCGCGCCAAAACGGAGGGTCCCTCAGAGTCGGGCTACCACCCCGCCACCCCCTACCCACCCCTTCTCTCACCCAGCCACCCACGCAGCATACTTCCTTTCCACCCAGCGGGACCCTTCCGGGGGAAACAAATCCAGCCGGCAGACCGGCGATGAGTAATTGAGACAGCCGCGATGGGCCGCAGGTGGTTCGGATCGCCTCTGAGGAATCCCTCGGGCCCAGTGAGCCTCCGTGGCAGATGTCGACAAATCAACCGCTTACGTCCCCCTTCGATCCACAGTGCGGTTTTCAGCCGCCACAGACCAGTGAGGCCAAATTCAACGGCTCCTCTCCTCCTTTCCCAGCTCCAGACCCTCTGCCGGTGCGGGGTGTGGAAAGGCACGCCACTTCACCTCTCTGTGGGGGAAGCAGCCCGGCGTAGCGCGTAGAGCACAGGCGTGGGAGTCAGAAGATCGTGGCTTCTAACCCCAGCTCCACCACTTGTCTGCTGGGTGACCTCGGGCAAGTCATTTCACTTCTCTGTGCCTCAGTTTCCTCTTTAGTAAAACGGGGGTTGAGACGGTGAGCTCCGTGTGGGGCGGGGATCGCGTCCGACCCGGGGCGCCAGCATCCACGCCGGCACTTAGTACAGCGCTTGGCACAGAGTAAGCGCTTAACAGATACCGGAATTATTATTATTATTCTTTGTGAAGTGAGGGTTGACTACCCGCTCATCCTTCTACTTGGACTGTCAGCTCCATGTGGGACGGGGACGGTGTCACACCTGTTTGATTCACCCGAGCGCCCAGAACGGTGCTTGGCTCATAATAAGCACTTTACACAGACCGTTATAAAACCTCCGAAAATTAAAAAAGAAGCAGGTCAGCCCTTCAGGCAGGCAGGGATTTCTCCACTTGGAACTAAGGACGTTCAAGGGAGTGACTTTTTGGGCCAGATTGAAAGCCCACTGTGGGCAGGGAATGTGATTATTGTTATATCGTACTCTCCCAAGCGCTTAGTACAGTGCTCTGCACACAGTAAGCGCTCAATAAATAGGAATGACTGACTAGATTCTGATGTGGCTGCCCCTAGGTTCAGCCCCATATGAGCAGCGGTAGGTTGGGCTGCTGGAAAGTGCCACACTTCCTTTTCCGAGACGATTGACTGGAATCCCTCCTCTCCGGGTCCCATCAGAGAAGCTCAGGCACATAATAATAATACTAATTATGGTACTTGTTAAGTATTTATTATTGCCAAGCACCGTTTTAAGCACTGGGGTCGATACAAGCTAATCAGGTTGGACACAGTCCCTGTCCCACATATGGCTCACGCTCGTAATCCCCACTTTACAGATGTTAACTGAAGCCCAGAGAGGTGAAGCGACTAGCCCAAGGTCACACAGCAGACTCGTGGTGGAGCCGGGATTAGAACCCAGGTCCTTCTGACTCCCAGACCCGTGCTCTATCCACTAAACCGCACCGCTTCTCGGAGGGAAATGAACTGGAAGTCTGGGCCCAAAGGTCAAGGGGCAGAACATCCCAAGGGGACACTTTTCCAAGGCAACAGTCCACCGGTCGTCCAGGAGAAACGCGACCTCCAGTCGCGGGGTCCCCCGGACCGTCCCGCAGCTGGACACCTCCTGCGGGGTCCTCGGGGTCAGTCCGACCCCCGGATAGATCCGTGCATTCGTTTCCAGCCCGTATTTGTTCCCGCAGTCACTCTCATGACTCACTTTGCAAACTGCCCCAGGGAGGGGATCACTCTTTCCGGCAGCCCTGTAGACCTGGAAATACGTTCTCCCGTGGCCGCACCTGGAGCCTACCGGCCCCGGCTCTTAAAAAAGGAAAAAAACCCCCGAAAAACACCGCAGTGCGTTCCCAGAGCTTCCTCGCGGCTCTGTTTCTCTACAGGCCCCAATCTCCCCATCACTGGGAAAGGAAAGAGGAAGAGAAGAGACATGCCAGAATTCAAGTTTACAAAGTATCGAGGGGATCGCTCCAGGTTTCCGACTCGAGGCAAATAGTCTCCCGCTAGACTTCCCTGGAAGGAAACTCAGATGGAGTTTCGGGAGCATTTGCTCAAGTCAAGGGGGTAATGCTACCCTAAGGCCAAAAAAACCTCTTGTCCCTCCGGCCCCTGAAGGATATCCCATTTCTAAGTGCATTGTTTCAGGGAAAATCTGAAAAGGTCTCACAGTACGTACTTGGGTTTAGAGGTCAAGGACATCAGGTCCCTTTGGAATGCCACAGAGATCTCGGGGTATACTAGAGCTGGACACAGCTTATCTGAGATTTTGTTCACTTGGTTTTTGAAACCCTCATCCTGAACATATTGCCAGTTTTCAGGGGGAAACGCAAAGACCTGGGGATCAGGACAAAAGTGGAATCGATCTCCTCCTGAGCGTAGTGAACTGGAAACAGAGCACTGAACAGACAGAATGAAAAAAAAAAATAAATGGTGGTATTTGTTAAGCGCTTACTATGTGCGGAGCACTGTTCTAAACGCTGGGGTAGATACAGGGTAATCAGGTTGTCCCACGTGAGGTTCACAGTCTTCATCCCCATTTTACAGATGAGGTAACTGAGGCGCAGAGAAGTTAAGTGACTTGCCCACAGTCACACAGCTGACAAGCGGCGGAGCGGGGATTCGAACCCATGGCATCTGACTCCCAAGCCTCTGCTCTTTCCAATGAGCCACGCATTTCTCTTTCTGGTTAAGGCGGGTACTGACAAGCGCACACTGTAACTCTGCAAGGTGATTAGAACCATGGGTTGGGGGAAGCAGCGTGGCGCAGTGGAAAGAGCACGGGCTTTGGAATCAGGGCTCATGAGTTCGAATCCCAGCTCTGCCACTTGTCAGCTGTGTGACTGTGGGCAAGTCACTTGACTTCTCCGTGCCTCAGTTCCCTCATCTGTAAAATGGGGATTAAGACTGTGAGCCTCACGTGGGACAACCTGATTCCCCTGTGTCTACCCCAGTGCTTAGAACAGTGCTCTGCACACATAGTAAGCGCTTAACAAATACCAACATTATTATTATGAGAAGCAGCGTGGCGCAGTGGAAAGAGCACGGGCTTTGGAGTCAGGGCTCATGAGTTCGAATCCCAGCTCTGCCACTTGTCAGCTGTGTGACTGTGGGCAAGTCACTTAACTTCTCTGGGCCTCAGTTACCTCATCTGTAAAATGGGGATGAAGACGGTGAGCCCCACGTGGGACAACCTGATTCCCCTGTGTTTACCCCAGCGCTTAGAACAGTGCTCTGCACATAGTAAGCGCTTAACAAATACCAACATTATTATTATTATTATTATTTTGCCCCAAACTGACTTTAGGGTGTACTGGAGATAAGGCAGACTTAGGGAAGTAGCAAAAGGCTGCTCTTTCTCTGTCCTTAGCATCCTGAAAGATCATTCAATCAGTGGTATTTATTGAGTGCTTACTATGTGCAGAGCACCGTACTAAGTATTTGGGAGAGTAAAACAGAATTGGAAGATGAGTTTCCTGACCATACCCAGGATCTTCCATTCCAGAGGAAAAAGTCAAGCGGAGACTGAGGCAGCGCCTGAGTTTTTGCAGGGCTTCCCTTTACAGAAACCAGGCTGCAATCCACAACAGGTTGTTTTCCTAAGTGCTCACTGATCCTTAACTTTCTTTTCGATTCGAGCCATTTGCCCAAGACACTGATCCTTAACTTTCCTTTCAATTCGAGCAATTTGTCCAAGAGAGAAGTGAGCCTGGTCTATAACGTCCAGGATCTCCTCTAGAAGGAAGTTAAAACTGGTGACTTACCTGTCTTCTGAGGAAGGGGCTGCTGGAAATGAAAGGTTTCCCCCTCTTTCTAGGTATCCCAGAAAGATTATTTTGAATTTGCATCGTGGGGCCACACAGTGCCTGGGGATGTGTGGGCATCTAGTTTATTCGCTGGGTCTAAAGCATCCTGAGTGGTCACCACAGAATGAACCTGTTCTTCTTTCCCAGCTGCTACCAAAAAGAAACAATTGGGATGGGGGGATTTCTCCAACAGCTCCTTGGAGAAGGAGCACGGCCTTGTGAGAAAAGCACAGAACTGAGAGTTAGGAGACTCAGAAGCTAATTCCGGCTCCAATGCTTTTCTGCCGTGTGAACGTGGGCAAGTCCTTGGAATTATCTGTGTCTCGGTTTCCTCATCTCTAAAATATGGATTTCATCCCTATTCTCCTTTCCCCTTAGGCTCTGAGACCCATATGGGAGAGGAATTGTGTCTGAACTGATTATATTGTAGGTAGACATGTTCCCTGCCCCATATGAGCTTACAGTTTAGATGATGATGATGGTATTCCTAAGCCCTGGGGTAGGAACAAGGTAATCAGGTTGTCCCACATGGGGTTCACAGTCTTAATTTTAGAGATGAGGTAACTGAGGCACAGAGAAGTTAGGTAACTTGCCCAGAGTCACACGGTTGACAGGTGGCGGAGCTGGGATTAGAACCCACGACCTCTGACTCCCGAGCCCATGCCCTTTTCACTAAGTCACATCGCTTCTCTGATTTTGCCCCCTTGTCATTGAGACTTGTGCACAATCTCCTCTCAACCTTTCTTAGGCTCTTTTAGACCCCCAAAGGTCAACATTTATTTTCAAAACTAGTAATCTGTCGTGGGAAGTTTTTGAGTGCTTAAAAGCTCATTCTTCAAAATGCAGTGAGCTTCTTTATAAGTCAATCAACTAATCAATGACAATGATTGAATGCTTACCATATGCTGGAACTGGACAGTATTTAATAGCTACATTGGACTCTCCCAAGAGCTCAGGAAAGGGTTGCATGGTACAGAGTTGTGTTGCATAAAGAAACTTTCTGTGCAAATTTTCTATTTCCTGACATATCGGGCTAAAGTCATTATATATGCAAGGCTGTTTAGTTCTGAATGAACCTAGAATGGGTTTTTTTCAGGACCCCTAAGAGGTGGATGATTTCAGCATTATGCTTTCAGTATTATTTACATGAATAATAATGAAATCATGGGAAGCAGCATGGCCTAGTGGAAAGAGAATGGGCCTGGGAGTCAAAGGATCTGGGTTCTCTTGGGCAAGTCACTTAACTTCACCGTATCTCCGTTTCTTCAACTCTAAAACGTAGATTCAAAACCAAATCCTGTCGCGCTCACCTTCCCAACAGCGCCAAGATCTGCCCTTTCCTCTCCATCCAAACAGCGACCACATTAGTACAGTCACTCATCCTAACCCGACTGGATTACTGCATCGGGCTCCTTTCTGACCTCCCAACCTCCTGCCTCTCCCCGCTTCGGTCCACACTTCACTCTGCTGCCCGAATTATCTTTCTACAGAAACGTTCGAGGCATGTCACACCGCTCCTCAAAAACCACCTCCAAGGGTTGCCTATCCAACTCCATAGCAAAGAAAAACTCCTCACTAATGGCTTCGGAGGTCTCCGTCCCCTTGCCCCCTCTTCCCTCACCTCCCTTCTCTCCTTCTACATCCCAGCCCACACGCTCCGCTCCTTTGGTGTTAACGTTCTCACTGTGCCTCCATCTCGTCTGTCTCCCCACCGACCCTTGGCCCACGTCCCACCTCTGGCTTGGAACGCCCTCCCTCCTCAAATCCACCAGACGATCCCTCTTCCCCCCTTCAAAGAGCTACCGAAGGCACGCCTCCTCCAAGAGGCCTTCCCGGACTAAGCCCCGCTTTTCCTCAGCTCCCCTCACCCTTCCGCGTCACCACGACTCGCTCCCTTCGCTCTTCCCCCGTCTCCTCATCCCCCAGAACCTACGTATATATATAATTCTATCTATTTATATCGATGCCTTTTTACTCGTACCGATGTCCGTCTCCCCCTTGAGACTGTGAGCCCGTTGTGGGCAGGGATTGTCTCTCTTCATTGCTGTAATGTACTTTCCAAGGGCCGAGTACAGTGCTCTGCACACAGTAAGAGCTCAATAAATATGTTCGAATGAATGAATGAAAACTTATTCTCTTTCCTACTTAGACGGGAAGCCCCATGTGTCCAACCTGATTAACTTGTATCTTGTTTGCACGTAGTAAGGGCTTAACAGATGCCATAAATAAGGAAAAATAAATAATAAATCTACAAAAATGTTCAGATATCTCTAACTCCTGGCGTGTAAAGTATATTCGAATGACATAGGAAGTGAAACAGACTGTAATAGTATTCAAGCTTAATAGCAAGAGCTTAACACACACAAAATATGTAACACTTCATATCCCCAGCTGCCCGAGTGTATAATGACTGCAACGTAATATTTCCGATAGAGGGGTCAGGTTTACAATTCCATTATCCTAAAAAGTGCAATTAAAAACGAAAGAGTTTCCTTCCGGCTGCGGGCTGGCAAAGTCTCTCCAATAGATAGAAAATCTTCACATCGCACAACGGTAAAAAGTCATCATCCGGCTCCGGAAAAGGTCCACGGTCAGATGGGCCAAATGCGTTGTTTCAGAGCTCGTACATCCGAGAGAAACGTTTCACCATCACGGTGCTCCGAATGGAAATTCCAAGTAATGTTTCCACATTTTGCGCTGGCTGACCGCTTTGCTTATAGAGTGAATTTTTGACTCTTGGAATGCTATCTCCATTCCCACCGTCTGCGTCAGGGAACACTGTTACTACCTGGCTTGTGAGTTTAAGCTCCTTTCGTCCGATTGTATTTCCTGAGCGTTTACTGGGGGCAGAACACTGTGCTAAGCGCTTGGGAGAATACACCACGACAGTACACGGACGCGCTCCCTGCTCACGACGGGAACAAGTCTACCGACTCTGGGCCACTCTACTCTCTCTCGAGTACCTGATACAGCGATCGGCACACAGTAAGCACTCAATAAGTACCATTAGTTGATTGAAAACCCAGCGTGGCTCAGTGGAAAGAGCCCGGGAGTCAGGGGTCATGAGTTCGAATCCCGGCTCTGCCACTCGTCAGCTGCGTGACTGTGGGCAAGTCACTTTGCTTCTCTGTGCCTCAGTTACCTCATCTGTCAAATGGGGATTAAGACTGTGAGCTCCACGTGGGACAACCTGATTCCCCCGTGTCTACCCCAGCGCTTAGAATGGTGCTCTGCACATAGTGAGCGCTTAACAGATACCAACATTATTATTATTACCATTCTTCACGTCCTGCATATGGCCCCGTGCAGGCTACAGTAATTTCTTATTACTCTCCAGGCTGCACCCAGTTAAGCGCTCAATAAATATAATTGATTTATTGAAGACCCACCTCCTCCTTGAGGCCCTCCTGTCTAAACTGCCCCATCATGGCTCCAGAAATCTCTGTCTATAATGGTATTTACCGAGCGTTGGAAGAGCACATTACAAGAGAGTTAGTGAAGAGGACACTGTCCACGAGGAGCTTACGGTAAATTTCTATATAGCTGCAGTCTTCATGTATTAAAAGCTTAAAATTAATATCCCCCGGGTATAGGGTGGTACTATTTCTTGTACCAATGTTGAATGTTCCCAAGACCCATGCGGATAGGTGCTCTGTAAAAACGATCATTATGATACTGGAAGAATCCCACAGCACTAAATTACTTATCCATATTTATTTGTTTATATTATTGTCTCTCTTCCCCTTAAACGGTAAGGTCTTGGTGGGCAGGAAACACGCCTGTTATACCGCACCTTCCCAAGTCCCTTTTTACAGCGTTCATTCAACAGTATTTATTTTCATTCGTTCCGTCGTATTTATTGAGCGCTTACTATGTGCCAGGCACCGTTCTAAGCCCTGGGGTAGATACAAGGTCATCAGGTCGTCCCACGTGGGGCTCACAGTCTTAATGCCCATTTTACAGGTGAGGGAACTGAGGCACAGAGAAGTAAAGTGACTTGCTCAAGGCCACACAGCAGACAAGTGGCGGAGCCGGGATTAGAACCCACGTCTTCTGTGCTTCTAACCTCCCACTCTCAAATTCCTCTTTTTTTTTAACTTTTAATGGTATTTGTTAAGTGCTTACTAGGTGCCGGGCACTGTACTAAGCGCGTGGACACAGTCCACGTCCCATATGGGGCTCACAGTTTTCATTCCCGTTTAAGAGACGAAGTAACCGAGGCACGGGGAAGCGAAGAGATCTGCTCAGGTCACAGAGCAGGCAAGTGGCGGGGCCGGGATTAGAGCCCAGGCCCTTCCGAATCCCAGGCCCGTGTTGTATCCACTGCTCCTCCGGTAACTGCTCCTCCTGCCAATCCCCCTTTCCTCAGCTCCAGAACGTTACCTCACCTCGGTCGGTGTGTGGGTCATTCCGGGAGGGGTCCCAGGGCCCCTGTGGGGCGGGCCAGCCGATGTTACCCTAGCAGGCTCCCGGAGCCACGTTGCCCACCCATCCTGGGGGCCCCTCTAATGCTAACCTTCTCGCTGGATCTCGATCTCCTCTAACTCGCCACCGACCTCTCGCCCACGTCCTGCCTCCGGCCTGGAACGCCCTCCCTCCTCACATCCAAAGGACAATTACTTTCCCCGCTTTCAAAGACTTATTGAAGGCACATCCGCTCCAAGAGGCCTCCCCTGACTAAACCCTCCTTTCCTCTTCACCCCCTACCTCTGCGTTTCCCTGCCTAGCTCCCTTTATTCACCCCACTCCCTGCACCACGGCACTTATGATAACAATGATAATCATGGGACTTGTTTAGCACTTACTATGTGCCAAACACTGGGGTAGAAACAAGTTAGTTAGGTCGAACGCAATCCGTCCCACCCAGGGCTCGCACACTTAATCGCCACTCTACAGATGAGGTAACTGCGGCCCAGAGAAGTGAAGTGCCTTGCCCAAGGTCGAACAGCAGACGTGTGGTGGAGCCGGGATTAGAACCTGCTGAATCCCGGGCCCACGCTCTGGCCACTTTACATACCCTTAATTGATTTATTTATATGAATGTCTCCCCCTCTAGCTCGTTGTGGGCACGGAATGGGTCTGTCCGTTGTTCTATTTTACTCTTCCAAGCGCGGAGCACAGAGCCGTGCACACGGTAAGCGCTCAAAAAATACAACTGACTGGCTGACTGGGAGAGGCCAGGGAGGCCCAGGTGTGGGGGGCGGTCAGAGCCTCCCGCTACCTAGGAGACCGTTCGGATTCTCCGCTAGGACAGCCCAGCCGGTCGGCGTCCACCTGTCAAGCGGGCAAGTCCAACCCCGCCTGCCACCGGGAGCTCACGGCTGCCACAGGCGTCCACTCGAGCCTTGCCCCGGCACGCGCATCCCTCTCCGGCAGAGCCGAGCCCCTCGTCTGAGACCCGGAATACCGGGATCAGCCAACGGTCTCTCCCGCCGCTCCTTCTGGCTACCCAGCCGAGAGAAAAATGCCTTTCGTTAGTCGATTTTCACCTATGAGCTTTGGTTTTAACGCTCGGGAATATCCTCCAAACCCAAACCACCTCGTAGGAGGACTCAGGAATGTAGCAGCCTCTCCAGCCTTCTCCCTCTCCTTCTCCAACCTACTGTACCTCGCTCTCGTCTATCTCACCGCCGACCCCTCGCCCGTGCCCTCCCTCTGGCCCGAAGCGCCCTCCCTCTTCGTATCAGACGGATGATCACTCTCCCCACCTTCAAGGCCGTCTCCCCCTTTTCCCTCTGCTCCCTCTGCTCCCCTCTTCACCCCTCCTCAGCTAAGCCCTCTCTTCCCCCTTTTCCCTCTGCTCCTCCCCCTCTCCCTTCCCCTCCCCTCAGCACCGTACTCGTCCGCTCAACCGTATATACTTTCATTACCCTATTTATTTTGTTAATGAGACGTACATCGCCTCGATTCTATTTATTTGCTATTGTTTTAATGAGATGTTCATCCCCTCGATTCTATTTATTGCCATTGTTCTTGTCTGTCCGTCTCCCCCGATTAGACCGTGCGCCCGTCAAAGGGCAGGGACTGTCTCTATCTGTTACCGATTTGTACATTCCAAGAGCTTAGTTCAGTGCTCTGCACATAGTAAGCGCTCAATAAATACTATTGAATGAATAAAAGCACATCTCCTCCACGAGGCCTCCCCCCGCTAAATCCCAATTCCTCTTCTCCCATTCCCTTCTGCAATATCCTCGTACTTGGATTTACACTCTTTATTCACCTCCTTCGGCCCCTCAGCACGCCTGTATGACCATTAATTTTTTTATCTATATTAATGCCGGTCTTCCTCTCTAGACCGTGGCGGAGGGGATGTGTCTACAACTCTGTTATCTTGTACTTTCTCCTGTAGACTGTAAGTTCACTGTGGGCAGAGAATGTGCCCGTTTACTGTTCTTGCGTACTCTCCCATGCACTTGGAGTGCGGTGCACACAATAAGTACTCAATAAATAACACAATAAGTACTCAATGAATACGACCGAAGGAATTGAATGGAATTGCAGTACTCTGCCAATAGTAAGTGGTCAATAAATGTGACACTGCTTTTCCCTTTCCTTCTCTATCTGTCTCTGTCTCTCTTTTTCCACTGTCAGTGCTCCGTCCTTCAGTTGATTTCACTGGCCTGGACAGGAGAGAAGCTCCACAGCAGACAGCTTCCATCCCCGCCTGCCAAGGCAGAGACTTCAGCTCTCAGGAGATCCTCCCCTCTGAGGGGCATGCAGGTTCAGCTGCTTCCTTTAATTATAATAATAATTATTATTATGGCATTTGAGCGCCTGTTATGTGCCAGGCACTGTTCTAAGTGCTGGGGTGGATACAAGCAAATCAGGTGGGACACAGTCCTTGTCCCGCGTGAGGCTCACGGTCTCAGTCCCCATTTTACAGATGGGGTGACAGGCACAGAGAAATGAAGCCATTTGCACGAGGTAACGGAGCAGACAAGTGGTGGAGCCGGGATTAGAACCCACGACCTTCTGACTCCAAGGCCCGTACTCTATCCACTCTGTTGGGGGTCAAAAGAGAGCTTCTCCTTCAGCAGATACCTTTGTGAATGTTATCTGCTTGTAGTGACCTCCCGGGGTCCCTTTCAGTCTCAGACTTGCTAATCCCAGAAGTTTTGTCATTAGGCCAAAGCCTTATGATAGGGCGGTTGGTCTGTTTTCATTCCCTACTTAAAGCTCACCACCCTACTTAAAGCTCACCTCCTCCAAGAGGCCTTCCCAGACTGAGCTCCCCCCCTTTTTTTCCCCTCTGCTCCCTCTACCCTCCCCCTTCACTCTCCGCAGCTAAACCCTTTTCTCCCCCATCTCCCTCTCCTCCCCCTCTCCCGTCCCACCCCCTCAGCACCGTACTCGTCCGCTCCACTGTATATATCTTCATCACCCTATTTATTTTGTTTAATGAGATGTACATCACCCTGATTCTATTTAGTTGCCATTGTTTTTATGAGATGTTCTTCCCCTTGACTCTATTTATTGCCATTGTTCTCGTCTGCCCGTCTCCCCCGATTAGACCGTAAGCCCGTCAAAGGGCAGGGACTGTCTCTATCTGTTGACGATTTGTCCATTCCAAGCGCTTAGTACAGTGCTCTGCACATAGTAAGCGCTCAATAAATACTATTGAATGAATGAACGAATTTAGTAGGGCCTGAGCTTCCGAGCGGCGTACCGGATGCCCACTGGATGGTGAATCATTTAACTTCTCTGTGCCTCAGCTTCCTTATCTGTAAAATGGGGATTCAATACTTGTTCTCCTTCCTAGTTAGGCCACGAGCCCCATGTGGGACAGGAACGGTGTCAGACCCGAAGAACTAGTACCGACCCCAAGGCTTAATACAGTGCTGGGCATCTAGTAAGTGCTTAACAAATACCACGATTATTATTATTTTCAAAGTCGTGCTGGGGAAACACTTTCAACATTGTCAGAAGGCGGTCGACCTCCGTATAGGAGCACCCTCTCTTTTGGCAGACATACAGTTGCAAGTTGTATTTAGTGAGCACTTACTTCGTGTAAGGCACTGTATTAAGGAGAGGACAACGGGTAGTAGAAATTAGAGTACGTAGAAAAGCAGAGTAAATATAATACGGGAAGTAGAAAAAACGATTTAAAGCCACTCCTTCTCTCGCCATATGCCATCGAGCCGTCTCCGACCCGTAGCGACGCCACGGACACATCTCGCCCCACCTCCGTCTGCCAGTGTTTTGCTAGTCTAACCTAAAAATCCTGCTAAACGCCCTCCCATATTTTGGAGGGGGAAGGCCTGGGCCGGGGTCACTCTTGGAGGAGCGTTAATTCAGAAGGACGCAGAGGTAGAAACTTCACACGATCCAAGGGAGAGAGAATGGGGAGGGTAGGGGAAGCTACCCTGAAACCTCCAATACTTGCCCCAGGATAAAGTCTAATCTAAGTCAGCAAGTCCTCTCAGTCTCATCAACCGATTGATCTGTCTTATTAGCAGATTGACCATAATCTTTCGTATGGAGACCCCGGAAAACCAGCTGAAGCTTTCGACTCTTCCTCGTCTGCCTTGGGCCTATGGTATTGGATGTTCATTCATTCATCGTCGGTCAATCAGAGAGCACTGTGCTAAACACTTGGGAGAGTACGGTACAACGCCAAACGGGCGCATTGCCTTCCCACAGTGAGCTTACAGTCTAGAGGAAGAGGGAGAAGGGCAGTGGGGAGTTGAAGTCCCCCGACATTACGGAACCACGAGACCCAGGGCGCCTAGACCGAGCGGATTAAAGCAGCACCAACTTGCAAATGGTGGGCGAAACATTTAAACCCCGACATTATGGAACCACAAGTCTCAGGGTGCCTAGACCGAGCGGATTAAAGCAGCACCAGCTTGGAAATCGTGGGCGAAACATTTAAAGGGAGTGGGGATAGTGTGTGCGTGTGCGTCTAGGTCAGGGGAAGGGGTCGGTACAAAGTATCTGACCCGTTAAGCCGGGACGGCGTCAATTCTGGAATATTTGGTTCACTTTCTGAAACTTCTAGGGAAAGCTGACAGAAATCTGGTTCTAGCCCCGCTGGGCTGGCTCATACGTTCAACCTGGAAACGCATTAAATACCCCTGATGGGAAGAAGAATCCTCTGCCACAAGCGATGCTAATGCTGATGAGAACCCAGAGGCTTCCAAATAATGTGGATTAGCCCAACTTCATAATAATGGGGGCGGTGGTGATATAAATCTATTGGCTCTATGGCATTTTGGATCTCCGTCGTCTGGAATTCCTGGAGGCGCAGTGCGGAGTTTATATAACGAATTCCTGAGGCAGGAGGAACACGCCTTTCCAAGCTGTATTTTGCACAGGATCCTTGGGTCTCCCGCTCGTCTTTACTTGACAGCTCAGTGAATCGCTCTCGTTCCTCTACTTACCTGGTACCGTCTCTTCCCAGAATTCCCTGCCGCTGCAAACCCAGCTCACCTTAACCAGTCCCTCGAGAGTAGCCACCGGAGGGAAACTGAGGGAGCAGTCCGCCGGGTCTCTACCTTGACCCGGAATCCAGGGTCCCCTGGGGTCTTTCTTTCTGTGGGGGTGGGAGGGGAGGATGTAGATAAGCGTGGACCTCAGAGAAGCAGCACGGGCCTGGAAGCCACGGGTTCTAATCCCGCTCTGCCATTCGTCTGCTGTGTGATCTTGAGCAAGTCACCTAACTTCTCTGTGCCTCAGTCAGCTCGTCCGAAAAGGAGGATTTAGACTGTGAGCCCCATGTGGGACAAGGGAGTGTGTCCAATCTGATTTTTCTGTATCCAACTCAGGGCTTAGTTCAGTGCCTGGCTCACAGTAAGCGCTTAACAGATATCATAATTATTATTATGCCTCTGGCACCTTCTGAGGGGCAGAGAATTGCCTCTCCTCACTAGCCCTTCTGTCATCTCTGTGCTTTTCAGACGCTAGGTCAAGGCCCAAACACTGACTTCTATTATTGGATGAGGCCTGTGCTAAGACTGAGAGCAAGGCGATATTTTCTGGCGATTCCCCAGTTCTTCATCCCTACAACCCTTGTGTTCATATCCTTATTTTCTCCTATTTCCCTTACCTGTAATTTCTTTTAATGTCTGCCTTCCCTTCTAGATTGCAGACTCCTCAGGGGCATGACTAACTCCAAGAACTGCACTGTACTTTCCCAAGTGCTTAATACAGTGCTCTGAGAAAGAGCTTAATAAATACCACTGATCCGTTGACCGACTGACTGATCGATCCAGAGTAAGGACTGGATACGGGAGAGATGAAGGAAGGAAACCTCAAAGAGCCTTTCAGTGGATACTGCAGAGAAATGGATGAAAACTAGCCAGGTTCTCTTCTTTTTTTCAGGTTTTCTGATGCCGTCTCAGGATTGTGCAGGGAACGGGGATGAGAAGACCCTCAGTTGTCCAAGTCTCCTAAACGTGGACACTTGGATCCAGCCCGAGGGACAGGAGCGGGAGCATCCCAGCTCTTCCCTCATCTAATCTGTGACCCTCAAGAAGTGCCTCAGTTTTCTCATCTGGAAAATGGGAAATTCCCCCCTCTCAGGGATGGAGTACTGAAAAATAACAAAGCCAAAGTCATCCTTCATTAGCCAAATGCAATACACCTCCTCCAGGCCCGGGCTGGCCCCTCCCAAAAAGCTCTCTGGGTTCTGATGCTCAACCTTTCCCAGACGGAATCACAGATATTCCACTCCTAGTTCTCTGAGAGCCTAACTTCTCTCTGGAGCATCGGGAAGGTAATATAATGATTGGAAAGGGTGGCTGAAGGTGAGCAACCCCGAAATGACTCTTTACTGTCCATAAATGGCACCTCTCTTGGGGCTCAGTGACAACTCAGTTAACTCAGTTACCGTTATTAGACAAATAACTGCTCTTCCCCACTTCAAAACCTTAATGAAGGCACATCTCCTCCAAGAAGCCTTCCCTGACTAAACCCTCTTCTCCTCTTCTCCCACTCCCTTCTGTTTCACTTGCTCCCTTCATTAATCATCCCTCCCAGCCCCACAACACGTATGTATGTATCAGTAAGTACGGTGCTCTGCACGCAGTAAATGCTCAATAAATACGATTGAATGAATGATTTCTTTCTTCTTCTTTCTTTCTCGTTTCTTCCTTCCTTCCTTTCTTACTTTCTTTATATATATATATATATATTAATGTCTGTCTCCCCCTCTAGACTGTGAGCTCACTAGAGGCAGGGAATGTGTCTGTTTGTCGTTGCATTGAACTCTCCCAAGCACTTAGTACAGTGCTTTGCACACAGTGAGTGCTCGATTAATGAGTGAATGGATGAATGAATGAGAGGCAGAGGGGTAGATACTTGCGGACCAGAACACCAATTCCCTCAGGCTTGGAAGAAATGGACTGTGGCTGGATTTTAATTACCTAAGAGGAAGCTGCTGCCTAACTTAGTTCTAATTTTTAAAAAGAGTATTCAGTCTCTCTCCCGGGCCCCTTCGCTCTTTTTGAGAAGCAGCATGAACTAATGGAGAGAGCATGTCCTTGGGAGTCAGAGGTCCTGGGTTCTAATCCCAGCTCCACCGCGTACCTGCTGTGTGATCTTAGGAAAAATCACTTAAACTGCTCAGTCCCTCAGTTCCCTCACCTGCAAAATGAGGATTCAATGTTCACTGTCCCTCCTAGTTAGACTGTGGGACCTGGTTATCTTGTATCTACTCCGGTGCTTAAAACAGGCTTGGCACATAGTAAGTGCTTAATGAGGACCACTATTATTAGTAGTGGTAATTTTTCCCATTTCCCTATATTAATTAAGTCTTCAGCTTAATAAGGAGTGAGCGATTCCGAAATGGGACAGAAGCCCCCACAACTGCCAGAAGTCTGGGATTTTATCGTCCTCCCTCCTCCTTACTTCCCATCCCTAGCCTTTTGTCTCACCCTCCCCCTTCCACTCCTCTGATTCGTCCATCCTTCCACCCCCAGCTATCCTCCCTTTTCCACCTCCATCCCCTCGGTATCTCACTCTCTATCCTCCCTCCTCCTCCTCCTCCTCCTCCTCTTCCTTTTCCTCCTCCGCTACCTCTGCTCTGCTCTCCCTCTCGGTATCTCAGCAAGAAAGGAGGCATCTGTGAACCAATCCTCTGGCCCTGCCCCAAGACATCCCAGCTGCAATAATTCCTGGTGAAAGAGAGAGCAGATCTGGGCCTAGGATTCCTGAAAAGCTATCCCAAACCAAGCAGCGGAAGAGAATTCCCGGCGCGGTTGACCATGGGTAAAGTAGACAAAGAGGCTGAGGTGATCAAGCACCCTTACTTTCGAAGGTGGTACATCTTGTTGGCCTGCTAGGAGTTTTTTTTTTAAATGGTTTTTGCTTAGTGCTATGTGCCAAGCACTGTAGTAAACACTGGGAGTAGATACCAGCTAATCAGGTTGGTCACGATCCAAGTCCCACGGGAGGCTCACAGTCTTAATCCCCATTTTACAGATGAGGAAAATGAGGCCCAGAGGAGTTAAGGGACTTGTCCAAGGTCACGGAGCGGGCACGTGGTGGGATTAGAACCCAGGTCCTTCTGACTCCCAGGCCCATGCCTCTTGATCTATCCTTTGGCTTAGATGGGGCAGGATCCCACAGACTTGGTCCAATGCTCTGCACACAGTAGGCGCTCAAAAAGTATCCCTGCTTGATTGATTCGATGGATACTTTTCCTAAATCCGGCTCTCCCAGCCATCTCCGACCTGGCATTCGGG
This sequence comes from Ornithorhynchus anatinus, assembly GCF_004115215.2. Lineage (NCBI taxonomy): Eukaryota > Metazoa > Chordata > Mammalia > Monotremata > Ornithorhynchidae > Ornithorhynchus > Ornithorhynchus anatinus. The sequence continues at coordinate 12,400,722 of NC_041748.1, read as the reverse complement.
GTAACTGAGTGGGGAAGGATTTCAAAGAAAAAGAGAAGGAATCAGTTTGGAA